>NC_073241.2:106848750-107172500 GCF_029281585.2 Gorilla gorilla gorilla
GAGCTCGGCCTATTAATCTCTTTAAATCCAAAATATGCAAATACAGAGAGCATGAAAGCACAGTAAGAGGACGCTTATGAGTTAGTGACGGAGACAAAAGTGATTAAAAGGGTAAGAACATGGCGAACGTTGCACAGGCTTATGTAATAGACATTTCAAGGGTAGGATTAACTTTGAAAGATTAAGCACGAGTTCTAAAGCCAAAGGAAAGTCCCGGCCCAGGCAATCGAGCACAATGCGTGAGAGAGAAGAGAACACGACTGGGGCTTTGTGTGGAGAAGCACCCGCACCCTTTGGTCTGGTTGAGCTAATCAGGTGCGGAGGGTGATATGGTTTGGCTGTGTGTCTGCACTCAAATCTCATCTTGTATTATAATCCCCATGTGTCAAGGGAGGGACCTGGTGGGAGGTAACTGAATCACGGGGGCGGTTTCCCCATTCTGTTCTTGTCATAGCGAGTCCTCAAGAGATCTGATGGTTTTATAAGTGGTGGTTTCCCTTGCTCTTCTCTCTTCTGTTGCCTTGTGAGGAAGGTTCCTGCTTCCCCTTCTGCTGTGATTATAAGTTTCCTGAGGCCTCCCAAGCCATGTGGAACTGTGAGTCAGTTAAACCTCTTTTCTTGATAAATTACCCAATCTCAGGGAAGTTCTTCATAGCAGTGTGAGGATGGACTAATCCAGAGGGGGTTTTGCCTGAAAAGATTTTCAAGGTAATGGAACTGGGAACAGTCACCTGAGAGAGTATGTGTCAGCAGGAAAGATTTCAAAGGACAAGCTAACACTTCTACTTCGTGACACTTTGTGACAATTAATCCAAGGACTGTGCATCAACACTGCCTACTCACATTGAAGTCGTATACCAGTGGCCTTCTAAATGTCCTTCTGGGAGCTATGTATGGGTAGAGGGCCTCCTGTACAGCGAACTGTCTTTTCTGAAGTCTGTGTATCTGTACACAACACCATTACCTCACACAAATTTTGCACCCAAAATATTTGCAAGCAATTTCCCTTTCCTTGTCATTTAAAAACCTTTCTGTCTAGATAGGAGGGTGTAAATTTTGCTCTTAGAAACTGAACGAGCTATATACCGGTATTTTTTTCTTCTTTAAAGGCCACATCTGTGCTAGGGATTTGACATGCATCTTTGCATTTTATCCCCAAAACACCCTATAAAGTAAATATGATTGTCATCCCATTTTACATATCAGAAAACAAGCAATCTAAACAGATGATAACTTGCATGTCCCCAAACTTAGGAAAAGTGAGGCTGGGATCTGAAGCCCATTCAGTCTCACCCCAAAGCCCATTTGTCTTTCCCCACATGGTGCTGCCTTTTTAGGCTGCCTAGTTTTCTCTTCCTCATATTCTTGGTTAGTTCCATGCTGCCTTCTTCCTTGTCCCCCTCTCAACCCAGGGCCAAGAGAAAGAGAAAACAACAAGCATTGCAGAAACTGACTATTCACAGCCTGTCATAGCTCTGAATCAGCATTTCCTGCTCTCTCTGCTAAATAAACTAGCCGGAGACTTGCCTGTTTTCAGCTCTTAGTTGCTTTTTGATCCATATTGGATGGTTACTAATAAAAGATCACCCTTTATGCAATAAATGTTAATTGGACACCTATTATATGAAATGCAGAAGACTAAATAGTATGGGAAAAACTCTTCCTGGTTTCTGGGTAAATTTTCTTAAAAGGATGTGATACTATGAAAATGTCACTCCTCACCAGGGTTTTGTCACTTATATTCTATACAGTCAGAGTTTCTGTCCAGTTCAGTTCAATTGTACCACATTATAGTCAACTCTTGTGTTGCATGTATGTTTTATTCAACAAGAGGATTAATACTAAAGCTTGTATTTCAGCTGCTTTCCCCAGCTCCTTCCTACTTCCTCTGCAAATTAAATGTCATCCCCTAGTGAACCATTGGCCAAGGGCAAGGAATGAATCCTCTAATGGCCAATTAAAATTAATGCATATCAGACTGAAGAAAGCTTATCATGAACATGAGGGTCTTTCACCGGCTCTAGATTATAGCTTTTTTATGAAAACAAATACAAATTAAATGAGCAAACAGAACAACTAGAGTTGTAAAGTTAAGCAAGCTAAGGGGTCGTTTTCACTTG
Organism: Gorilla gorilla gorilla; assembly: GCF_029281585.2. NCBI lineage: Eukaryota > Metazoa > Chordata > Mammalia > Primates > Hominidae > Gorilla > Gorilla gorilla. The sequence continues at coordinate 106,850,871 of NC_073241.2, forward strand.
CCTATAAAGCGTTGTGTGAATTCCAGTTAAATTATACTGGTTTAGGATTTAGACTATTTTAACAATGAAACATATACATTGCCCCATTCCTCATAAATGACCAATAATGAGCCTGTTTTGAGCATCTCAGAATTAATGTCTTTGTTTATTAACTATTTTAAGATTGCTTAAGTTTCAATCATGAAGATTAAAAGATAACTAACAAACGTGTAATGAGATGCTACCACAACTGACAAAACTGAGCAATTGCTTTATTACAGGAATTTCTTTTTTAAAAAATAATGAATCTTCTCAATCCTTCTAAAAATGTAAAAATTTAAAAGATACTTTTGTCATTCTAAGTCCTTAAGGATTATGGAATTGTAAGTCACACATTTAATGCTTGTTTTCAAACTCTTCATCATATTAGCAGAAAATAAATTCACTATGATAAATTCACTACCAAAGCCTAGGCATTTAGTAAATATTTGTTGAACAGATGAATGAACGAACAAATGAGATAAGGATAAAAATTTCTGTCTAAGAATTTTGAAAGTCAATTTAGTCTTATTTAAAGAATAGTCTTAGTTTGAATTTTACTTTTCCAAGTTTTTGATATTATAGCAAGGGATCAATATTAATAGACATTTTGGGCATAAAAGACCATACCTAGAAGGCATATCTCTACACAATCATTTTTGTCTTAGGCATTACACTCACGGAATAGTAGTACCGTTATTGTTTCCATAGGAACAGTGATTTTTTTTTAAAGCAGAAAGGAAGGCAAAGAGAAAAAAAAGCACACAAGGAAAAATAATTATTCCAAATACTAGTTTGTGCCTCCCATAATATTGTGGAATATTTATTGCATTGTTTACATAAGAAATAACAAACCGAGAGTATTCAAAAAATTGTTCCAAGAATTTTCAGCTAAATGGATTTACGGTTTTGTAGCATCTACAGGGAGTAGTGAGTCTGATCTTGGAGGGAAAACTAAAACTGAACAAAGTCAAAATGGCTAAGGAAGTGACTTCGTGGGAGTTAAATGTCCCATGTTTAATTTTTACGCAACTTCCTCCCAAAGGCCTCTAGGATGCCACTATTCCCATTGCATTAAGCCCTTTCTTGCTTCCTGGGGAGGCTTTTTCAGCGGTTTACATGGCAGTTTAATTTTATTAATGCATTATTTCTCCTGGGACCATATAGGTCTTGTATATGTTCATTATGTGGCGAATGGAATTGCTCCCTGTATATGGACAGGGCCCCACAGCAGGTGAGAGGACAAGGGGTCTGCACAATTATCTCTGGGATTATGAAACAAAGAGCACTAAATACAAAGCTTGTTCTGACCACTTACTGCTTTCACAGTTGCTAGAATGTAGCAGAGGGACTGGTCTCTTATCTCTTACAGAACTTCAGAGGAAGAGATTAAGCTTCTTAGAAACTTTAGCTATGATGGGCAGAGCGCGGTGGCTCACGCCTGTAACCCCAGCACTTTGGGAGGCCGAGGCGGGCAGATCACGAGGTCAGGAGATCGAGACCATCCTGGCTAACATGGTGAAATCCCGTCTCTACTAAAAATACAAAAATTAGCCAGGCGTGGTGGCGGGTGCCTGTAGTCCCAGCTACCCGGGAGGCTGAAGCAGGAGAATGGCGTGAACCCGGGAGGCGGAGCTTGCAGTGAGCCGAGATTGCGCCACTGCACTCCAGGCTGGGCGACAGAGTGAGACTTCATCTCAAAAAGAAAAACAAAACAAAAAAGAAACTTTATCTGTGATGGTTGGGGCAGGAGAACCATTAGGGGTTGTTACGATGTGTAGTGGATATTGTAACACATTACCACAATTGGGCCTTATAACAAATAAAGTTTATTCTGTCACAGTTCTGGAGGCCAGAAGTTCAAAATCAGGGTGTCGTTAGGGCCATGCTCCCTCTGCAGACTTTAGGAAGAATCTTTCCTTCCCTATTCCAGGTTCTGGTGGTGCCAGGTACTGATGGTTTCTGGTTCTGATGGTTCCAGGTACTGGTGTTTCCAGGTACTGGTGGTTCTAGGTACTGGGGGTTCCATGTGCTGATAGTTCCAGGTTCTGGTGGTGCCAGGTGTTGATGGTTCCTGGTTCTGATTCTGGTACTGGCAGTTCCACGTTTTGGTGCTGCCAGGTACTGATGGTTTCTAGTTCTTGTGGTTCCAGGTACTGATGGTTCCAGGTTCTGGTGGTGTCAGGTACTGATGGTTCCAGGCTCTGATGTTCCAGGTGCTGATAGTTCTGGGTTCTGATGATTCGTTGTCCTTGTTCTGGTGGTTCCTGATTCTGGTAGTTTCATTTACTGGTGGTTCCTGTTCCTGGTGGTTCCTGGTTCTGGTGTTTCTATGTTTGGGGGTTCCGGGTTCTGGTGGTGTCAGGTACTGATGATTCCTGGTTCTGGTGTTCTAGGTTCTGATAGTTCTGGGTTCTGATGGTCCCTTGTTTTGGTGTTTCCTGATTCTAGTAGTTTCATTTACTGGTGGTTCCTGGTCCTGGTGGTTCCTGGCTCTGTGTTTCCATGTTCTTGTGGTTCTGGGTTCTGGTGGCTCCTCAGTTCCTTGGCTTGTGCCTGCATCACTCAGTTTTTGCCTCCTCCTTCTCATGGAATCCTTCCCCTTGTCTGTGTGGCTTCATAAACCCCTCTCCTTATAAGGATACCAGTCCTTGTATTAGGGCCCACCCATATACAGTAGGACCCCATATTACCTTGGTTACATTTCAAAAACCCTATTTTGAAGTGAGGCCACATTCACAGGTACTGGGGGTTAGGTTTGAACATTGTTGTTCTGGGGACACAATTTCAAGATGCTGGTGGGGGCTTGGCTAGAGATTTTGATTTTAAAAAGGTTAGTGAGGAAAAGAAGGGTGACAGTGACACCAAGTAATGTTTGTGTTTTGAGGGGATGATGTCCAGGTGAAAGTGAGTACTGAATAGTCTCTGTGTGTGAGGGTGATGTCAGATGCCAGATGTGAATGTGGGAACCGGGTAATACTCCATACTGGCCATTGCCCAAAGTTCAGACTACACCAGGAACCGCCATTCTTCTTACCCAAACAGCCATCTTGGAAGAGAAGGAATGAGTTGGTCATTGTGAGTGGTGGAGAGAATAGAAAAAAAAAAACCTTAATATTTATAAATTCTTGTGATCAATATCAACCAATGTGGAATGCAGGCAAGACCTTACCCAGAGCATATTCTCCCTAGATTGCCATCTTTCATATACCTAAGTGAAAATATTTGAAGCAAATCTTAAGGTACTATCAAATTTGCAGCTCTGTTGAGCTCTCTGTGTTTTGTCAAAAATCAGAATCGGGAAAACTTGGTTACTGTTGTCTGAGACTGCCTTTGACAGATCCTTTGTTTTCAGCTGGAAATCATTTTCCTTCTAGATTGAGGAGAGAGGGAGATAGAAGTTGGACACTCGCTTGGCTTCATGTCCTTCTGAGATGCCGATTATTATCCGTATGATGATTAACCTCAAATACGTATCTCCAGCTTAGGTTGTTAAGCAAGATTTAACTCAAAATCTTCAAATGCTTTCCAGGCCTCTCCATTTTGATAATGACAAAGATAACAAAGCATGATAGAAATTGAATTAAACATCTTCCTCCTAATTCAGCTTCTTCTACGTATATTAATTAGATTGATATTATTAGTAATACAGGGATATGATATTAATAAGAAAGTAACAACTTGCGCACAGTATGTGCATCAACTATTTATTCCCAAAACTTACTCAAGAGCTTAAGCTAAATAACTTGAACAGTTGGAATCTGCATTATTATTTTTTTCTTATTATTGATAAGAAAAATTGCCCCAAATAATTGTTTTAAATTGCCATCGCCCCTTCCAGTTTCCTAAATCAAATCATATACTATTGGTCTGTAAATTTAAGATCAATTGCTTCTTTGATGCATGAGGCTAAACTTGACAATTTTGGAGAAAGCATAGAATGTTACAATCCTTAAGGGAAAACCAGGTAATTCTCCTTTTCTACCCCTTTGGCAATGTAAGCCCACGTTATTGGGTGGTGATTTAATTTGGTATATTTATAATACTATAAGTATAATCATACAAAATATCTTTATTATAAATAAATAATAATAGTATAGTATATGATTCTAATAGTATGAATCACAAATGATAATTCTAATAAATTTTTTAGCCCAATGGAGTTTACAAACTCTTTCTCCTAAATTTTTATAAAATCTTGAATTCTCAGCACATTTCTTCATTCAACAAATATTACTTATGGCCTATTAGTCACCTGACATGGTGAGGGTACTAGGAAGGTCTTAGGAGAAAATAATTCAGTTGGCACCTTTGTATTAATTGTCTGATACATTATACACCAAATTGATTATTCTTGCACTTAAATTATTATTTATGATGAATGCCTTGCATTAGAGTTTAGAATCATTTGTAAATACACTAAAATCTTCTTCTGTGCCTCAAGAACTCTGACCCTCTGAACTTCTGGATCAAATATTCCTTATCCTTATGTCAGGGACACACATTTTGGGGAAGTGCAGGCTGCATAGCAAAGGATTACAGATGGCATTCTGTAGGGAGAGGGTGAGCCTGTGGCTGCTCCACTGAGCTCTGAGCTTATCCCAGCTCTGAACCTTGGCTGAAGTGAGGTGACTGCACAGCCTGCACCAGCTGCTCTACACAATTGGGCACGCATGGTTTGAGGGCCTGCACCCCATTTACCAGGCTGCACAGTGGGGTTTTGGCTACATGGTCAATGAGGTAGAAAAGATCTCTTGGAAACTATGGTACTTATCAGCTCTTTCAGTCACCAGCATTTTTAACATATGGAAAATGCAGCGATTGAGATTCATCAATCAGGAACTTTCTTAGAGTGATTATAAATAAAAGATTATTTTCAGTTCATTATTTTAGTGCTGTTAGAAACTTCCTTAAGTTTTCTCTTGTAATGCAAATTCAAACCATGCCATTTAAGAAGATCACCCCATTGTAGTATAGAGAGAGATGATGCTTACTTGCAATCAAAGTTATAACCCTTTCACAAGGCTGTTGATTCCACCTGTGAAGGGAGAATGTCCTCACAAGGTGTCACTCTGCCTTGTCCAGCATCGAATACTAATGGCAAGGTAGAAGGGTGAACATGGTGTAGACAGTGTTGTTGGTGTAGACTCTGCATGTTTTGGCCTCAGGCTATAGGTTGCCAACACCTGCACTCTATTATCTGTTATACTGCAGCACAGGAATTCTGAAATTCAAAAGAATTCAACCAAGTTAATGTTGAACTACACTGAACCCAGCATAAATAGGAGTCTACCCTAGGCAAGGGGCAGATATCCTTTTTGTGACAAGAAAATTCTTATTGAAGTTGTAAGACTATATCCTTCTTTTGAGACTTTTACATTTCTCAAACGTCTTACAGTTTAAAACTTAGAAATTGCCATTGTAACTATTCCAATTTTAAATTTCCTTATGGTTCTAGAATTAGTAGCTATGATCATATTTGATAGATAGAGATTGCATTACATATATCTGTGAGTGCATGGTGTTAATAACCTTCATAAGAACTTTTCGAGGTAGACTAGATGTTTAAACTCCCTGAGTTTCAACAAATTATCATCTATCTTCAAGAGTTTCTGGAAGGGCCGAGTGAAGGACCATGCATGAAAGCAGCAAACACAGCGTCCCACACGTGGAACAGATCCTGCTAACGCTGGGCTTGCGTGCTTTTGCTGCTCGCTTCATGGGCAACCTTGTGTGGGTTCTCCCAACTACTTTTCCACATTCTAGCACTTAGCCATCTGCGTTGTTTCTTTTAGCACAGTCGTTTATGGTACCCTTGCTACTACATCCCCATAGCCACGTCCCTTTTTGGTTCCTGGGAGACAGAGACCCTGCCCCATCTCTGGCCCATCCCTGTCCACACCCACCCACCTGCATGGGGTGTGGCCCATTCCCTGTCTCTGTAGGCCCAGTTATGCGTCTTCACAAGGTGAGATGTGAGGCTGGGTCAATGGGAAATAGAATGGCAGAAGAAAGAGGGAAACACATTTGGATATAAGAAACTCTACAGAGAATTAGCTGGAGTTGGTAATTATTTGGATGCGAGAGAGTGAGGGAAGGAAAAGATATCACACTAAAAGGTTTCTTTTATTGCTGTGTGTCCAAGGTGAAGGTGCCACTGACAAGGGTAAAGAGATATGAAGAAAGAATTAGTTTAGGGAAATTAACTTTTTAAATAAAATGTATTAAATCTATACATAGGTACAAACAGGAGAGCACAAATGCCCACATGACTGCCACTGAATGCACAAATGTCAATATATTGTGGCATACATATTTTGATGTTTTTTTAGAGAACTAAAAGTGTTACATACACAGGTGAAATGCTCCCTGAGCTCCGCCCAGCTCTTATTCTCCTCTGTGTTTCTAACGAGTAACTATTTCACTTGGAACAACCTTCCAATCCACATTTGTATTCTTATTTTATGTTATATTTTTATTATATATGTAATATTTAATGTGTACACTATGCTGTTTTAATATACACACATAGGCTGGGCATGGTGGCTCACGCCTGTAATCCCAGCACTTTGGGAGGCCAAGATGGGCAGATCACGAGGTCAGGAGATCGAGACCATCCTGGCTAACACAGTGAAACCCCGCCTCTACTAAAATACAAAAAATTAGCCGGGCCTGGCGAAGGGCACCTGTAGTCCTAGCTACTTGGGAAGCTGAGGCAGGAGAATGGCCTGAACCCGGGAGGCGGAGCTTGCAGTGAGCAGAGATTGCACCACTGCACTCTAGCCTTGGTGAGAGTGAGACTCCATCTCAGAAAAAAAAAAAAAAAAAATATATATATATATATATATATATATATAAACACACACACATGCACACACACATAGTGAAATGATCACTACAAGTAAATTAAGATACTTATAATCTTAGTTACTGTGTGTGTGTGTGTGTGTATGTGTGTGTGTGTGTGTGTGGTAAGAGTACCTAAAATCTATTCTTTATATTTAGGAAATTTTCAATATACAATGCAATATTATTAACTATAGTTCTGCACAGTTTTTATTCTTTTCCTAGTTACAAAGCCATTAACAAATAGGGTAGTTCAGTGTGATTTTAGAAAACATACACAGATGCCTGGTTTATTTGAAGTTATGATTCTGATATGTTCTATAGGTCGTCAGTGAGGGGAACAGAGATGCAGTGCTTAGCCTTTGATTCTACCACATGTGCTTTTCAGTTACCTATGACTTTAACAATTAGGTTCTTAGTAGTTTTTTTAAACCACTGTTGCATTAACCATTCCTTTGACACATTTTCTTATTTTGGAGATGCTTGTTTTTTTTTTTTTTTTTTTGTTTTTTTTGTTTTTTTTTGAGACGGAGTCTTCCTCTTTTGCCTTGGCTGGAGTGCAGTGGATCTCGGCTCACTGCAAGCTCCGCCTCCCGGGTTCACGCCATTCTCCTGCCTCAGCCTCCGGAGTAGCTGGGACTACAGGCACCTGCCACCACGCCCGGCTAATTTTTTTGTATTTTTTTAGTAGAGACGGGGTTTCACCGTGTTAGCCAGGAAGGTCTCGATGGAGATGCTTGTTTTTGAAAATACTTTAAGGCAATATACCTAGGCACAGAAATGCTTAGTCCTGAGATCTACCCATTGTCAACTTTATAAAGTGCTGAAAACTAGTTCTCCAATGTGTTCACAAAACATGACCTGCCATTAGGAGTGGATGAGAGTTCACAGTTCCCCACATCCAGCCACCATTTGGTATGCAACACTTAATACTTGCTCCTGCTTCACCTTCCACCATGAGGAAAACCTTCCTGAAGCCTCCCCAGAAGCCAAGTAGATGCTGGCGCCACGCTTGAACAGCCTGAACAACCAGGATCCAATTCAACCTCTTTTCTTATAAATTACCCAGTCTCAGGTATTCCTTTAGAGCAACACAAGAATGGCCTAGCAAACCATATGTATTCTATAACATCATGTTGTATACCTTAAATATACATAATAAAGTTTATTAAAAAATTCAATACCAAGTCATAATTTTTTCCAAGTTTTCTTTAAAACGTTTTATAGTTTTGCATTTTGCACTTGTGCCTGTGATCCATTTTGCATTAATTTCTGTATAAGATGTAAGATCTGTGTCTGTTTATTTTTTTAATCATCATTATGATTATTTGCATAAGAACATTCAACATTTGCAGCATCATTTGTTGAAAAAAGTATCCTTTCTCTGTTGAATTTCCTTCAGGTCTTTTAAGAATCAGTTGACTATTTTTGTGTGGGCTTTCTATTCTCTTCTATTGATCTATCTGTCTACAATTTCAGCAATAGCACATTGCCTTGATTATTGTAGCTTTATAGTAAGTATTGAAATCACGTAGTGTGTCTTCCATCTTTGTTCTTCTTCAGTAATGTTTTAGCTATCTTAGATTCTTTCTCTTTCCATATACATTTTAGAATCAGTTTTTCAATATCTACAGATATTTTGCTGGGATTTTTCTTGGAACTGAGTCTGTAGTTCCAATTGGGAATAATTGATATTTTAGCAATATTGAACCTTCCAATTTATAACAATAGAATATCACTCCGTTTATTTCGATCTTTGATTTCTTCCATTAGAATTCTACAGTTTTCCATAAAAAGATCCTACACATATTTTGTTAGCTTTATACGTAAGTGCTTCATTTTTGGTGCTGTTGCAAATGGCTTTTCTAAATTTTTAAAATTCTAATTATTCATTAAGTAAATATTTTAGAGTTTTCTTGTTACTAAATTCACTTAGATATTCTCTTTTCTTTTTGTTTCTTTTTTCTTGTTGTTATTAATGAGGTCATCTCTTTTATAAATTCTAATACACACACATATATCTTCTAATCCATCATATATATGTAGAAATAGATATTGCATGTATAATATATACATATGAGCTATTTCTCGATATCAATTTTACAATCTGCTACCTTATTAAATTATCTTATTTTTGTGTTAATGCTCACATCATAAATTCCTGTTGGCTCATTTCCTCCTTTTTAGTTGTTTGTTTCTGATTTTATTCCTAACACCTTGCTCCTAACTTTAGTGGAAACCTCAAGTTTTTCTTCTGTAAGGGAGATGATGCATTTGGGCTGAGGCAAACAAGAAATGTCACAAATTTCTATTTATTTGTTTTTAACATTAATGAGTGATGAATTATGTCAAATGTCACATATATATATATATGAAAATCATGCTCTTTTCTTACCTTTAATGTTTCATTAATGTGTGTATTAGTCCATTCTCATGCTGCTATGAAGAAATACCTGAGACTGGGTAATTTATAAAGAAAAGTTTAATGGACTCACAGTTCCACATGACTGAGGAGGCCTCAGGAAACTTACAAGCATGGTGGAAGGACCTCTTCACAGGGCGGCAGGAGAGAGAATGAGTGCCAGCAGAGGAAATGTTAGACGCTTATAAAACCATCAGATCTCATGAGAACTCACCCACTATCACGAGAACAGTATGGGAAAAACGGGCCCCATGATTCAATTACCTCCCTCCAGCCCCTCCCATGACATGTGGGGATCATAATTAAAGATGAAATTTGGGTGGGGATACAGCCAAACCATATCAATGTACTTTCCAATACTGAACCACTCTTGAATTTTTAGAATAAATGTCATTGCCCATGATGTACTTCTTTTTAGATAAATTATTTTGTACTTAATTCTTTTTCTTATAATGTTATGTGAGAATTGACTGGGATTCTTTGTTTTTGCTGATTTTTAAGTGAAACGCTTTTCCTTTACTTTTTGGAGGGATGATTGAATCAGGACAGCTTTCTAGTCTCACAGCTTCAGAGTTTTCCCTGTCCCTTAAAAAAAAATTATGTGGGCTTCAGGGTGTGATAAAAGACATGAACTCGCAATTTCTGAGGTTGTTTTCTCTGTTCTGCTTGTTCGTTTTATCTGGATCTTCCTGATGTGCAGACTTGTGTTCTGGAAGGTGTCTGGTTTTCAGTTTTGAGGTTCACAGGACCCTGGACCCAAGGCAGTTTCAGCACCGTTAGAACTCCTCATGGTTTTCTTGCCCTCATTCATTTAGCATTTTTTATCTATGCAAGTGAATGAATGCCAGGGAATGTTTCCACCACAAATACATGAAAAATGTCTGGGATGATGGATATCCTACTTATCCCGACTTGATCACTGCACATTGTATGCATGTATCAAACTATCAGATGTATCCCATAAATATGTATGATTATTATGTGTCAATAAAAATGAAGACTGGGCCAGGCATGGTGGCTCATGCCTGTAATCCCAGCACTTTAGGGGGCCAAGGTGGGCAGATCACAAGGTCAGGAGTTCGAGACCAGCCTGGCCAACATGGTCTTTTAGTAGAGATGGCCAATCCTGTCTCTACTAAAAATACAAAAATTAGCCGGGCATGGTGGTGGGTGCCTGTAATCCCAGCTACTCGGGAGGCTGAGGCAAGAGAACTGCTTGAAACAGGAAGGCGGAGGTTGTAGTGAGCTGAGATTGAGCCACTGCACTGCAGCCTGGGTGAAAGAGTGTAACTCTGTCTCAAAAAATAAATAAATAAAATGAAATACAATTTTAAAAAGCTAAAAAAACTCACCTGAATATGTGCAAAACACTGAGAGAATAAATGTTGACCTCACAGAAGGGGCTGGCTTGAAGGTAAACTTAGACTCTTGCAGTAGGTCATATGGATGTGAAGAACGACAGCAGCAAGACATTTTGTAGAGCAGTGTTTGAAACTGCAGCAAATGAAAACACACTCAATTTCCTACAGATTCCTGATAAGACTAAGAGAAACCAGGTGAAGTATCAGTAAGAGAACACAAATGCCTGCCTCTGCCTCTGCCTCGTGTCAGGGTTCATGAAAATCTGCACTGTGTGGAACCTGGGTAAGCCGTGGTGACCTCTTCTTTGCTCTTGTCTTACCTTATTAAAATTAATGCAGAGTGAAATGATTTTCTATAAGAGGAAGAAATCTGAGCCACAAGTAAAACACTTCGCATACCACAAATTCAACATTTGTTTTCAAAATATCTTCAGATGTGGTGGTATCTGACATCCTCCTCTGAAGCAAGACAACATGCCAGGTTTTTGTCTGAATATTTAGGATTCGTAGTTGTGTTTCAGTGAGCTCCAAATCTCCTTTGTTTTACTCAGTTTCTTGAGTTTTTACTTAGAAGACCTTAATCAGTGCGTCGGGAAGTCTGCATAAATAAAATGTTTATCAGAGCCAAGCATTAATGCAAATAATTTTTTTGAAAAAAATTATTAATATTAAATTATAACACTGTTACTAAAATTTTCAAAATAAACACAATCAGAAAATGCAAAAGATTATCTGTCCAAAGAACATCTATTAACCACTAAATTGAGCCCATATATATTTATTATATGAATAATATAATGAGGGCATTTATAAATGAATGCCCTGATTATAAATTCATATCCTGATTATATTATTCATTTTTATTTTTTATAAATGAATGCCCTGATAATATGTTGTAAACTTAAGGGAACTGGAAGAGGAAAAAGGATTGACAGTGTCTGTCTATATATTTAAAGGGATAACTTATTTAGAAACATCCCTGTTAACCATCTGAGTAATTACGTGGGTAGGGTACTTGAGATATGCTGGATTTTTACGGAAGAATCCTCAGCATATGGATTTCTTGTGTGCAATTTGCAAGTTTTTATACATTAATGTATAATAATATGGATGTAGTAATATATAGATTAATATGAAGTGATAGAGATGCCTTGTAAACTTCAAAGGTGGGGTAAACATTTAATTTATCATCAAGACAAGGACAGATTTGAGAGTGACATGAAAGATGATTTATAATTACCCCTACTGAAGGAGTTTAGGACTGCTCAGGCCAGGCTAGGTTGTGTGGTCAGCCCACTCAGGGGCAGCGACTTCCAAGTGAAACTGTAACTATGTACGTACACAGATGACTTATACTTCTAACTCTGGCCTGAGTCTTAGGAAACATGGAAGCTCTGGCCTGTGAGGACTCTAACTTTTAACAATCCAGTTATTCAAGGGATCCAATTTATTGGGAGGCTGAGGCAGGCAGATTGCTTGAGCCCAGGAGTTTGAGACCAGCCTGTGCAACATGGCAAAACCCCATTTCTACAAAAAAGTACAAAACATTAGCTGGGCATGGTGGTTTGCATCTGCGGTCCCAGCTACTGGAGAGGCTGAAGTGGGAGGATCACCTGAACCCAGGAGGTCAAGGCTGCAGTGAGCCATGATCATGTCACTGCACTCTAGCCTGGGTGACAAAGTGAGACCCTGTCATAAAAAAATATTACTTAAAAATCACTTAAACATCCACTTAAATGTGGATGATTTATACAAACAGTAACACATGACAAGAGTGCAATAATGAGCTCTGGGATTGTTGAGAGTTTCTGGTCCTTAGATCAATGGGAAGTAATAAAGGTACAAACACACATGGTGGGGGTGACCTTCTTCCACAAGGTATTGTGGATTCTAAGAAAAAAGTCATGAGATATTTATCCTTCAGAAGTAAGCCTAATTGAATGAGACTTACTGTAAGTAGTGCGCTCATTGTTTCAGTTACGTAGTTGTTTTGTTTGCTTTTTGTTTTGGTTTTTTGGATTTCAAAGAGATGAAAAAATGAAATAAAAGATGATTTAACCCAAAAAATAAATGTATTGGAGCATATTATTGGATAAAGAAGATGTGGTACATATACATCATGGAATACTATGCAGCCATGGAAAAGAATGAAACTGTGTCCTTTGTAGCAACATGATGGAGGTGAAAGTGTTATTCTAAGCAAATTAACACAGGACAGAAAACCAAATACACGTGTTCTCACTTATAAGTTGGAGCTGAACACTGGGTACTCATGGACACAAAGATGGCAACAATAGACACTGGGGACAAAAAGAAGGGGAAGGAGAAAGTGGGGCAAGAGCTGAAAAACTAACTATTGGGTACTATGCTCACTACCTTGGTAATGAGATCATTTCTACACCAAATCTCAGCATCACACAATATACCCATTTAAAAACACCTGCACTCTTTTTTATGGCTGCATAGTATTCCATGGTGTGTATGTGCCACATTTTCTTAATCCAGTCTATCATTGATGGACATTTGGGTTGGTTCCAAGTCTTTGCTATTGTGAATAGTGCCTTAATAAACATACATGCGCATGTGTCTTTATAGTAGCATGATTTATAATCCTTTGGGTATATACCCAGTAATGGGATCGCTGGGTCAGATGGTATTTCTAGTTCTAGATCTTTGAGGAATCACCACACTGTCTTCCAGTGTGAGTTCATGTCCTTTTCAGGGGCATGGATGAAGGTGGAAACCATCATTCTCAGCAAACTCTCACAAGGACAGGAAACCAAACACTGCATGTTCTCAATCGTAGGTGGGAATTGAACGAGAACACATGGACACAGGGTGGGGAACATCATACACTGGGGCTTGATGGGGAGGTGGGAGGCTGGGGGAGGGATAGCATTAGGAGAAATACCTAATGTAAATGATGAGTTGATGGGTGCAGCAAACCAACATGACACATGTATACATATGCAACAAACCTGCAAGTTGTGCACATGTACCCTAGAACTTAAACTATAATAAAAAAAATTAAAGAAATCATATAAACTATTAAACTTATACTTAATTTCCAAACAAAGGAAAAAACCTGCACTCATACCACCAAACCTAAAATAAAAGCTGAAAAAAATTCTGCTAGGATTTATCAAAAGAAGCTTATATGAAAGCCCACATATAAACATATATGAAAGTCTCTTATATGAAAGTTTCTTATATGAAAGCCTGTATATAAAAATATATGAGGCCAGGAGCCATGGCTCATGCCTGTAATCCCAGCACTTTGGGAGGCTGAGGCAGGCGTATTACCTAAGGTCAGGAGTTTGAGACCAGCCTGGCCAACATGGTGAAACCCTGTTTCTACTAAAAATACAAAAATTAGCCGGGTGTGGTGGTGGGTGCCTGTAATCCCAGCTACTTGGGAGGCTGAGGCAGGAGAATTGCTTGAACCCAAGAGGTGGAGGTTGCAGTGACCCGAGATCGCGCCACTGCACTCCAGCCTGGGCAACAGAGCGAGACTCCATCTCAAAAAAAAAAAAAATAAAAAATAAATATAAATAAATAAAAGTATCTGTCTGCCTATCTATCTATCTATCTATCTATCTATCTATCTATCTATCTATCTATCTATCTGTCTCTCCTCATCCTGCTGACCCATTCTTATTGCGAGTGGTGCCTCTTTCTCGCGGGAGTGATGATGAATTTGTCCTGGTCCAGTTTAGCCGTTCACTGTTTCCTGGACTTCTCTGAAGCATTTAACACTGTCTGATTGAAATTCTCTTTCCTTAGCTACTGTGATTCCACACTGTTTGAGTGTTATCTTTCTAATTTCATTTTCTGATGTTTACTTTCTCTTCTAGTTAGTCCCATTTCCTCTACTGTAACCTACATGTGCCACAGAATCAGTTTGTTAAGCTTCTTTGCAGATCTCTTTTTCTTGGTGATTATATCAGCTCTTATAGTTTTAATAATCTGTACCCAGATCCTGAATCAATACTTCCATTCAGATTCTACTGCTGTTCTCTCATTACCTATTAAATGTTCCCACTTGAACATACCGTACATGCCTAATTCTTGAAATCCAAATTGATTTTTTTCTCCTTTACACCTCTTGTTTGCCAAGAACACTCTATCCCCAAGCCTCAAAATGTGGAAACACCTGAGATCCTTCCTTCTTTCCCAACAGCCATCACATCATCTTGGATTTACTTAGAAAACGTCTCTTGCATTCATTGCCACGTATCTTCCAAATGCACCATTCTAGTTCAATTCGTGATTCCTTGAAACTGAGATTATTAGACCTGTTATTTCTTCCCGTAGAGTTTTTTCTGCCCATAGAGATTATTAAACCTATTATTTCTGCCCATAGAGTTTTTATTCCACTAATCAAATTTATACATTGCAATCCCATTCACTTTCTCAAAATCTGCTTTTCGTGAGTTTCCTCTCTGTTCCCCACAGCATCGATGAATATTTATTTCTCATGAAACAACTTTCAGGCTCCTTATCCTGTCCTGCAAAGCCCCCACGATCTTGTCACAGCTGTTCTAAACCCCACCTTTCGCTTTTGCTTTCAGTACTCTCCACCTGACCCAGCCCTCTGCCCAGCCTTCCAAGCCACATGGCCAGGAAGCGTTGTGCTGCCCGCTCCTGCTTGGTTTACTGTGCCTGCCTTTAACCTCTTGCCTTCTGCAAACCCAACCTCGTCTCCTCTCTGACAAGGGCCATCACCATCTTCATAAAGAGAGCCAGTGACAAGTCCTGCCCTGGGACCTAGGAAAGACCCAAGAAGCCAGGATTATCCAGAACCCCAGATCTGCTGACTCCTCCATGTCCCCTGCCAAGGCTGGAGAAAGGCAGAACACTAACCTGAGACAGGTGAGTAGCCTGGGGACCCATCGCCATGCTGTCCTCAAGGAAAACCTTTCACAGTCAAGTACACCTTTACTGAAGTCTCAAGTCTCTCAACCAGTCCCAAGTGTGATTTATGAAAGGTCATGATATTGGATGAAACTTAGTGAAACCAAGTCTCAACCTTACCTTTTTAAGGCTCAAACCAAGTCCTAACATTTAAATAAGTATTAATTCTATGAATCATCTTTGTAGTCAACCCTTTATTCTCTGATTAGTATTTGTTGCACCAGTTTCTGAGCACAGGTGATTTACCTTTTGAAGTCAGTTCTCTCTTAGTGACCGAATTCTCTCCTCACCTTGCTGCTGTAAGCACTTGAGGACGTTTCTCTGTGGTTCCTTCTTTGCAGGGCGGTCATACTTCCCTTTCTCCATTACGCACCCAACGAACACTTCCTGATCAAATAATTTTGAAATTATGGGTAGTTTCTTTATTAATTTTGCATCTCTGAGCTTTATTGTAGCAAGACTGTGTTACGTTAGTATATGTGGTGGGTAGTCTGTTCTCTAGTCCTTTATCTGCAAATGTATAAACCAAGTCCTCTGGTTTTTGGATGAGTGGTACCACCTAAAATTGTGATCTGCTACTTTGTTCATCTGAGATGGGAGTTTTTCTTTTCTTGCCTGGAAACAAAAATTATAATTCTTAGTAGAAGAAATAAAATTCTTAGTAGAAGAATAAAATTAGTAATGATATAAAAAAAGGCAGAGTAAAAAGATTTGTGAATTGCAAAGAACATGAAATCCTTGCTGCTTAACTTGCAAATTGGCGTGCTCTTGCTGTACTATGTTTTTAGCCAACTAATGGAAACACTTTCATCAAAATCCACCCAGAGACTTCATCATGCTTTTCACCAGATGTTCTTTGAAATATTGCTTTCCCATTTCATCACCGTAGTTCTTGCAACCTGAGTACTCTATTTTGTTACGTCAAAGGGAAGATGCCTTTGGTCAAAATGTCTTACCTTTCACTTTCCACAGTGGGCACTGCAACTAAAAAGGGAAATGGAAGTTGATTAAAAGGAAGATGGAATATGTGAGTTTTACTTTGACTCTGCCTTAGAAGCTATGCGTGTATGTTTAATTTTATTGGCTAAGTACTGGTCCACAATTTCTTATCTGTAATTATAAAATCCCAAAAGTTTTGGGAAATAAAGAGTATTTTTATTTTTTATTTTATTTATTTATTAATTTTTGAGACAGAGTCTTGCTCTGTCACCCAGGTTGGAGTGCAATGGTGCATTCTTGGCACACTGCAATCGTCTCCTCCCGGGTTCAAGTGATTCTCCTGCCTCAGCCTCTGGAGTAGCTGGGCCTACAGGCATGTGCCACTACACCCGGTTAATTTTTGTACTTTTTGGTAGAGACGAAGTTTCACAGTGTTGGTCAGACTGGTCTCGAATTTCTGGCCTCAATGCCCGCTTTGGCCTCTCAAAGTGCTGGGATTACAGGTGTGAGCTAAATACATTTTAAAATACATTTTTTTTACCATTAAATCTGCTCTGAACTAATGTGAGGCTAGTTATAATCTGTATCCCATGTGGAATGTTGGATTACAAGGCACCATCCCAGAACCTCCTGAAATGTTATATAATATGAAAAAAATCTTAATTCTGAAGCACATAAGGCACCAAGAGTTTTAGTAAAGGGACTGTGTACCTGTAATACATAAACATGGGTGAATAACTCAAAAATTATAGAATGATATGAAACAGAAAGTAAAATATTTTCGTCTTCAGCCTGAATTTATTTTTCCTTCTATCCCTAACCTTTCATCAATTGCTCCAAATTAAGACATTCATATTATTTTATTTATCTATGGAGCAAAATTTTCATACAAAAATTATTGGGCATTTTCCTGTCATTTTCTAATCACCTTTCAATATAATTGTGAAAACAAATGTAAATAAGATTATCCACTCTTTTGAAAGTGATTCTACTGTTTGAAAGGTTTGACTTGGAACAATTTTACTCAACTGTAGTTCAGAGTTGTTTCTTATTTATCCCAGTGTGTTTTTGGTTTAAAGCTCTATCTCTTGGATCTCATGTCTGCTTCTTGGATTTTTTTTTTTAAATACTTGAGTATGTACTCTAATGTAAGTGGTCTTGGCTCTCTCATATCTGAAACTGACTTATTTGTCCTGAATGACAGTTTAGCTGGGCATCAAATTGTTGTTTCTAAATACCTTTTCTCTGTAACCCTTGAAAAAGATGTACATTTTAAAATTTCTATAATATAGTTTTCATCTACATTTGTCATTGTCTTTACACACAAGAAAATTAGGAAAAGTTTGCTTTGAAAATAAATAGTTCAGGGAATTAAAGTGTAATGGCAACTTTGGTGGCTGTATCCAAAATCTTTTCTAAGACTCAGTCATTTTTTTCTTTTATGTTATTCTTTCCCTCATCAAACTGCTACCTCTAATTCTAACAGCTAACATACATCACCATGTCTAGTAGCAAAATAAATTATTTGAATTAATTTTAGATAAAGATTATTTCTCAATAACCCTTTTCTCTATAGGTTTTATATTATTATATTGCAATTATTTTATTAAATCAATATTTTATGGAAGTAAACACAATTGAGGTGCTTTGCTGCACTAAAATTTTATTTCAGGTGATTCAAATTTGATTTAAATTCTTTATTTCACCCCCCCCCCAGAAATAAAATGGAAAAGGGAATCTAACAAGAACAATGGCCCATCTTTTACAGTTTGCGAAACATGATTTTAAATATTTTATTTGTTTCAAAGGTTGATAAATTCTAAATTTCTAGATTTTCTGATTTTCTACCAATTAATTGCATTTAGCTACAGATAGATTTGTCCCCTTTTAAATAGGTGGCCTTTGAAAATATAAATTCCACCCTCCCCTGTCCAGTTCCTTTCCTTCAGTGCCACTGCAAATCAGGACTGAGAGCTTCCACTTCAGATCACCAGGCACCAATTCATGTCAGCCTCATTTAGTTCAACTTGAAATAATTCTCATCTTTTACAATAACATTTTGGGTCTTGGGAGGAGGGCCTCAACTAAAAGGTGATTCAAATAAATGATTAATGAACATATTGGCACTGGTGGGATTATGGCACTTGCTCATTTCAAATCACACTTTCCTAAATGCTCATTTCCTTTTAAACACATACTTTTTTAAGAAACTTATATATTTAAAATTAACCCCTCTCCTAATGACTTTGCATCTATTTGCTTTATTAGTGGAAGCTACAGAGCACACTATGCAATCTGTATTGATCCTTCAGATTAATACGGAATTTAAAGTGAATCCTCCCCCTCTACCACTCTGGCTGAAAAAAAAGACCCTCCAAATATCACTTATGAACAGAAAAACATAGAGTTAAACAAACCACTGTCATCAGCTTGTCTTGTACTGAAACCGCTCTTTAGAAATGCCTTAGGCATGATTTTTAATGCTAAAGCTTTTTTAATACTAAAAATATTCTTAAAAGGACATTTCTCTCTCTCCCTTATATATATATATAATTTATATATATTATATTATTTATATATATTATATATATTATTTTGCATTAACCACTTTTGAACCAATGGCAACTGAAAAATAACATTTTAAAAAGGGAATTAAATGGTGAGAAAGACTCTATGTACGTTGCATTTTCCTGTGTAAAAGCTAGGCTTTGGTTTATTATTTCTCATCACACGATACCATGAACACACTCTAATAAAGTTGCGTGCAATCTTCAGCAGGCACAGGTGTAGAATATAAACCCAGAGAATAGGCAAGTAATTATTTTGTGTGAAAAAATAACAACACGACAATTGTGTATGTATTTAATATTTATCTGCAAGTAAGACATAAATAGCACCTCACAAATGCATGTGGATTGACATCAGCCCTTGTGGTAGGAGGCTGACAGGGACTCCCTGCCTGCTTGTTCTCTTCATTGTCTTGTCATTTGTGGCTGGTTTTACTCTACTGTTGAAGTTGACTTAAAGACTTTTTTTCTGATTCAATCAAATTACTCTTACAAAATACACAAATGTCTTAAACAATTCCTGCTAAAACCAGAATTGAACAGTCTTACCATCTCTAGTTTTCTTTCTTTCTCTTCAAATGTTGATTGGGATTGGATTGAATACCCAAATCAATTTCGAAGACATTGACCTACGTACTACCCTCAATTCATGAGCAATGTGTATTTTACCTTTAATGTAAGAATTTTAAAATTATCTTCAGTAATGTTTGATATAGTCAGTGTATAAATTTTGTACATATTTCATTAATTTCTAGAAAGAAAAGGAAGCTTTCTTTATTTTATGTAGGCTAGCTGCCATGAAACTATGTTAAACATCATACATAATGGTGAAATGCAGTAGCTTTCCCTTTGATAATAAAAACAAGGTGAGCTATTCTCAACAATTTCATTCAACATTTTATGGGAAATCAGGCCAGTGTAATACGGAAAAAAGAAAAAAATATCAGCAAGGGAAAAATCCTTGCCATTTTCATATAAGATTATATACTTAGAAAAATAAAATAAAGTTTTATATAAAATATTATAAATAATATGTGAGTTTTGCAAGGTTGCTGGATACAAATTAATATGTGACATTACTGAGAACAATGATTTAAAAGTAAGCATTTAAAAATATGCCATTTACAATAGCACCAAAAATGTGAAATGCTGCAGAAATGCATACACACCTGCACCAGGTGACATACAAAACCCACTCACAGCAGCACTGTTCAAAATAACCCCAGGGCAACATCAACCCAGTGGCCATCAAGAGTCAAATGGATGAGTCTGAGAAATGTAGTGAGACCTTGTCTCTACAAAAAACGGTTTAAAAAATTGGCTGAGCATAGTGGTGTGCACCTGTAGTCCCAGCTACTCAGAAGGCTGAGGTGGCAGGATCACTTGAGCCTCGGACGTCGAGATTGCAGTGAGCCCAGATCGTGCCACTGCACTCCAGCCCTGGCCACAAAGCAAGACCCTGTCTAAAAATAAACCGTGAAACAAAAAAGTAGAATGAATGATTCATTTAGAGAAAACTAGACAGTAATATAAATGAAGGAATTACAGCTCTGTAAAACAATACTAGTGAATCGAAAACGTGTTGATGCACTAAAGAAGTGACACCAAATGATCATACACCGTCTGCGGCGGCTTTTCTGTGTCCACAAAGAGACCCTCCCACAGGCACATGCATGATGCTGCTTCCCAGTGAGAAACTTCGGAGAGAAGACAGGAGGAGACGTGGAATGTTTCGGGGCTAGAAATGTCCATTTCTTGAGGTGTGTCGCGTGCGCGTTTTGACCTCGGACTGCACATGTGCGCCTCCATCCGGGGCTGGTCTTCAACGGGCAGGACCTGGAGACGGGGCGCACCGAGGCACAGGTGGAAGGTCCCCCCCAGAGGCTGCAGGGCAGAGAAGAGCCGCTCGTTCCTTGTGGGAACTGAGCTCCACGGGCCTGCCCGAGTGCTGCAACCTGAGAGTGTGTGGCCAAGGAGATGAGCACGGGGGTCCGCTGGCCCGTCCCACTGAGGCTGTGCAGTGGTGCAGGGGACACGGTGCTGGGAAGAGTTGCCATGCCAGGGCCCATCCCCCGATGCCATCCCGGCTGAGAGAGCCAGGGTCTTGGGACCAGGGCCGGGACAGCCCCTGCAGGGGTTCCGCTCTGCAGAGTGGGCTCTTCGGCGGTCCTTAAATTCTTTGCAGTGAATGACCCAAGGGAAGGAGGGCGAGCGGGGAGCCACAAGGCTCGGAGCTGAGTGGTGGCCTCAAGGACCCTTCCAGAATGCGAATGAATATTTACTGGAAAGAGACCATTAACCCAAAGCAACTGGAACGCTTTGAAGAGACAAGATGCATTTTCTTTTCCGTGGAGGGAAGAAGGGCTCGCCGAGGCAGATGAGTTAGCACGAAAAAGAGGGCATCGTCCTTTCGAATACGTTTGACTGAAGAAAAGTCTCAGGCTTGTCAGGTCCATATCATGTATATTCATAGATTCCTTAACTTTTACGTCAGAAGCCAATCCACTTTCCTTCTTTATGTCCTTTATTATTGTGAAATCAAAGGACTCCGACAGGAAATTTACTCCTATGTTTAAAACTGAAGTCTAGCTGGTGCTTCTGAAATGACGCGTAAATAATTCAAGCTTGAGAGGGAAGAACTGGCCACACTTTGGAGGCGCCGAGCTGGGGAGCCTGGTGTCCGAAGCCAAGCTCTGCTCGGGCCCAGGAGGACGCAGGGACATCGCACTGTCCCCCACGCCTGGCCTGTGCTCCTTTAATCTTGGTCCTAATGATCGAATTAAAGAGGGATACAAATCTTTGTAAAGAATCTCTGTTAGATGTCTGCATGGTTCAGAGAAGCTTCTCAAGTAAACGCAGGGCTTCATAAACTTGGGATTTGCAGAACATTAATATTTAATAACGGGCAGCGTTTACTCCCTCCCCATTCTCCTCTCCTATACACACAATAGCTCAGACACACACTCACAACCACATGCTCACACATGCACCCATAACTACACAGTCACACACACAACCCTATACTCAAGCTCACAACTACAATCACACACACGGCCATGTGCTCACACATGCACAAACGACTACACAGTCACACACACAACCCTATACTCACACAACTACACACACATATGCACAGCCACAGGCTCACACATACCCACATGACTACACAATCACACACACAACCCTATCCTCACAAACACACATACACAACCACATGCTCACACATCAACGTACGACTACACAGTCACACACATAACCCTGTACTCATGCACACAACTACACACACACACGCACAACCACATGCTCACACATACACATACGACTAAGTCACACACAACTACTCACACACACAACCACATGCTCACACATGCACGCATAACTGCACAATCACACACATAACCATATACTCAAACTCACAACTGCAGGCACACACATTCATACATGGTCACATGCTCTCACATGTACCTTCAACTACATAGTCACACACACAACTGTGTACTCACACACACAACCACATGCTCACACATGCACGCATAACTACACACACACACAACCATATACTCAAACTCACAACTGCAATCACACACATTCCTACATGGTCACATGCTCTCACATGCACATATGACTGCATAATTACACACAGCCATATACTCACACACTCAAATACACAATTACACACAACACAATCACATACACACAATAACATGCTCACACATGCACATAGGACTACCCAATCACACATACAACTCTATACTTACACAATTACACAATCATACACACTCACACATGACCATATACTCACACATGCACATACAACTGTGCAATCGCACACATAATCATATATTCAAACTCACAACTGCACAAGCATACACACAACCACATGCTCACATACGCACATACAACTACGCAATTACACAACCGTATACTCACACAACTACACAATCACAACCATATACTCACACACAACCACACTGTCACACCCACTCACACACATAAGGGATTTAAACCTAGACTGCATTCATTTTAAAAATAATCCCTATCTCAATGCTTTATGTATTAATATTAACACAAAAAACTGTCGACACAATGTTTTTCTGAACTAATTTTTAAGTATCGTTCATATAGAAATCAATGATCTAGCTTAGTGAATTTAAAAGGCAGTCATTTAATTTTTATAAAATTTGTAAAGTTTCAACTGAAATGTTTATTGTCTGTTTTTGTTGACATTGTTATTGTTAGGCTCAATAAAAATAATTTCATGGCGTTTCTAAGCAATTGCATCACTCCTCTGTATCACATGATTTGAGTTATAACACAGTCATAACTAAATCATATATTGGGAAATCTCCCATAGCTTAAAAGCCAGGCAGCCTGCAGGGGCTTTGCCTTTCTGTAACCTTCTCCTTGTATTATGTGGTACATCCCACGGGGAGATTCTAGGGTAAGATGACACCAATGTAAAAGTAAAATCACCTGAAGAGAGCAATTATAATGTCGTTTGTGAAGTTTTTCAGTGAGGTTATTTGGAATAAAATGACTGTTTTGTGTTCTGAATACACAGAAGTTGCATAAATATTTGCTATGTCCATGGTGGTCACTTAAAACAATGCACATTTTGGTTACTGTTGCTAGTCTTAGGGTGATCTGTGTTATAGGAAGTTTCTGTATTAAAAATGAGGCCCTCTTTGTACAACACATTTTTAATGTTTGCATTACATTTATTTTAATTAGCATAAGTCAATGAAAGAAAACCTTAATAAGATTGATAATTTTGGTGGTGAGCTTTGGTTACTGAAACGGGATGCATCTTCTAGGGATTTGCATAGACTCCGAGTAGGGCCCCCAGAGGCGAGTGCTGACTGCCAGGGGCTCTCCCTCCAGCTCACCTACCACAGGCTTCACACACAGACCTACTTCTGAGCTAGCTGCTGCTACATACAGTCAGCTCACTCATTCCAAGATTAGTGTAAATATTAACATGCCTTTCTCCACCAAAAACTTAGTGACTCTGAGAACCCATTCCACAGAAACAAATAACCTCTTGATGGCTATCTCTCTGATTTATTTACAATAGCTCCTTTTAATCTTGTCATTTATTACCCACACTAACTCAGGTTTGCTAGAATCCATCCATTCTTCCTCTTACACCTGCCTGATCAAACCGTCCCTGAAACAGGAGGTCCAGTTGTTCTAACAACTTGGCAGTTCCTGCACCTTCTGCTGGGTGGTTACTTGTGCACAGCCTTCTCTCACAAATATCAGACACAGATTTTCCACTAATTTATGCGATTATTTGCAAAATAAGGTGTATATTCCTCCTGAAATCATTTCTTCAAGAGGGCGGAATTTCCATTTGTTGGTTAACAAAACGGGAGCAGTCGGCCTGTGTGGGGACAAGGGGGACTATCCTTGTCCCAGCTCTGCATCAACAGAAAACTGCCCTGTCACTCACACCACAATACTTCCCTCCTCCACCCTCCAACAATCAGCGACAACAATCGCAGTAAAAAGCTCTATTTGCGAAAAAAGTTAACTGACACCCGGATTAAAAAAATATATGGTGGATTTGCATTTGTCTCTCACACTAAATTATCCTCTGATTCTATATCCAGCTGAACTCAATCCTGAGTCAGCACATATTTGATAGAAATATGGAGAAAGTCGAAGCAGGGAGAAGGTAAATGAATTGTCAAAAGCCCTGCAGCAATGAAGTTCTGAAGCTAGGAATGAAATCCAACATTTCCAGCTCAGAAACTCCCCTCCCCGGGATATACAAGCAATGCTCCTTTGCACCCAGAAGACAAAACCTGCTTGGCTTTGAACCAGTGTGGATCTCTTGCCTGACAAAACTTGGTTTCTAAAGGTGTCAACGCTCTTCAGAATTACTTAAAATTTAAGTTCAGCACAACAGATTCTGAGATGTTTCCTAATGACAGCACTTCTGGAAGTCATTGGTTTATCCTGTTAGTTGCGAAACCCCATCCTCAAAATCCAGTTCCCACCGCCACTGAGAAGAGGTCGGAGCCAGCAGCATGGTTGGCTGCTCTTGGTCTCCATGGTGACAGACATTGCCCCTTCTTCCGGGCAGCCTGCACGTTGATGCCATCCATGTCGTTTAAAGAAAGAGGCTGGTTGTGAGGAACAGATGCCCATGACCACCAAGTCATTCATTCTGTTCTGTTCCAGCCCTGAACAAGTGATTGCTTCTTCCCACTTCGTTGTGTGAGAAAAGTGAGTCAAGACTCTGACACAGAAACTCTAAAGTTAAGACAGTCATCTTTAGTGACCGCCCTGACAATGAACATAGTGTAACATCACTGTAATCTTTTATTCTAAAAAGTGGCCAAATGATGACGTGAGTGAGAGAAACCGATTAGCCAGAAAGGAAGGCTTTCTTCCTCATTGTGAAGAGGTTAAGCACAGTGGTATTTGGCCAAGTGATGAGAACCTCCTACGTTCTTTTCAGGGAACTTTTCTTTTGAAAGGACTTCGGGTTTTGTTCATCAGTTTGAGTCATAGCAACTCATGAAGTCAGTGCCTCTTTTGAATTTTCTAGGAGGTTAAGTAAGTTGCCTTCAACCTTTGAAGTTTCAATTTCTACCACAAAAGGTAAAAGTATAAATAATAATGATATTAGAGGCAGTTCTCTTAAACACTGACCCTTAGAAGTGGTGGACGGTCCACTGTCGTGATTCAAAGCATTTATCAAGTGTTTGAATATATGTTTTGTGATTATTCTAGGTTCCACACAAAAATAACTAAAGATGGACCTCCAGTCTTACAACGCCACAAAGTGCCCTGACACCACTGAACACAAAAACTCATTGCAGAGGTCAGAACAGTACTTCATCAATATAAAATGTATTACCTGTATCACACTTATCACGTAGTACATGTTTTTCAATTAGTCAATAGTCTTGTATTTGGAACTTGTTCTGTGCAAGAACAGATTTTGGAACTTGTTCTGGGCAAGACCAACTTTCAAATATTGTAGAAAATAGAAAAATTTGACTTACGGCTTCTGTTCTCAAAAAGCTTATAGCCGACCATTTTAGAGTCAGCCTCAGGAGAGAAGGGCACTGCTGGAAGCAGAGTTGTAGTCAAGAAAGGAGAGTTCTTGGACCACCAGGCTGAGCCATGGGGCTGGGGGTGGTGAGAGGAACTTGTAAACACCTGAAGTGACCAATCACTCAGAGACTTTCATCCACTGGGTTGCCTTCTTACTTAACAGATACTTGCTCTTCACCTACTGGGCTTCGAGCACTGTGTGGTCTATGCCTTGAGGATCACTTTCCAATTCATAAGATTTATAAACAATTTTCTTTTAAAATACATTTAATTTATTGAGACATTGTATGAGCAAAATCATAAACAAGGGGCCAGTTCAGAAAATAAAAAAAAAAACTCTGGATTTTGATATAGTCAATGAGTTAAGAAAATAGTCAATGTGCTTTTTAAGGAATGAGTAAGAGTTGACTAGATAGAGAGACTGGCTAGGGGTATATCAGGTATAGAAAAAGCTTCAGTGGTTCCATATGAATTTTAAGATTTTTTTTTTATTTGTGTAAAAAATGTCACTGAGGTTTTGGTGGGGACTGCACTGAATCTGCAGGTCACTTTGAGTAGCACGGACGTTTTAACAATATTGACTCTTCCAATCCATGAGCATCACATCTTTCCGAAAACTGTAGTCATAACACTTCTTGATTCCAAAATATATTACAAACCAACAGTAATTGAAAAAGGTCTGGCAGTGGCATAAAGACACATATAGATAAATGAAACAGAAGAGAGAGCCTAGTAATAAATTCAAACCACAATGGTTAACTGATATTGGACAAGTTCCTAAGAGCACACATTGGGGAAAGAACTGTCTCTTCAACAATGGTGTTAGAAAAACCGGATATCCACATGCAAAAAATTAAAATTGAAGCCTTATCTTATATCATACACAAAAATCAACTCAAACTGGGTCAAACTCTTAAATGTAAGACCTGAAATCATTGAGCTCCTGAAAGAAAACATAGGGGAAAACCTTCTTTATATTGGTCTTGGCAATGATTTCTTGGCTAGGACATCAAAAGCACAAGCAATGAAAGCAGAAAGAGACAATTGTACTACATCAAACTCAAAAGCTCTGCACAGCAAACGAAGCAATCAACAGAACCCATAGATGAACTTTTCATCTTGTTGACTGGCAGCCTATGGATTGGGGAAAACTATTTGCAAATCATTATCAGCCTCAGATGATAAAAGGCTTACACCCAACTATATAAAAAAAGCTCTTACAACTCAGTAGTAAAACAATAATAGTCTAATAATATGATTTTAAAAATGAATGAAAGTCTTAAATAGCCATTTTTTTCAAGGAAGATATCCAATTGACCAATAGGGTCTATGAGAAAATGCTCAACATCACTAATTATCAGGGAAATGCAAATCAAAACCATAATGAGATACTACATCATACCTGTGAGAATAGTTATTATTTAAAAAAAGAGAAGTGTTGATGATATTGCAGAGAAATTAGAAACCTTGTACGCTGTTGATAGGATTGTAAATTAGTGCAGCCATTATGGAGAGCAGTATAGAGGTTCACGAAAAAATCAAAATAGATTGATTCAACATGATTCAGCAATTCCATTTTTCAACATAAAATCCAAGAGAAGTGAAATGCGTATGTCAAAAAGATATCTTCACTCCTGTGTTCATTGCAGTATTATTCTCAATAGCTAAGATATGGAAACAACCCAAATGTCTATCATCAGAGGAATGGATAAGGAAAATGTGGTATATTCCTATAGTGGGATATTATTCATCCTTAACCAAGAAAGAGATCCTGCCATGTGCAACAACGTGGATGTACCTTGAGGACATTATGTTAACAGAAAGAAGCCAGCCACAGAAAGACGAATACTGAATGATTTCACTTACATGAGTTCTCTAAATTAGTCAAACATATGGAAGCAGACAGTAAAATTGTGATTACTAGGGCGAGGGGGAAGGGTTGCTGTTCAGTGGGTAGAGTTTCAGTTGTGCAGGGTGGATAGCTGTAGACATCGGCAGTACAGCACAGTGCCTATAGCTAACAACACTGCACTGAAGTGTCCTTGAAAATGCTGCATTGCACACTTGAAAATGTAAATACTGCATTGGCACTTGAAATGTAAATCTCACTTGACACGAGATCGACCCTCTTATATTTTCTGGTGCTACTCTTGGCCTTGTCTTTGTCTTCCCTTACCAAAAAAATAAAAAATACACAGAAACACAAAGAAACTTTTGGATGGAATGGGTATGTTCATCACCTCGATATGGTGATGGTTTCGTGGGTGTAAGCTATGCCCAAACCCATCACATCATATGCATTAAAGATGTGCAGGGTGTTTGTGTACCAGTTATACTGCAATAAAGCTGTGAAATAAACAAACAAAAGACTTCAGTAAGTTAATGCAGAGAGACATTACCACCGTATTTCAAGAGAGAGCCAGTAGTCCCATCTGATCCAAAAATGTCACCAAGAAACGTAGACTGAGAGACAGGGATGGAAAAGGAGGTTGGCCTTAGATTCGGGACGCTGTTCGGCAATTACCATCAGTTCTGAAATACTTTGTGGGAAACTGGAAAGTATTGAAAAACACAAGAAAAGCAATCCTAGCGCACGGCACTGTAGGTTTTCACAGTATTCTTTACTTGTAAAAGCAGTACCTGGCTGGGTCTCCGCATTGCCACAGGGTTTACCAAGATGCAGACTCTGATTCAGGAAATTGTGTGAGGCCCAAGATGCCTTATTCTATGTTTTCAAATCGCCATTTTATTTTTATGTTATTGGCTACTGGAAATATAGTAAGCGATGTGGAATTTCCAGCAGTTCCCTGGATCCACACTCCGGCTAACCAGGAGCAACAGGAGTTGAACTAATCTGGAGCCATGAAATTGTACTGCAAATGGGATAGAATGTTTCCCAGTGTTGGGTCAACAGTGTGAGAATCGTGATTCAGGAAAGAGAACACAGCCCTTGGTAAATCCAGATTGCTGGCTGATATGGTTTGGCTATGTCCCCATTCAAATCGCAACTTGAATCGTATCTCCCGGAATTCTCACGTGTTGTGGGAGGGACCCAGGGGGAGATAATTGATTCACGGGAACCAGTCTTTCCCGTGCTATTCTCATGATAGTGAATACGTCTCACGAGATCTCATGGGTTTATCAGGGGTTTCCGCTTTTGCTGGTGCTTCATTCTGTCTTGCTGCTGCCATGTAAGAAGCGCCTCTCTCCTCCCGCCGTGATTCTGAGGCCTCCCCAATCATGTGGAGCTGTAAGTCCAGTTAAACCTCTTTTTCTTCCCAGTCTCGGGTATGTCTTTATCAGCAGCATGAAAACAGACTAATACACTGGCTTAGAAAGAAGTGGCAACAAGAAATGAAACTTCATTGAAAAGCAGAATACACTAAAGGCCATAGCCCAGACACAGCCTCCTTCTTGTGGAAACAGACATCTGTGTGTGTGCACGTGTGTATGTGTCTGTGCGTGTGCATCGTGAATGTGTCTCTGTGCGTGTGCATGTGTGCATGTGTCTCTGTGCATGTGCATGTGTCTGTGCATGTGTGCATGTCTGTGTGTGCACGTGTGCATTTGTGAGTGTGCATGTGTGTGCGTATCTGTGAATGTGTGTGCACGTGTGCATGTGTCTGTGTGTGCATGTGCGCATGTCTGTGTGCATCTATGAATGTGTGTGTGCACGTGTGCATGTGTCATGTGCATGTGTGCATGTCTCTGTGCATGTGCATGTGTGTGTGTGCATGTGTGCGTGTCTGTGTGTGCATGTGTGTGTCTCTGTGCACGTGTGCATGTGTCTGTGCATGTGCCTCTGTGTGTGCACATAGTGCGTGTCTGTGCATGTGTGCATGTGTCTGTGCATGTGTGTGTGCACGTGTGCGTGTGTCTGCGTGTGCATGTGTGCATGTGTCTGTGCATGTGCATGTCTGCGTGCATCTGTGTGTGCATGTGTGTGCATGTGTGCGTGTGTGTGCACGTGTGCATGTGTGCGTGTCTGTATGTGCGTATGTGCATGTGTGCGTGTGTGTGCATGTGTGCATGTGTCTGTGTGCATGTGCACGTGTGTATGTGTGAGTGTGCACATGTGCAAGTGTCTGTGCACATGTGCATGTCTGTGCACATGCACATGTTCATGTGTCTGTGTGTGTGTGCATGTGTCTGTGTGTGTGTATGTGTCTGTGCGTGTGCATCTGTACATGTGTCTGTGTGTGTGCACGTGTGCATGCATTCACCCTCCCCCTGCGTCCAGAGCTTAAGGTCCTTAAGGTCCATCGGGAGATTAGGGTCAACCTTCACACCTGAGACAACTTTGAGGAATCTTCGCAGCTACCACAGCGACTCAACATAGCAATGGAAACCAAGCGTCCTAGCCCTTCACTCTGAGCATGAAAGGACCACCAGGACCCCGCACAGCCCACTAAATGTTCCGCTTACTCAACTCTCTCTCACACATCCGCCTTGCCCACCCTTACTGGAGCTTCTGAAACACCGAGTCAGGTCTCTTCGTGGCTCTCCTGCCCTGGCTTCTTCCTGTCTAGAGAAAGTCAAGGGCATCCTCGGACGGCCACCCGGCTCTTCCCTGTAAATCATAACCTGCTGCGCCAGCCACCTCTCCTGCCCCAATGGGTGCCCACTGGGCTCCTGGGTACAGTTTTCCTTACCTTTTTTAATACTTTTCACCATCTTATAGCTTTGTTCAGGATAAAACCATTCCTGGGCTCTCCTTTCCTTCTGCTCCCTGGAAAGTCCCCACATTTTTCTGAAGTAAACTCCTCATAAGAATTAAGGTTTGGTTTGCATGTCACCATCTAGTTACAGCCCTCCCCAAGTCGTCTGGGTTGAACCAATTAAACTGCTTGCCATACTTCGATAGCTTTTTAACAAGATCCTTAATTTATTCAAGCATTCATAAAATATTTATTAAATGCATATAGGAAACCTTGACGGTAGCATTTTCTAGTTTGCATTGTTATTTTCTCTCCCTTCTAGGTGGTGTGAGCCTCTCCTGGGCAGAAACGAATTCAACTTTATATTACTATTATTGTTATCATTAGCATTATTTTAGTGGCAGTAGAATACTGTGGTTAAGAGCTTAGGTATCTGAGAGGCTGAATTGCAAGCAGAGTTTATATCATTGGATAGATTAATAAAATACTTTGAGCCCCAGTTTTCTGATCTGTAAATGGAGTTAATAATAGGATTTACCCTCTAAACTGCCATGAGGCTTCAACAAACCAGGCTATGAATGACTTGCTGCACAATAATGGTAATTTAAGTGTTAACCATTGATGTCCTTATCCCAGCATCTGGTATAGTGAACCTACAGGTGCCCCTAAGATGTTTACTCGATCAATCACGTGGAACTGAGAATGCAACGAAAAGCTCAGCCCAGCCCTTGCAGAATCCTGGATTTGAGGGCCGTGTATTGTTGTTGTAGGACCAAAAGACCTGCCAGCATCCTTTATTAATACAATGTGGTGCATCTGTTCTTTTATTTTATTATTTAAAGTTGAAGGAACTTAAGAAGAAATCAAGACCAAATGGAATATTTTGGCAAACTCGCTTATCTCAAAAGGCAGAGCTCTACTTAATTAGTAGCAGGAATCAGATACTGAAGAAAAGGAGAGGCTGGGAAAGACTGACACCGATGTTATTATTGTTAAATGTACATGCAAATTAGGAGGATTCCAAATGAGCATCAGTCTGGCCTGTAGCAATTTCCTATTCCAGGGCTGGAGAGGAATAACTTATTCCACTAATGGCAGAAAATGCGTTGGGATTTGAATCCATTGTCAATACCATGTCTCACTCTCTAAGCCCAGAAGCCTCGTGTTGTGAAATCAGGTGATGACCCATGGCAGTGTTTCTCAAGCTTTTTGGTTTCAGGATCCCCTTTTACTCTGAAAAGTTATTGAGAATCTCAAAGTAAATTTAACTTTGTGAGCTATATCAAAATTTAGAAAGGCCCTCTAAATAAATATCACACCCTGAGGAGAAGAGATTAAATGAGATGTATCTTTGCTCCAAAAAAGAACAAAAATGTACAAGTTTATCTTAAGTAAGAGGACACTTTCTAAATGAACTCTAAGATGACCTTAGAAAAAGAGAAATATTTTTGCTTAAAATAAAAGTTTGCATCAAATCTATTTTTTCTTTTTCCTTCTTTACTGAAGTGTTGAGGCTTTTTGAAATTTAGGTAGGCATTTTAATAGCCTCCAGAGAATGAGAAATAAGAATGTGCATATTATTACTTTTTCTTTTTTTTTTCTTTTACTTTAAGTTCTGGGATACATTTGCTGAACATGCAGGTTTGCTACATAGGTATACACGAGCCATGGTGGTTTGCTGCACCTGTCAACTCGTCATTTAGGTTTCAAGCCCCACAAGCATTAGGTGTTGTCATAATGCTAAGAACATGCGTATTATTACTGTATTGAATTTCCACATACTTCAGTGGCAGAAATGCTGTAAACAGTGATGTCTAAATGTGTTGATGCAACTGATCCTAGCAAGAGCCACTGCCTATTTGATAACTCCAGCAGGCGAACTGTGTACACTTCTAATTGTGTTAGTATGAAAGCAGATTATATATTAGAGCTTCCCCCTCAGATATAATTCCTTTTCTCTTGTAAAAGCAATGTGACTTCCTCTACTAAACTGACCATGCCATAAAAATAAAGCATATTTTATTCACTTATCACTAAGGAAGTAAAGCCTGGTTTCTAGGTATGACTTTGTTGCCATGGAATCCGTGCTGAAAGCCTGTCTTAGTTATTAAGTTATAGCTCCATCTCCAATTAGCACTGCATAGGTCTGACATTAGCTTTAACAGAAGCTTTGCTTTTGGTGACGACTTCTGGTATTTACAGACAGTGTTTAGGTTTGCCTCCCTCTTTTCAATTTGAGACTCCTTGTTGATAAACAATAGTTTGACCAAACCATGAAGGTATGCCCATGTGCAAAAAGCATGAACCTAAATAGGTGAGTTTATAGGAATCTTCCCATTCCCTGAGAAATTCTTAGATTACAACCTACTTCCATGAGCTTCTTTCTAATTTTGAATTGCATGTGATTGGTAAGAATATTGAAAACCCACATATTGAAATGTCTTGTGATAGTTATTCCTGTCTTCACGATCCTGAACGTCTGAAAAATCTAGAATTGTGTTTTCCAAATGAATACATTTTCCGTAGTGCTTAAGGAAAATGCCCCATGACTGGCTGAATTTTTCACCATTCATTGGAATCCCTCTGTCTTCAATGTGAAACAAGAGCATGCCTCTCTGGTCTGAGGTGTGCAGCTGGAGGAAACTTGATCTTTAGCTTCTTTACAATCAAATCTTTGTTGCACTCTCTGTCCTGCAGCCTTGAGTCAAGCTTCCAGGTTTGTCTTCACTCACAACTTCACACTGCTTAGAATCCGTAAAAATCCCCATTTCCTGGGCACCCTGTTGCTATTGATTTCTCTTTGATGACTCTAGCTGTTACCTTGAATTAAAGCAAAAAGGCTTATCTAAATCTTTCTTGTTTCGCCTTGTGGAAGGATTGACTTAAGCACTTAACACACAATATTAAGAAGAAGGAAAATAGGTTTATTGGTGTCCTGGGAGAAGAAGGAGGGGCAGGAGGCTGTGGAGGCTGCATTGCTCCAACTCCACTCACTCTGCCCAGCCGTCCCAGGCCAGGCCTCCTCCAGGGGAAGGTGATGTCTGTCCAGGTATGCCCGCTGCATGGAAGTGGCTAGACCAGCTGTCACACGCATGGTCCCTCTGAGATGACTCCCTGACTGTGGATGAAAACTCGAGGTTTGGGGCAGTGTCTCAGGGTCACCTCTCCAGTGGGTGTGCAACCGCCCCAGCTTCCACCTCAGACCAGGGCTCGATCTTCTCTGAGTTCTCCCGGGCACCGTGGACCCCCCGACCCGTCTTCAGGAGACCATTCCAGGAAACGTTGAAAGGCTCCGTGTTGATTTATTTTACTTCTAAAACTCATTCAAGTTATTTGTAATTGCTGAGCATAATAATTTCTGCTCAATTGATGTATTTCAGTTAAGCAAACAAAGTTTAGTATTCAAATAATTTTTCACATGATTGCTGTTGTCTTGCTGACTAGCTAATGTGATTCTTTGCTCTCTGTTTTCCCATAATATTTGGAATTTAAAAACTGACTCACTTTTCTACACTTTTCCTTACCTCTGGGCAAGACAATAATTGAAAACTTCTTAAGGAATTTTCCCAGACAGTAAGCATTACTCCCAATTCACTTTTTTTTCTTATCTTTTTCCTTAGAGATAAAAAAGTCTAAGACTCAGAGACAGTTGAAATACTTTTATAACCATGTTAGCAATTAAAATAGTTTAATTTGGATATTTTAAGGTGCTAACCAAAGCCATGTAGCTCTTCTGGTAGAAGCAACACTAGAATTAACACACGTAAGGTTTTCATTATGAAATTATGCATAGAAAAGGGAAATAAAACATGCTTTATAATTTAGGAAAATAATTGAAGAGTTTCCTTTTTTTGTTCATGTTATTTCTTATACCAATAACAAAAATGCACTTCACTCAGAGGCTTTAATATTTTTTATATATTTTTAATAGTTTCATATTTTTACATCTAGTCATTAATACATCAAAAATTCATTTTGGTATCTAATGTAAAATAGGGAGATATGTATTAAATAATACATTATTCGGAAATAACATTGAATTATGAACCCTTTTCTCATTAATTTGAAATGTCACCTTTGCCATATACTGGAGTTATATATATTTTAAAATTTACAATATGTTTCTTAGCTTTCTGTTCTGTTCCACGAATCTGCCTGTCTATTTTTAGACTAGCACCAGTGTAAATTTGAAGCTTTAAACTACAGTTAGTGTTGGCAAAGCAGACCCTTCTTCTTTTATTTATTTATTTTTATTATACTTTAAGTTCTAGGGTACATGTGCACAACGTGAAGGTTTGTTACATATGTATACGTGTGCCATGTTGGTGTGCTGCACCCATTAACTCGTCATTTACATTAGGTATATCTCCTGATGCTATCCCTCCCCCTTTCCCCGACCCCACTACAGGCCCCGGTGTGTGCTGTTCCCCTTCCTGTGTCCAGGTGTTCTCATTGTTCAATTCCCATCTATAAATGAGAACGTGCAGTGTTTGTTTTTTTGTCCTTGAGATAGTTTGCTGAGAATGATGGTTTCCAGCTTCGTCCATGTCCCTACAAAGGACATGAACTCATCATTTTTTATGGCTGCATAGTATTCCGTGGTGTATATGTGCCACATTTTCTTAATCCAGTCTATCATTGATGGACATGTGGGTTGATTCCAAGTTTTTGCTATTGTGAATAGTGCCGCAATAAACATATGTGTGCATGTGTCTTTAGAGCAGCATGATTTATAATCCTTTGGGTATATATACCCAGTAATGGGATGGCTGGGTCAAATGGTATTTCTAGTTCTAGATCCTTGAGAAATCGCCACACTGTCTTCCACAATGGTTGAACCAGTTTACAGTCCCACCAACAGTGTAAAAGTGTTCCCATTTTTCCACATCCTCTCCAGCACCTGTTGTTTCCTGACTTTTTAATGATCGCCATTCTAACTGGTGTGAGATGGTATCTCATTATGGTTTTGATTTGCATTTCTCTGATGGCCAGTGATGATGAGCATTTTTTCATGTGTCTGTTGGCTGCATAAATGTCTTCTTTTGAGAAGTGTCTGTTCATATTCTTCACCCACTTTTTGATGGGGTTGTTTGTTTTTTTCTTGTAAATTTGTTTGAGTTCTTTGTAGGTTCTGGATATTAGCCCTTTGTCAGATGAGTAGATTGCAAAAATTTTCTCCCATTCTGTAGGTTGCCTGTTCACTCTGATGGTAGTTTCTTTTGCTGTGCAGAAGCTCTTTAGTTTAATTAGATCCCATTTGTCTATTTTGGCTTTTGTTGCCATTGCTTTTGGTGTTTTAGACATGAAGTCCTTGCCCATGCCTATGTCCTGAATGGTACTGCCTAGGTTTTCTTCTAGGGTTTTTATGGTTTTAGGTCTAACATTTAAGTCTTTAATCCATCTTGAATTAATTTTTGTATAAGGTGTAAGAAAGGGATCCAGTTTCAGCTTTCTACATATGGCTAGCCAGTTTTCCCAGCACCATTTGTTAAACAGGGAATCCTTTCCACATTTCTTATTTTGGTCAGGTTTGTCAAATATCAGATAGTTGTAGATGTGTGGTATTATTTCTGAGGGCTCTGTTCTGTTCCACTGGTCTATATCTCTGTTTTGGTACCAGTACCATGCTGTTT
This sequence comes from Gorilla gorilla gorilla, assembly GCF_029281585.2. NCBI lineage: Eukaryota > Metazoa > Chordata > Mammalia > Primates > Hominidae > Gorilla > Gorilla gorilla. The sequence goes on from NC_073241.2 coordinate 106,887,297, forward strand.
TGGTTACTGTAGCCTTGTAGTATAGTTTGAAGTCAGGTAGCATGATGCCTCCAGCTTTGTTCTTTTGGCTTAGGATTGACTTGGCAATGTGGGTTCTTTTTTGGTTCCATATGAACTTTAAAGTAGTTTTTTCCAATTCTGTGAAGAAAGTCATTGGTAGCTTGATGGGGATGGCATTGAATCTATAAATTACCTTGGGCAGTATGGCCATTTTCACGATACTGATTTTTCCTATCCATGAGCTTGGAATGTTCTTCCATTTGTTTGTATCCTCTTTTATTTCGTTGAGCAGTGGTTTGTAGTTCTTGAAGAGGTCCTTCACATCCCTTGTAAGTTGAATTCCTAGGTATTTTATTCTCTTTGAAGCAGTTGTGAATGGGAGTTCACTCATGATTTGGTTCTCTGTTTGTCTGTTATTGGTGTATAAGAATGCTTGTGATTTTTGCACATTGATTTTGTATCCTGAGACTTTGCTGAAGTTGCTTATGAGCTTAAGGAGATTTTGGGCTGAGACAATGGGGTTTTCTAGATATACAATCATGTCATCTGCAAACAGGGGCAATTTGACTTCCTCTTTTCCTAATTGAATACCCTTTATTTCTTTCTCCTGCCTAATTGCCCTGGCCAGAACTTCCAACACTGTGTTGAATAGGAGCGGTGAGAGAGGGCATCCCTGTCTTGTGCCAGTTTTCAAAGGGAATGCTTCCAGTTTTTGCCCATTCAGTATGATATTGGCTGTGGGTTTGTCATAGATAGCTCTTATTATTTTGAGATATGTCCCATCAATACCTAATTTATTGAGAGTTTTTAGCATGAAGGGCTACTGAATTTTGTCAAAGGCCTTTTCTGCATCTATTGAGATAATCATGTGGTTTTTGTCTTTGGTTCTGTTTGTATGCTGGATTACGTTTATCAATTTGCATATGTTGAACCAGCCTTGCATCCCAGGGATGAAGCCCACTTGATCATGGTGGATAAGCTTTTTGATGTGCTGCTGGATTCAGTTTGCCAGTATTTAACTGAGGACTTTCACACTGGTGTTTGTCAGGGATATTGGTCTAAAATTCTCTTTCTTTGTTGTGTCTCTGCCAGGCTTTGGTATCAGGATGATGCTGGCCTCATCAAATGAGTTAGGGAGGATTCCCTCTTTTTCTATTGATTGGAATAGTTTCAGAAGGAATGGTACCAGCTCTCCTTGTACCTCTGGTAGAATTCTGCTGTGAATCTGTCTGGTCCTGGACTTTTTTTGGTTGGTAAGCTATTAATTATTGCCTCAATTTCAGAGCCTGTTATTGGTCTATTCAGAGATTCAACTTCTTCCTGGTTTAGTCTTGGGAGAGTGTATGTGTCCAGGAATTTATCCATTTCTTCTAGATTTTCTAGTTTATTTGCATAGAGGTGTTTATAGTATTCTCTGATGGTAGTTTGTATTTCTGTGTGATCAGTGGTGATATCCCCTTTATCGTTTTTTATTGCATCTATTAGATTCTTCTCTCTTTTCTTCTTTATTAGCCTTGCTAGCAGTCTATCGATTTTGTTGATCTTTTCAAAAAACCAGCTCCTGGATTCACTGATTTTTTTAAGTGTTTTTTGTGTCTCTATCTCCTTCATTTCTGCTCTGATCTTAGTTCTTTCTTGCCTTCTGCTAGCTTTTGAATGTGTTTGCTCTTGCTTCTCTAGTTCTTTTAATTGTCATGTTAGGGTGTCAATTTTAGATCTTTCCTGCTTTCTCTTGTGGGCATTTAGTGCTATAAATTTCCCTCTACACACTGCTTTAAATGTGTCCCAGAGATTCTAGTATGTTGTGTCTTTGTTCTCGTTGGTTTCAAAGAACATGTTTATTTCTGCCTTCATTTCGTTATTTACCCAGTAGTCATTCAGGAGCAGGTTGTTCAGTTTCCATGTAGTTGAGCGGTTTTGAATGAGTTTCTTAATCCTGAGTTTTAGTTTGATTGCACTGTAGTCTGAGAGACAGTTTGTTATCATTTCTGTTGTTTTACATTTGCTGAGGAGTGCTTTACTTCCAACTATGTGGTCAATTTTGGAATAAGTGCAATGTGGTGCGGAGAAGAATGTATATTCTGTTGACTTGGGGTGGAGAGTTCTGTAGATGTCTATTAGGTCTGCTTGGTGCAGTGCTGAGTACAATTCCTGGATATCCTTGTTAACTTTCTGTCTCATTGATCTGTCCGATGTTGACAGTGGGGTGTGAAAGTCTCCCATTATTATTGTGTGGGAGTCTAAGTCTCTTTGTAGGTCTCTAAGGACTTGCTTTTTGAATCTGGGTGCTCCTGTATTGGGTGCATATATATTTAGGATAGTTAGCTCTTCTTGTTGAATTGATCCCTTTACCATTATGTCATGGCCTTCTTTGTCTCTTTTGATCTTTGTTGGTTTAAAGTCTGTTTTATCAGACACTAGGATTGCAACCCCTGCCTTTCTTTGTTTTCCATTTGCTTGGTAGATCTTCCACCATCCCTTTATTTTGAGCCTATGTGTGTCTCTGCATGTCAGATGGGTTTCCTGAATACAGCACACTGATGGGTCTTGACTCTTTATCCAATTTGCCAGTCTGTGTCTTTTAATGGGAGCATTTAGTCCATTTACATTTAAGGTTAATATTATTATGTGTGAATTTGATCCTGTCATTATGATGTTAGCTGGTTATTTTGCTCATTAGTTGATGCAGTTTCTTCCTAGCCTCAATGATCTTTACAATTTGGCCTGTTTTTTCAGTGGCTGGTACCGGTTGTTCCTTTCCATGTTGAGTGCTTCCTTCAGGAGCTCTTGTAGGGCAGGCCTGGTGGTGACAAAATCTCTCAGCATTTGCTTGTCTGTAAAGGATTTTATTTCCCCTTCACTTATGAAGCTTAGTTTGGTTGGATATGAAATTTTGGGTTGAGAATTCTTTTCTTTAAGAATGTTGAATATTGGCTCCTACTCTCTTTTGGCTTGTAGGGTTTCTACTGAGAGATCTGCTGTTAGTCTGTTGGGCTTCCCTTTCTGGGTAACCCGACTTTTCTCTCTGGCTGCCCTTAACATTTTTTCCTTCATTTCAACTTTGGTGAATCTGACAATTACGTGTCTTGGAGTTGCTCTTCTCGAGGAGTATCTTTGCGGTGTTCTCTGTATTTCCTGAATTTGAATGTTGGCCTGCCTTTCTAGGTTGGGGAAGTTCTCCTGGATAATATCCTGTAGAGTGTTTTCCAACTTGGTTCCATTCTTCCTGTCACTTTCAGGTACACCAATCAGACATAGATTTGGTATTTTCACATAGTCCCATATTTCTTGGAGGCTTTGTTGATTTCTTTTTATTCTTTTTTCTCTAAACTTCTCTTCTCGCTTTATTTCATTAATTTGATCTTCACTCACTGATACCCTTTCTTCCGGTTGATCGAATCGGCTACTGAAGCTTGTGCATTCATCACGTATTTCTCGTGCCTTGGTTTTCAGCTCCATCAGGTCATTTAAGAACTTCTCTACATTGGTTATTCTAGTTAGCCATTCATCTAATCTTTTTTCAAGGTTTTTAACTTCTTTGTGATGGGTTTGAACGTCATCCTTTAGTTCGGAGAAGTTTGATCGTCTGAAGCCTTCTTCTCTCAGCTCATCAGAGTCATTCTCCATCCAGCTTTGTTCCATTGCTGGTGAGGAGCTGCATTCCTTTTTAGGAGGAGAGGCACTCTGATTTTTAGAATTTTCCATTTTTCTGCTCTGTTTTTTCCCCATCTTTGTGGTTCCCCATCATCTACCTTTGGTCTTTGATGATGGTGACGTACAGATGTGTTTTTGGTGTGGATGTCCTTTCTGTGTGTTAGTTTTCCTTCTAACAGTCAGGACCCTCAGCTGCAGGTCTGTTGGAGTTTGCTGGAGGTCCGCTCCAGACCCTGTTTGCCTGTGTATCAGCAGCAGAGGCTGCAGAACAGCGAATATTGCTGAACAGCAATATTGCTGCCTGATTGTTCCTCTGGAAGTTTCATCTCAGAGGGGTACCCGGCCGTGTGAGGTGTCAGTCTGCCCCTACTGGGGGGTACCTCCCAGTTAGGCTACTCGGGGGTCAGGGACCCACTTGAGGAGGCAGTCTGTCCATTCTCAGATCTCAAACTCCATGCTGGGAGAACCACTACTCTCTTCAAAGCTGTCAGACAGCGACATTTAAGTCTGCAGAGGTTTCTGCTGCCATTTGTTCGGCTATGCCCTGCCCCCAGAGGTGGAGTCTACAGAGGCAGGCGGGCCTCCTTGAGCTGCGATGTGCTCCACCCAGTTCGAGCTTCCTGGCTGCTTTGTTTATCTACTCAAGCCTCAGCAATGGCACACGCCCCTCCCCCAGCCTTGCTGCTGCCTTGCAGTTTGATCTCAGACTGCTGTGCTAGCAATGAGCGAGGCTCTGTGGGTGTGGGACCCTCTGAGCCAGGTGCAGGATATAATCTCCTGGTGTGCCATTTGCTAAGACCATTGGAAAAGCGCAGTATTAGGGTGGGAGTGACCCGATTTTCCGGTTGCCATCTGTCACAGCTTTGCTTGGCTATGAAAGGGAATTCCCTGACCCCTTGTGCTTCCCTGGTGAGGAGATGCCTCGCCCTGCTTCGGCTTATGCTCAGTGCGCTGCACCCACTGTCCTGCACCCACTGTCTGACAAGCCCCAGTGAGATGAACCCGGTACCTCAGTTGGAAATGCAGAAATCACCCGTCTTCTGCGCCGCTCACGCTGGGAGCTATAGACTGGAGCTGTTCCTATTTGGCCATCTTGGAACCGCCCCCCACTCTGATTTCTTCATGACTGTATTGTTAATTTGCCTGAGGTCTGTGGGATCATTTTTAACTTCTCTAACTTTGAGTTGACTTTCAACAAAATAATGATAACTTAATAATTCCATGAAACCTTTTCCAAAACCTTTACATTCATTTGAACACAATAGTAGGGCATCAATTTTAAGATTTTTGTTATTATTATTATTACTCAGTTGTTTTCTCTTTAGAGAGACTGTACAGTGGTCAATCCCATATTTTAGATTTTTATAACTTGGTAGTTAACTATACTAATAAAAGTGTGTATTTATAGCTACAAAAACATAGATGGGCATTCAGTGTTTTCATGGTTCTAAACAAGACAGCAGATTTAGCAGCCGAAAGATACCAATCGTGATACTAAGGCCCAACATGTAGGCTTTAGCATTCCCTCCATTTACACATGTAAGCCACTGCAGAGAAGCAAAGCGGAAAGAAAAGGAAGAGTTCTACATTAATTTTTTAAAAGTCTTGGTTAATATTTATGCCAATTAGTCAAGCTTGTTCTAAGTACTTAGAAACATGACATTTGTATATATTCATGTTTTCAAGGCCTCTTATTTCTACTTAAAAGTTAGGAGTAACTTTTTCTCTTAAACAGCACTATGATTTTGTCTTCTTTTTATCCTGTGTGGTTTTGTGCTGCTTATTTCCTGATAGCTCTCTAAAAGCATCTGGAAATAGTACTCAAAAGAAAAGAATCAATAAGATTTTAATATGGTAATGATTAGAGGTTAGAAAGCTTTGGCTTTATAGATCCTTATAGACCTTTGCTGTTTCAAAAAGTATTTTCTCATGTTTTATGTTTACAAAAGCCTCATCAGACAGGCCAGTCAGACATCACTAGCCCCATTTCCAGTATAAGAAACCTGGCATTAGATAGGCTTTGATATATAACTAATTGTGGAACCAAGATTTGAACTCAGAGTTTACAACTTCAAGGCCAGTGTCCTTTTTCTACAAATTGAGAGAAAATATCAATTTAATGTAAATTAGATGCAAGCGACTCAATGATAAACTGAATTGCCCACGTTAAAGTAAAGAGCTGAAATTTGTCATAGCATAGATGAATGCCAATGGTGTGATCATAAGTTTCTAAAAATGATAAGATGGTAAATTTTAGAGGAAGACTATATAACTTTAAAATGTTGGCCCAAGTAAAACTTCAAGTTCGTCCCACCAACTATGGTTCTATTCATCTCAAAAGAGAGTATGTGGGTTAAAAAGAGGAATCATCTCTCCCACGAGTTACCATTTTGATTATGACCTCCTCCGATTGTTCTGGAATGATGCAATTTTCTTCCCAGTCATGAAAGAAATTCTCCCTCTCTTCTTTTATTTCTAAATAAAGACATCCTCTATTCCATGCTTGCCATGTCTCTGTCTCTAAAGACGCATTCTCTACAACACGCTGTAGCCAAAAAACACCCACACTTCAGAGAGAGGTTGTGTTGTTTGTTACAGTTTTCCTAACCCCCTCCAATTAAGCAAATTGAACGCTTTCTTCAAAACCTCCTGGAAATTCCATCCATTCTAAAAGCCTCCACTTCTCCCATCCTCCCCAAGGCTCCCTGCCCTCTCTGCTTTCTCGTCCTGCCGCTGGCTCATTGTCAGGTTAGTTTTTTCCTGAGGAACAACCTCCCAGTCTCCCACTCCCAGCCACAGGAGGCTGGTCAGTATCTGAACCCATCTTACCAACGCGGTGATGACATCATCTGCCACTGTGTTTTGTCTTCTGTCTCTCCAGATGACATGAGGGACCTAGTCTTTCTTGTATCCTGGAGTCTAGAATATTTCCTGACACACAGTCGATTGTCAGTAATTATTCAATGGATTAATTAATTAGTTCTGTAACCTTCCCATTGTCTCAATCCTCTTTCAAGGTGAAGCCCTTGTTCTGTGTCTCTGCATCCTCCATGGCACCAGCGCATCCCTGCTCCTCAGGCTCGTGTGTGAGTTGATGGGGCGCTAGTGTTGACACAGGGCTCTGAGGGCAGTGGTGCAGCAAGACTACCACCGCCCCAATCCAGAAGCCCAGTGTCCAAGTCTGAGTTTTGCCCCTTACTGCAAAGAAAGACTTGCCTGAGTTAGGTTTTCTTTCTCAAGCTTTGTTCTTGAACTTCATAACAATCAGGTGAGAGAGAAAGCAACTTGTTCACTCTACTCAATATACAAATTTAAAGTGCTGTTATCAGAAGTGAAAATAGAGAAGCAAATTTAAAAATGGACCAGAGGTTTACCCCTGAAAGGGGTAAAATGCAACCAAAGTGAGCCTTGTCTTCTGACTCTCGATTCATTTTTGTTGTTTTTGAGACAGAGTCTCGCTCTGTTGCCCAGGCTGGAGTGCAGTGGCACCATCTTGGCTCACTGCAACCTCTGACTCCCGGGTTCAAGTGATTCTCCTGCCTCAGCCTCCCGAGTAGCTGGGACTACAGATGTGCACAACCATGCCTGGCTTCATTTTGTATTTTTAGTAGAGATGTGGTTTCACCATGTTGGCCAGGCTGGTCTTGAACTCCTGACCTTAGGTGATCCTTCCGCCTTGGCCTCCCAAAGTGCTGGGATTACAGGCATGAGCCACTGTGCCTGGCCGACTCCTGATTCTTTACAAACGTTTCTGAAGCAGGAAGTTATTAAAATATGCATAAGATTTTTTATAATTTCTTGTCAATTTCCACTTAGTCATGGTGTGGTGAAAGTCTCAGCTGTCTCGTTGTGATTAGCGTTGCTCTCTAGCCTCATTACGGAATTCAATAACTTACTTCTTCCTTCCTTTTTCTTTACACATAGGCTTCCTTTCGTGCTAAGAAAAGCCACATCAGAACAGGTCTGTAGAAACTCAGGTTAAATAACTGGGATATTCTGTGAGGTCACAATTACTCTTTATCTTTTGCTTTGTAATAATCCTGCCTTTCACTGAAACAGATGAAAATCAGATGGAATTTAGTCAGTTCACAGATTTCAGTAACTTTCTGAAAGTACATTTTAATGGTGGGCATTACCTCTTTGTTCACATAACTGCTGTCGTGTCCCTTTGGAGATGCCCCAAAGCCCATTAACAGCCCAGTTTTCTCTAGTGCTTCTTTTCACAATATGAGCAAAATGTCAGTCTGCTCTGGTATTTCGGATCCCTCAGATTTAATGTTCATACAATGCTATTTTATGATGAATTAAATAATACTAAATTTGCAAATAAAATGACAGTTTGGGTTAATTTTTTATCAACTGGCCTGATTCCAATTCTATTTCTACTTTTGATTCATATGAAATGCCCTAATAATTTAGTGTTGCATTAACTTTACTGAGAAAAACTTCTCTCTTCTAGTCTCTGTAATGTCTCATTTGTAACTATATGTTTTGATGTTACATCCTAGAATGTGGGATCTGTTTGGTATAACATCATTGGTTCCTTTTAGAAATCTTCATAATAACAAAACTGGATCCATCCTCAAAACAATGCTATTGATATAACTGGAAGACCCAAGAAGACTTCCTGATTTCTCATTCCTGGTGATGACAGAGTGGTCCACTGTAAGGTGACAATGCTTATTCACATTGACATAGCCTTCAGTTAGAAATGTGATGTGTGGCCAGGTGCGGTGGTTCACACCTGTAATCCCAGCACTTTGGGAGGCCGAGGCAGGCAGATCACTTGAGGTCAGGAGTTCGAGACCAGCCTGGCCAATATGATGAAACCCTGTCTCTTCTAAAACTACAAAAATTAGCCAGGCATGGTGGTGCATGCATGTAATCCCAGCTACTCAGGAGGCTGAGGCAGGAGAATTGCTTGAGCCTGGGAGGCAAAGGTTGCAGTGAGCCGAGATCGCACCACTACACTCCAACCTGGGTGGCAGAGTGAGACTCCATCTCAAAAAAATAAATAAATAAAATAAAATAAAAGTAAAAATAAAAAAAAGTAATTTGTTACCATGGAGTGGACTTTTTATCCTAGAGATGAATATGTGAAAATGCCAACAATATTTTAGGTCCAAGAACTTTTTCTGTAGGAGTCATGGCTTTCCTGAGCTGAAAAGAAATCCAAGCCAGTCAATTAAAAAATCTAAGTGATCTATATCCTTAATCCTTAATACCTTTCATGTAAGGTTATGTTTATTCCATCGCCAGAGGGCTGAAAGCCAACCTCCTTGGTTTCTTAGTGGATTATGGTTTCCGTAGTTGGAGAATAACACAGACACACACACAAAGAGACAGAGAGAGAGAGAGACATAACACACACAGCAGAGTGCAGACATACATCTCTCGCACGTATGTTTTTCTTCTACTCTGACTTAACATTCTTCCCACTACTAGGGTCTATAGTCCCTGTCCTGTCAATCTCAGCATCCAAATTATGAGAAAGCTTGAACTAGCTCCCTAGGTAGCCCTCTGGAGGGGCCCAGTGGAGAGAATCTGAGAGGCTGGAGGCTCCATCCAGTGTAGTGGGCAAGCCTTTAGATGATTCCAGACTCCGGAAATTTATCTTTGAGTTGAAGCCCCAGGATTTGAGGAACAGAATCAGGTTATCTTCACTATACGCTGATCAAATTCCTGACCCATAGAATCTATGAGCAACAGAAAAAGTATTTAAAATTAAAAAGAAAGAGACGGCTGTGTTATAACACTAAGTTATAGGGTAATATGGTGCTTGGCCCCAGTAACCGGCCTATGGATACTAGAGTTTGAAGTCACCTGGAGAGTTTATTCCAGAAGTGAGTTGTACTAGAAGTTGGATATCTTCCCTTCCATGTATTTCAAAAGTTTATGTATATTTCATCTCATTTTAAAATAGATTTGCACTGAAAGATTAATACTTAAAAGTTTAAGGAAAGCTCTACAGCAAAATGTCAATTGGTAGAGTTTGGAGGATTGCGATTTTTGTAATAATTTCAGTTCTTAGCTTGGCAAATTTTTCAAGAGTTCTTAACAAATGACAGCAATTATTTACTTGTATATCAACTGCATTCTTAGCCATCATTGAGGTCCCTCAAGTACAATATTTTTAATGAGGATTTCTGAAGTTATAACTCTTTCCCTCATATTATATTTTTAGTCTACGTGTGTTTTAACACTTGTTTCCTAACAGTTTCATTTATGATAATTCTGTCTTCCCAATGTAAGCTGTAGATTTCTTAAGCCATTTTTTTTTCTGGGGGCTTGGGCTTATAAGAAATCTTCATTAGTAATGACTGATGGGAACTGATTTACTTTACACATTTAACTTTCAGTGCCGGGAGTTTCAAAGCAGGTCTGCTGAAGAACAGTGAGAGAATAAGGTAAATCAGAGTTGAAATATTCTTAAGACTAAATAATTTCCTCAAAATACTGAATTTGAGGAGAATTTCATCAGCATTTCTCATAATACAACTCTGTTTACTTCACAAATAAATCAAGGAGAAAGATTAAAAAGCAGGCAGGTTTTATGGTTGTCAAAGGAAACGATATGCCTTTGGGTGTAAAGGAAAATAAAACACTCATAGGGTGACAAATCATTATATGGGTTTTAGATTGCTGCTGGGACAAACTACCACAAATTCCGTGGCTTAAAACAACGCCAACTTATGATTCTATGGTGCTAGAGGTTAAAAATCTGACTTGGGACTCACTGGGCCAAAATTAAGATGGCAGCAGGTCTGTGTTCAATTCTAGAAGCTCTAGAAGAGAATCAGTTCCTCTAATTTTTCAGCATATAGAGTTTCTGGTCCCTTCCCACCTTCAAAGCCAGTTATAGCTGGTTGAGTCTTTCTCACATTGCATCACTCCGACCTCCTATTCTGACTTGCTCTTCCACTTTTAAAGGCTTGTGATGGTTTCCTTGGTGCCACTTGGATAATCCAAGATACCATCCCTATTTTATGGTCAGCTGATCAGTGAATGGCATCGGCAACCTTAACCCTCCTTTGCTGGGTAAAGTAATGCATCCACAGTTTTCAGGCATTATGATGTGGACATCTTTTGGCACTTTATTTTTCTGTCCACCACATTCGTTTTGAATGTAGATCTCTATAAAGAAAATATCAGATGCCCAGATGCAATGGCACACACCTGTAATTACAGCATTTTGGGAGGCTAAGGTGGGAGGATCTTTGAGCCCAGGAGTTAGGGGTGTTTAAAGTAATGCTTTATTTGCATCTTGATCACAAGTACATAGTTTTCAACAAACATCTGAGGGCCAGTTAACGGGTAGTGTGGTCACTGGAAATTGATGGCACCATGTTTCCTTTTAGGAAGAACTGAGAGTACTTGGTTCTTCATTCAAAGGACTCACCTTCCTGAGTGTAGCGCTCAGAAGCATGAACTACATGCTTTCAAGGAGGTGAAGTGCTGTGACCGAGTACCCTTGAGTGGTCCAGAATGCTAGTCCAAGGCATAGCTCCCGGTTCATTGTCAGGGAAATTAAATCCTTGGAAAGTGGCTGGGCCTGTCCACAACACAGGAAGCCAGCCAGTCCGTGGGGGCCTCTGTGGGTTCTTGTGAGGATGCAGGAGTTCATCTCAATACACCTGCCTCCTCCGTGGCTAATCCCAGTACACTCCTCTCCAAAAGGCCCTTCAGAATCTGAATTTACATCTCCATCATCACCCGAATCAGTGTCCCTTGAGCAACCTTATCATTTGTCTCCTCAAATGTGCTGAATAGAGCATTCTCCAGTTGGTGAATAAGGGCTTCTAGAACCTACTGATTTTGAGAAACACAGCATCTCCTCTTTCACAGTCATCAAACCTATTAATGCCCAGGCAGTGGCCTCTTAAAGTTGCTTAACTGTTTCTCATATATATAGATATGATAAAATACATATATTCATCTCAATACACCTGCCTCCTCCATGGCTAATATATATAATATATATATTTTATATTTATAATATATATAAAAATATATATATTTTATTTATAATATATATAAAATATATATATTTTATATTTATAAATATAAAATATATATATTTTATATTTATAATATATATAAAATATAATATATATAACATAATATATATATTTTATATTTATAATATATATAAAATATAATATATATAACATAATATATATATTTTATATTTATAATATATATAATATATATATTTTATATTTATAATATATATAATATATATATTTTATATTTATAATATATATAATATATATATTTTATATTTATAATATATATAATATATATATTTTATATTTATAATATATATAATATATATATTTTATATTTATAATATATATTTTATATTTATAATATATATAATATATATTTTTTATATTTATTATATATAATATATATTTTATATTTATAATGTATATAATATATATATTTTATATTTATAATGTATATAATATATATATTTTATATTTATTATATATATATATTGCTGTGACATTTGTTGGTATTGCATATCAGAACCACTCCACACAATGGACTTTGGGAGATTATTTCTTAAGTGCCACTTACTGACTCTGAACACTGTTTGTCTACCTAAACTACTTCCCATATTTTTTACCTGGCAAGCCTCTGCTAATCAATTGATCCTTGAGTACTTCAGATGGAACACCTTAGGACTATGTGAACCCCTACATCACTCCTGCAGGAAGAAAGTGTTTCAGGCTTCCTAAAGGAGAACTTCCTCAAGTTCCCAATGCCAGCTTTATCGGCCTGTCTGCATCTGCTCCCAGATTCTCTACTTTTTCCACGTGTGCCCAGAAGAGACACATTCCTGCCCCATCTGAAGCCAGCCTCCCATCTGAAGCCAGACTGTCCATTGTTCCACTTGCCAATTCAAGGATGTTACTGCACAACTATGTCCCTTCTCCTTCATGATTACATGATCCTTTTTCCCTTTTGCTTTTTTTTTTTTGACACTGAGTCTTTCTCTGTTGCCCAGGCTGGAGTGCAATGGGGTGATCTCGGCTCACTGCAACCTCTGCCTCCCAGGTTCAGGCAATTCTCCTGCCTCAGCCTCCCGAGCAGCTGGCATTACAGGTGCCTGCCACCACGGCCAGCTAATTTTTGTATTTTTATTAGAGATGGGGTTTCATCATGTTGGCCAGGCTGGTCTTGAACTCCTGACCTCAAGTGATCCACCAGCTTTGCCTTCCCGAAGTGCTGGGATTACAGGCGTGAGCCACTGTACCAGGCCTCCCTTTTTCTCTCTCGATTGTTACTACCACATAAAAATATGCCCTAATATGCCCACAGTAAACTGACTGAATGAACTGCCTGTACTGATTGCCTCTCTTTTTCTCTGCTTTCTATTTTCTCATCAACTGCAGCCAGGCCACCCAACCCAAGCATCCGGATGCCACCCATGATCCACATTGAGAGTCCGTGGTGCCTCTCAGCTCAGCACAATTAACACGCTAATTAACACCCTAACCCTAACGCATACCCTCCTTCTTCATGCGGGTCATGGAACACCACAGGCTTCTCTCCACTCGCCGCCCCTCCCTCTTCTGTTTCTTCTACTGACTGTTCCTTAGGGTGGACGGAGGTTTTCCTTAACTCCCTCATTTTTCTCTGCCTGAGTTCTGAGCCAGTTCAGCCACAGGGAAAGAAGTTGTGCTGATGGGAACCACAACGTGACTTTTATTTCTGATAATCATCGGTTGAAATACATGGCTTCACAACAGCCAGTGGCCTTCCTAATATAACCGCGAAGGGAATCTAATCACCCAAACCGCAGGCTGGTCTTCATGGGGCGGCGTCTCCTCTCTGTGGGTAGTGGATGTGGCAGGAGGATGATGACCTCTTCTGTGCCAGCAAAGAGGAGCCGGGGAGAAGACCGAGGGTGTGGCAGAGCCATTCTGACCAAGCTCCTTTCCCACAATCAGCCATTTTAGTCACTTCTGCTTTACTGGGCCGAAGTGAGCCACAGCAAGGCGAGGCCCAGGGTATTGGTCCATGTGTTTCATTCCAGGTGGATCCACACGGAACCAGAGAAATGAGAAACTCACGTGGCCCCCAGTGCTGCCCATCTGTTTGTGCTTCTGACCTTCTAGGGGTGGCAACCCCAACACCAACCCCTGCCCCTGGGGCCAGTTTAGTTTTTGTCCTCAGGTGACTGAACTGGATTAAGATGGCATTTTAACTGTAAAGCCATGCTGTACCCAAGGCACAAAAAATGCCACTCTATCATCTATTCTCTTTCCTGTTTCAAATTATGTTCCGGAACATTGCCCAAGAAGGCTCGTAAGAGGTTCTCCAAAAATTATATAAGAACTTATATGTATGTGAATAACAAGTGCATTCACTGACTCCAATAGTAAAGTTCCAGCATGAAATGTCTTAACTTTGAATCTAAATTCCCATTGCAAAAGTCCCGGTGAGAAGCCCTGGAAAAAAGGTCAGGGCCTTTGAAAGTTAAAGTTCCAAGTGGAATTATCTTAGTCTTATGAGTTGAGTGTCTGAGGAAATTAAAGCGCAAACATTACCCTGTTTCTTATTGCTCTCAGCTGGGGCTGGGAGAGGCGTGTTCTTCCAGCAGCTGCAGGTTGGCCTCTTTCCTGGGATGGCTATTCTCCCTCCAGCCCCTCAACAGCCGTGCCTGTCCTCAGTGCCTCAGAGAGCAGAGAGTCTCTGCTTCATCCAGCACTAGGCTCAGCCTCAAAAATAGGCAGAATGAAACAAACACCCAGTTCCATGGAGTCGTTTTTTGGAGCAACCTAATAGGGTTTTATTACTCTCATTTCAAAGGCCCAGTCAGTGCTTAACCCGTCGAAGAGGTTGACTGCCACCTGAGGAATGAGTAGCTGGAAAAGCGGGGCAGATGGGGAAAATCCTAGCTCTTCCCAGGTCTCCTGACAACCAGTCACATTTTCAGTGTTTTCCGCTGACTTCCCTGGTGAAACCCTCTAAACTGTCCATACTTGTGAATCCACTTTGTCTTGCTATCACACTGGGAAAGCCCTGCCCCTCAAGATTTTTCCAAGAACCTTCCCTTTTCAATCATAAGAAGGTACAAATCAATAGCTTCACCAATCAACACTTTCCTGGATCTCAGATCCCTCTGATAGTCATGCTGCCTAGTCCCTGGGTTTGTTCCTTATTCTGCCAGAGGTTCTGGGCCTCCATCACTGTGCAGCAGTGAAAACGCATCCTCTTCTGTGCCACTTTCACGGAGAGAAACTGGCCCAGGCGTGCCTCATTTTCCCCTTGCTATCATCTTATTCTGGCCTTAAAGATCTGAATTTCCCCATCATATCTCTGCAGCTGTTTTCGAATGGGTTATTCTTTCTCTCCAACAATCCTCCTCTTTTTCTACTGGAATCAGGATGTTTCTTTATTTCTTTTCATTCTCACCCTGCTCTTGTTCTGCTGGTGAGATTGAAACTTATTTTTCAGACCACTCCAGAGATTCCACCGTGAATCTGCCAAAACAAATTGCCTTCAATTTGATGGCTTAAAACCATAGTGATTTATTTTCTTACAGTTCTAGAAGCCAGAGTTTAAAATCAAGGTGTCACAGTGGCCATGACCTCTCCAAAGCCTCTGTGGAGGGACTCTTCCCCACCTCTTCCAGCCTCAGTGTCACCCAGCGTTCCTGGCTCTGAGTTCACAACACCAGTCTCCGTCCATGTCTCACCCAGCGTTCCTGACCCCAGTCTCTGCCTGTGTCTCACCCAGCCTTCCTGGCTGTGACCAGACAACCCTAGTCTCTGCCTGTGTCTCACCCAGCCTTCCTGGCTGTGACCAGACAACCCTAGTCTCTGCCTGTGTCTCACTCAGCCTTCCTGGCTGTGACCAGACAACCCCAGTCTCTGCCTGTGTCTCACTCAGCGTTCCTGGCTGTGACCAGACAACCCCAGTCTCTGCCTGTGTCTCACTTAGCGTTCCTGGCTGTGACCAGACAACCCCAGTCTCTGCCTGTGTCTCACCCAGCCTTCCTGGCTGTGACCAGACAACCCCAGTCTCTGCCTGTGTCTCACCCAGCCTTCCTGGCTGTGACCAGACAACCCCAGTCTCTGCCTGTGTCTCACCCAGCGTTCCTGGCTGTGACCAGACAACCCCAGTCTCTGCCTGTGTCTCACCCAGCCTTCCTGGCTGTGACCAGACAACCCTAGTCTCTGCCTGTGTCTCACTCAGCCTTCCTGGCTGTGACCAGACAACCCCAGTCTCCGACTGTGTCTCACCCAGCCTTCCTGGCTGTGACCAGACAACCCTAGTCTCTGCCTGTGTCTCACTCACTCAGCCTTCCTGGCTGTGACCAGACAACCCCAGTCTCCGACTGTGTCTCACCCAGCCTTCCTGGCTGTGACCAGACAACCCTAGTCTCTGCCTGGGTCTCACTCAGCGTTCCTGGCTGTGACCACACAACCCCAGTCTCCGCCTGTGTCTCACATGGAGTTCCCCTTGAATGTCTGTTTCTCTGTGTCTTCTCTTCTTCTTATGAGGACACCCATCATTGGATTGAAGACCATCCTGAATATAAGATTTTTTCCCCCTGAGATTCTTAATTAATTATATCTGCATAGGCTCCATTTCCAAATACAATAACATTCTGGGGTTCTCGATAAAATAAATTTGGGGAGACATCATGGAATCTACTACACTGTAAAACTCAACAAGTTGGCATACATTTTTCTTTTCCTATTCATGTCAGTATTTTCAGTAAAAGAATTTTGTGTGTGTGTGTGTGTGTGTGTGACAGGGTCTTGCTCTTTTGCCCAAGCTCAACCTCCCAGATTCTAGCCATCCTCCCACCTTGGCCTCCTAAGCATCTGAAGCTACAAGTGGATGCCACCACACCTAGCTATTTTTTTTTTTTTTGTAGAGACAGGATTTAGCCATGTTGCCCAGGCTGGTCTTGAACTTCTGGGCTCAAATAATTCTCCTGTCTCAGCCTTCCAAAGTGCTGGGATTACAGGCATGAGGAACTGAGGCCGGCCACTTTCAGAAAAATTTACAGTTCTTCTTCAGGAGAGTTATGTAGAATCTGTATTTCAGAAGTCTAAAGCCATCCATGGTCACAGTGCATATAGGTAACATATCCAGAACTCATTTAAACAACATGTTGGGGCTGGCTTTTGAGCCGCTGGGATAGCCTCACAAATTCCAATCTGAATCCCTTGTGGTTTCATTCCTGGCCTCTGAAGGAAATTCAAAGGAGGAGTAAAATTTAATGAGTTGCCCTAACACTACTGGCACCAAATCTTCAAAGACAGAACTTCACCTGTGCTTTCTACCCATATTGAACTCAGAGGTCTTTGCTATTTAAAGTTTCAAACTACATTACAAAAACTAAGTCTTTGCCACCAGGAGACCCATCTAAGTAACACAGTAAAAGAAGCAAATAAATATTCTTCCTAATGATGTAAGGCCTATATATGGAAAGTCTAATATTTCCCTTTACGCACATTCTAGCCGTGACTGCACCTGTTACTAAATCCCAGGACCTCTTTTAAAAATAAATGTTCTGCAGCTGTAAACACAAGGCCCCTGAGTCTCAGTCCCACTGGACCCACACTTACTCAAGGCATGTTCTTCTGTCCCCGACCACACAATTTAGAAGCCAGATTTCACAAATGGGAACCCAACCACATGGCTCAGTAGATGTCCTCACCATCGTCAAGGAGCTTAGCAAAGCCCTGTTCCTAAAGCTGCCATTGAACTCTGTTTCCCAAAGGCCACTCTTTGTCTCCCAAGGTTACTGGGATAGATGCCAGAAGTGAAGGCTCGAAGGAGCTAATACATTCACTTCCCCACTCTCATCCCTGTCCAAATTCTGAACCAATCGAGAGATAGACAAAGGGGAGAGAGACGGAACTCAACAAAGATAATTATGTAAAACTAGACTGGAAATGTAGCTTAGGTCCTGGCCAAATGAGTTTCCTCATATTCTCCATTTAAATACAAGCCCTGTGCCTCTGAGCTTATCTTGGCGAGAGAGGGGCAGGTGTGACAGTAGGATACAGCATCCCGTCTAACCCGGAAGCACTTAGGATAGTAGGGTACATTGTCCCATCTAGCCTGGAGGCACTTAGGCGTCACCATAGTAAAGGGTCCTCCACAGGGAAACAGGAGGGGTGGAGAAAAAGTGTTCCTGTGTAATCTGGCCTGATTCTCTGAGCTCCTTCCCTGCTGTTTCCAGTCCTCCACTTGGACATCACAGAAGCCACATAAGTGATGTTCATATTCCTCAAACACACAATGTATCCACCTCTCAGTCCTCTTGTTCTTGTGGTGATTCTAGGATATTTTCTCTAATTATGGATGCAAATGTCTTCTCATAATTAATACATGATAATACCACTTCTTCATATATAATATCTGTTACCATCCTAACAAAAGCAGGTACTCTCATCTCTCTAATTCTCTCTTCTTTATTTTTAAAATTTACCACTTTGTTTGTTCATAGGCATTTTTTTGGTCTCATCCAATTTAAATGTCAGCTTCTTGATGTCAGGGACATTTTCTTGGTTAGCACATTGGTACATATTAGTTGTGATTCAACACATATTTATGTTTTGGCTGACTTATAATTTGTGTTGTCACAGCCCTTCATTTATAACTCTACTGATTGTATTGGAATTCATTTGTTTGTCTCCCCTGAAATCATGTCTCTCTTTCTGTCTCCCCCAACTTCTCTCTCTCTCTGTCTCTCTCTCTTTTTGGCCGGGGCTCCCTCTGTTGCCCAGGCTGGAGTGCAGTGGCGCCATCATGCTTCACTGCAGACCTCCCAGGCTTAAGTAATCCTCCCGCCCCAGCCTCCTGAGCAGCTGGAACTACAGGTGTAAACCACCATATCAGGTGAATTTTTGTATTTCTTGTACAGAAAGGATCTCACTATGTTGCCTAGGCTGGTCTCGAACTCCTGGGCTCAAGTGATCTGCCAGCCTCAACCTTGCAAAGTGCTGGAATTACAGGCATGAGCCACGGCGCCCAGCCTTGAAACCATCTCTTATTTGCCTTTTAATCCCCAAAAACTAAATATTGAGAGCTGATGTAATGTTTATTGCATATTCGGTCAGCTTAAATCTGCGTAGGATTTGAGAGACTGTAACACATTGCTTACTTTCGATGAAGACTTCAGGAAAATGATCTTGATATGATAATATTTCTCCCTATATTTGTTACATTTGCAAAAGGAAACAAATGCTAATTTGTATTAATGTATCTAATTTGTCTAACTAATGTATCTGATTTATCTAATTAATGTATCTAATTTGTATTAATGTATCATAGTAATGTAAAAGGGTAATTAAATTATGACCTCTAAAAATCTACAAAATGTCACTCTCTTCTTAAAACTAAAGATAATTTTAGTTCAGTTTTTGTTGTTGCTGTGAAAATGTTATTTCTCAGTGCAAGATTTTCTATTTGAGTAGAATAGTGATTATTTTTAATTACCTTGTCTTCAATGAAGCTCACAATAAAAAATAATGAGACCATTGCCAATAAGAAGTATGTCTTCTGAGGGAGTAAATAGTCGTATTCATTTGGGGCAATTCTGAAATTCAAAGATTTGAGTAATCAGTGAATAATTTATGATTGTCTTTTGCTAAACTTTTACATTATAGCCCTCTTGGTTATTCTAATCAGTGAAACTTTAAACTTTATGAGGAAACATTAATGACTCAGAGTATCATCTAATCTAAAAACTGCTTTTATTGACTAAGCTACAAACATTTAATGAGCTGTGATTAATAAATCACAAAATTGTGATAAGTCAAAGCAAACACAGAAGTATTCTTAAGAGAAAATGCGTTATAAAAGTACATCTTTCAAGCAATTAAATTTATATTAAATATCACATTTGGTCGAAATCATATCCTGTATATTTTTAAGTTAATGTGTTGCTATCGTTGCATGCCTCTCAGTAGTAATGAAAATTCTGAGTAACATTACATTAACTCTTGTGATTTTAACAGAAGATTTTAATAGTCCTTTCAGTCTTGATGAAGCTGACTCGAAACTTACTACAGTGGTCAGCTATGACAGCTTATTGGTGACCAATTATACTGAAGCATAAATTTGAATTGTTTTTTGAGACGGAGTTTTGCTCTTGTTGCCCAGGCTGGAGTGCAATGGCATAATTTTGGCTCACTGCAGTCTCCCCTCCTGGGTTCAAGTGATTCTCCTGCCTCAGCCTCCTGAGTAGCTGGGATTACAGGCGCCCACCACCATGCCCAACTAATTTTTTTGTATTTTTAGTAGAGGCAGGCTTTCACCATGTTGGCCAGGCTGGTCTCGAACTCCTGGCCTCAGGTGATCCACCCACCTCGGCCTCCCAAAATTCTGGGATTACAGGCGTGAGCCACTGCACCTGGCCAAATTTGATTTATAGAAACTTCTAGATACCATTTTACTGTTTTTTTTCCAAAATGAATACACTCAAGTTGTCTTTTTGCTTTCTGAAAATGTGGGCTTAAGTGGAAAAAAAGAGTCTTCTTTTAGAAGGTAAGACTTTGACAACTCTATCCTCATGGAACAACTCCAGACACAATCAACAGAGCCTCATGATTTGGAAGTTAGCTGTAGGAAGACGTTTTTCTGATACCTGTTTCATCCTCTGATATTCTTTGCTTGTTTGTTTGAGACAGAGTCTCGCTCTGTGGCCCAGGCTGGAGTGCAGTGGCACAGTCTCAGCTCACTGCAACTTCCATCTCCCGGGTTCAAGCGATTCTCCTGCCTCATCCTCCTGAGTAGCTGGGACTACAGGCGCCCACCACCACGCCCAGCTAATTTTTTGTATTTTTAGTAGAGATGAGGTCTTGCTATGTTGGCCAGGCTGGTCTCCAATTCCTGACCTCAAGCAATTTGCCTGCCTCAGCCTCCCAAAGTGCTGCGATTACAAGCATCAGCCACCACGCCCAGCCCCATCCTCTGATATTCTTTTCACTAATCGCATTAATGTGTGAATGCCACTTGCTTCTTAAACTTTTTTGCAGCGTATATGCCCTGTCATTTAAATACTTGTGCTCTGCAAGGTGAATGTTCATCTCTGAACGAATGTGCTCCCTCCCACATCCCACTGCCTGTCACTGTGGGCCTTGTCACAGCCAGGTGCATATCCAAGAAGTCACTTGCATTTTAAAGTATAAGCTCTGGCAACCAGCCAGGGTGGACATCATCGGATCCTCTTATGTCTGTCAAATCACATGCTTCATGAGTGTTCCTATGTGTTTTCCTTACGAACAGAATTCAAAGAAATCCTTGTTAACTTCTCCAAAATAAAATTAGTGCCATTGGGTTAAAATAGCAGGACTCCCAGCATTCACTGTACAAGCCAGCCATGGATATCAAGAAAATCTGACCACTCATATCACCGCTCAGGTTTTCTTCTGAACAGAGCTCATGAAACACTGACCTCTCCTTCCTTTTTGGTTCTCCATTCTGGACTCCATGAAGATGACTCAGTTTACCCTGACAAACCTGTTATGTCAATGATAAATTACAATCATTCAACTAAGCAATTGTGCAAGTTCGGCTGTGAGCTCCATCAGAGTCAGGCTTTCCTCTAGGATGCCTCCTAGTCTCAGCTCTGTCTCCGGAGCTCACATCTTCCGGCGCACGCTGGGCTTGTGCGCCTTCTCAGCAGGCCTGCCTTGTGTTTACAACCCTCCTTCCCCGACACCACAAGGCAGCTACTGCTGTTCCCAAGGCACTGATACAATCACAGGCCTTCCCTCTCTTAGTGCATGGATCACCCCCGCCTCACACTCCAGGGCTTTCTCTTTAATGGAGAGTGCAAGCTATTTTGAGCAGAAAGAAAGGAAGGTGCTTTTCTTCTCTGGAACAGCACCAATGAGAACCATTGTTTCACAGTTTATATCCTTAGTCATTCATGGTGAAACAAATCATTGGGGAGAAAAATGAACAAAAAAAACCCCAGAAGTTTTGTAAGTTCTAATATGCATAGGCTCTGGCTCTATTCTCTGGTGAGAATGTCTCTGCTAGGCCCACAGTTTATAATATAAATACATATTTCTCTACACTCATGTAATCCAGAGGACCTGTAGATGAACTCCAGAGCTGTAATCAAGGTCAAATGACATCACAGGAAGACCCAGTGCTCAAAATATAACCACTAGTAATACACTGGGGCACATACTTGGAGATGTTTTGCTGATAGTTATAGGTAAAATTAAATTGTGTGTGTGTGTGCACATATATGTCTACATAAGTATACAGTCAGACTTTCATATCCTTGGGATTCACATCTATGAATTCAAGCAACCTTGGATGAAAACTATTCAAAAAAAATTGCATCTGTACTGAACATGTACAGGCTTTTTTACCTTGCCATTATTCCACGAACGATACAGTATAACAACTATTTATACATTTACATTTAATTAGATATCATAAACAATCTAGAAATGATTCAAAGAGGTGGAACGGTGTGCATAGCTTATATGCAAATATTACACCATTTTATATCAGATACTTGAGCATCCATGGATTTTGGTACCATTGGGAGGTCCTGGAACCAATCCCACATGGACACCAAGGGATGACTGTATAATCTATGAATATAACTATATTTTTATCTATGTTATTATGTTGATAGCTACATAAAATTGCATTGTGTAGATGTATAATAATTTTTAACATTTATTTATTGAATATTTATTTCCACCAAGACACAATAAACAACTTTGTGCATACATCTTTACATATTTAAACATCATTTCTAAAAAAATTAATTCACCAAAATTGGATTTTAGATGATAGATAGATAGAGAGAGATAGATAGACAGATAGAGGATATGGTCTATATGGTTCATTAATGGCCCAATGATTAAAATCACTCATGATCCAAAGATTATGAGATCCAAATATATATATATATATATGTAAAGTTGAACATAGTTTGATTTATATCCATCATGATTTTTAGCAGCAAAGGTATATTTCTATACCTAAAGTACTAAGCTTTTATGAAGATTTTGTTTCTGTTTACTCTGAATTATCTAAATAATTACTTCATTTCATTTATGTAGATAAACTATATTGGCAATGATCTTAACTCTGACGAATTTAGGGATCTCAAAACAATCAACTTTAGTAACATTCTAATTAGTTGATGTAGATTATTTTCATTCTGCACTTCCCTGTTTTCCAGGAGGACAATTTACTTACCGGTGAGGAAGCAGGCTGACTTGGCACACTGATTTGCCTGATGGTGACACCAGTGCCTATTGTGGGCACTGAGTATGATTCCCCCTTCTTTCTTATTTCTTCCTTTTGAAACAGGAATGTCTATCCCATACTTGTCCCACTATTGTATTTTGGAAG
Source organism: Gorilla gorilla gorilla (assembly GCF_029281585.2). Classification (NCBI taxonomy): domain Eukaryota; kingdom Metazoa; phylum Chordata; class Mammalia; order Primates; family Hominidae; genus Gorilla; species Gorilla gorilla. Next base: position 106,910,316 of record NC_073241.2, read on the forward strand.
CACATAACTTGTCTCATTCCCAGGTCATAGCAGGAGAGGAATTTGCCCCAGGAGGAATCTTACCTTGAGTCCCACCCATACCTGATTTAGATGATATTGAGACGATATTTTGGACTTAGAGTTGGTGCTGAAGTGGGTTAAGACTTTGAGATGGAATGAATATATTTTGTATGTGACAAGGACATAGATTTTGGAGGGAGCCTGGGGAAGAATGTTATGGGTCAAATGTGGCTCCTCAAAATTCTTATATTGAAGTCATAACTTGCAGTATCTCAGAATGTGATTGAGAATGTAATTAAGTTAAAATGAGGTCATTACAGTGGACCCTAATTCCACACGACTTGTGTCTTTCTAAGAGGAGATTAGGACACAGACACACCGAGGGAAGACACTGGGAGAATGCAGTTGTCTGCAAGCCAAGGAGAGAGGCCTTAGAGGAAACCAACTCTGCCAACACCTTGATCTAAGGTTTCTCCAGAATATAGGAGAATATATAGCATCCAGAACTATAAGAAATAAAGTTTTGTTGTACTACTCAATCTGTAGCACTTTGTTATACTAACCCCAGAAAACTAATACAAGTGGATAGCTCATTCAAGCTAATTCAAGTGGGTAAGCTTGTCCAATTGTAAGTAATGAGCTGGGCAGACAAAATCCATCAGCCAAAGCCAACTGAGGTTCAGGACCACGGCTAGCACCTTGCATGCGCCCACTGAAAAAGTTGCTGGACTTCTGCAAAACACTGTTCACCCCATCTCCAAATAGCTTTCCAGGCAGCTGCTTGGATTAATCTCGTCATCCAGAGGGTGTTGTTTTTCATGACGAGGAGTATTTCTGCTTTAAGTGCTCTAATTTTGTGGTATAGGGTATAGGAACATAGACACGCACATCTGTTCATGTGTTAATATTTAATACGTATGTACATATATACAAGTTTTATACATGTATGTGTACATATATGCATATGTGGGTATGTGTATATAAAGCTTCGAAGCATTGTTTACTTTAAGAAAAAGTCACATCCTGCAAAAAATGTTGAAAAAAAATACACAGAATTTCTGTATATTCTTTACCCAGCTTCCCTTAATGTTAATGTTACATAGTCACAGTACAATTATTAAAATCAGTAAATTAATGTTGATACAGTACTACTAACTACCTGTAGACCTTATTCAAATAGCATGAATTGTTCCACCAAAGCCTTTTTCTCAGGTAAGTATCCAGTCAAGGCCACACATCACATTGACTTGTCGTATCTTTGCGGTGGCAGCTGGCATAATATTGCTTTGTTGCATTCCTGCTATTATTTACTTTGATCATTAGGTTAATGCTACTTCCCAGTTTCTCTCTTGTAATGCTACTTTTCACATTTTTAATTAGTAGCCATCTTTTAGGGAGATATTTTGAGAATATGTAAATATTCTGCTTCTCATCAATATCATAATTTGCTTATCAATTTTAGTATCCATTGATGATTTTTTGCCTGAAACAATTCTTACTATAATATTTGCAAAAGAGTGATTTTCTGTTTTCATCATTTATTTTATAATTTTCATCATTTCTTCTGCATTTAATTGGGATTGTACCATAAGAGAGAACTTTCCTTTTGTATCTATCTATGTATCTATCTATCTATCTGTCTATCAATTATGAGATTTTTTTAGACTTAGCGTCTGGCTCTGTCACCGAGGCTGGAGAGCAGTGTCACAGTCTCAGCTCACTGCAGCCTGGAACTACGGGGCAGAAGCGATCCTCCCACCTCAGCTTCCTGAGTAGTTGGGACTACAAGCAAGCACCACAACACCCTAATTTTTGTATTTTTTATAGAGATGGAGTCTCCCTATGTTGCCCAGGCTGGTCTTGAACTCCTGGACTCAAGCGATCCCCCTACCTCCACCTCTGCCTCCCAAGCACTGGGATTACAGGTGTGAGCCACCTCGCCTGGCCTATTATATGATTTTTTTTTCATACCTGTGTGGACCTATGGCTGTTTTATTCTATTTATTATCACTATTTATTCTATTGCTAAAACTGCCCCAGACTTGGCCATTGTATACTCCTCTGAGTTGCCTTCTGCTTCCTTCAAACAACCTCGCATTTTCTGGGAAGTTATTTACTTACAGGCACCCCTAGATCATCCACACTCCTCTTGTTTTCTTCTTGCTCTTAACCTGGATGACCAAATTCTCCAAGGAAGCATGGTTTCTTCACTGGATAATAGTATTTAAAGACCAAGATCTGGGTGTTAAGCAAAATGGGCTACACAATATTTAGGGCCCAGTTCAAAGAAAAGGCAGAGTCCATTGTTTAAAAAATATTACAAAGGTCAGGGTGGTGGATGCAGAGAGGCAAGCCAAGCCCAGGCCCTTCTGAATGCAGGCTGCTGTGTGGCTTCAGGGTTGCACATGCTGAGGCTAGTCCTGGTGCCAGGTGTATTTATCACTACTGGGTTTTCATTGTCTCTGCGCCATCTCAGGAGACAGGCTCAGACATATGTGCACATAAACACAGGTGCACACAGGCACATGTTCAGCCACTTCCTGCTTCCCTAGCTCTCTGTATGTGCGTACACATACGTGCATATATATCCATGACTTCCATGTGGCACCTCCAGTTCCAATCCATGTTCTCAGAGTTTTCTCTGAGAAGAAAAGTTTTTTCTTTCTCTTGTTTGCTAGTCTTTCTCGACAGTTAAATACCTAGCACTTACTAACCATAATAGATTATATGTTTCTTTAGTCATTGAATTTGTACAACGTAGTTTTAGATTTGCAAATCCATAACCCTGTAAAAATTTGCTAATTAGGAGGCAGTATTTGTGTGCAGTTCTTTGTGTCTTTTGCCTTTGGCTGTAGGCGAAGACGTTGTTTCCAGAGTTACTCAGGCTAGCTCTTTGTCTCCCTACTGTATTAGGTTTCCTGTTGCTGCCTTAACAAAGAAACACAAGCTGGGACTTTAGCCAACAGAAATGTATGGTTTCACAGTTCTGGAGTTCCAAAGTCTGAAATCAAGGTGTCAGCAGAGCTGGGCTCCCTCAGAGACTGGGTAGAGTCCATCTTTGTCCTTCCAGCTTCTGGTGATGGCCGGCGATCCTCACGCTGCCTGGTTTTTAGATACATCAGTCCCATTTCCACCCACACCGCCACGTGTTCTCCCTGTGTGTCTGTGTCTCGGTGTCCAAATGTTCCTCTCCCTAGAAGGACATGAGTCCCATTGGATTTGAGGCCCACCCTAAGACAGGATGACTCCATCTGAACTTGGCCACATCTGCAGAGACTCTCTCTAAGTCACATTCACAGGTGCTGAGGAGTGGGTCTCAAGCATCTTTTTAGGGGACACGGTTTTACCCATACACCCCCCCTCCTCAGGGTTAAACTAACAATTATATAATTAAACTACAAAATTAGTTGTGTTTGTATTTAACTTTTCATTCCCCACATACCGTGGTTGATTTTAATTATTTATGTTTGGACTATATGAAATATTAATATGGCTCTAAATGTCAGGACCATTCAAAAATGTCTCTTCATAGAAATGCTACTGCCCTTTCCTTATTCTACCCTGTTTTCATTCCTTCCCCATTCTTCTACTTCCTTAATAGTTTCTGATTAATAAGTGTGTGTGTGTGTGACAGCATGTTCTGGAAAGAACTCCATACTTGTTCATAGGAATCATCATAATTTGTTTAGAGCTGCACAGTGTTTCATTGCATTAATACATTATATTTTAGTTTTCTTTTCTCCTGCATACAGGCATTTATATTGTTTCTACTATTTTGCACTTACAAGCAATTGTGCAATAATTAACCTTGTGGACATGTATTTAGGATTGTTAAATATTTCAGGGTAGATTCCTAGAAGGGGAAGGCAGGGTTAAAAGGTAAGTGCATATGTGGTTTTGTTAGATATTGTCAAATTCCTTTTCAAAGGTTGTGCTAATTTGCATTCCAACAAGCAGTATGAGTGTCTGTTTCAGTTTTACTGTGACAACATGGTCATATTTTTATTTTCACAGTCTGATGTGTGAAAAATAAGTTTCTGCTCTTTTGATTTTCATTTCTCTAGTTACATATGAAAGATGCTCAAATTCACTCATTTATTCAGGTTCCCTGTGTAAAACTGTTTCTTACAGTTTTATTGCATGAAAGATGTTTGTGATGTTTGCAATTGGATGACTCAAGTCTTTGTCATGGAGACCTCCCTTACTCTCAGGGGGCCTCGCAGCGCCAAGAGGCAGTGAGTCCATCACCATAGGAAGTGTGCACATGTACAGACTGTTCAAACATACAGTACAGACTGCTATGATGTCAGCAAACACCCATGTGGGAAAAGCAATGAGAATTCATCCAGCCAAATATGCATTTTGAATTAGTTTCTTAAAAACATGTTACATGAATTTAACTAGGGAATAGAGGATAATTACTACCAATACCAGATGTGGAAGAACAAACAAAAAACTCTTAGGACGTTAACAAAAAAGATTTTACTTAGCCATGTATCTATTAGATTTATTTGATTTTCAGGTTACATTAATTTGGAAAACAGAGAATGAGATCAAATGAGAATAACTGCAGGAGACGGGTGTTGCAAAACAATGTGGTGAATCAGTAGACCTAAGAAAATGGGAAATCAGATGAAGGGCGTGTGTAAATTGTAATCTTTGCATCAGGGCTTGTCATGGCTGTCAGTGAACACGGCACTGAAACGTCTATATACTACCAGTGGGAACAATGAAAACTAATGAGCTTTTATTTTTTCTGTTTTGTGTCATTTTTGATTGGGTACCTAAGGGGAAAAAAGTGCAGATAGTAAATAAGTAGAAAAAGAAAAGGGAACACAAGGATAGGATGAATTCATAATACTACCAACGATAATGCTAGATGAAATATCATGATAATTGAAGTTTGTATTATAGCTCAACTCATACTGTTTTGTACTCATGGTTCCTAGACTATTCAGTTTTAAGAGAGATACAACACACACTTCAGAGAAGGTAGAATCCATCATTTTATCCTTTAAATTCATACATTAAAAAAGAAACGGGAAAGAGAAATGGGCTTCATGACAATTTCATGTTTTTATGCTGAAGGGTCGTGGAGTGGCTAATAGATACCAGTGTTTCATTTCCCTCACTGGGTGGTCAAAATACTGAGCCCACGCGAATGCTAGGACGCCTCGAATTTCTGAATACTCCTTTAAGTGGCAAACTATAAAAGGGACAATACTCTGGGACAAATTATTTGTTTTTTTTTTTCATACAGTGATTACGGGGGACCTTTATTCATTATAAAACAAATGTAATCTGCATGTTATATCGTGTAAGAGAGGGCAATTGAAGCTAATCTAGGACAAAACAGTAGGCACTTTCAGCAAGCAAATGGGCCGTGCCTGTAAGTGATTGGATGGGGACAGACATAGAAACTCGATTAGAACCCGAGTGCTCCAGTGCTGCTGGTGGCAAAGTTACGGAGACACAGCATGGCTTCCTGGAAAACAGTAAGAAAAAGGTGGCGGAAAGAAAGAAACAAGGATAGAACAAAATCAGCCGCAAATATCCAAACAAGATGCCATGAAAATGGCTTAAGGAAAGGAGCTAAAGGCCAGGGGCAAACAGTTTCTATAGGAAGAGTCCAAGGTTAGCCATAGAAGTGGTGGGATAAGTTCCACAGAGGCAAAGGTATTGCTTTGACAGACTTTGGTCTTGCTCCCAGACTGACAAGGGGCTGTGTGACAAGGACATTCTCCATTCTCTCTACTGTGTGAAAATCTCTCGTGTCACTTCCTCATTATCAGAGATAGGCTAACAAATTTAACAAGTAAAAATGTATAAATATTATCACGGGTGCCTAATACCTTGAATGCATTTGTTCTATCAGGCTCTCAAGAATAGGTAACAGTATGAGAGGCATAATAAAATTGACAATGACCCTTCTTTTGTAGAATTTAGTCTAGTTTAATGATTCATAGTTACAGCAGCTGTCACTCACCTCATCAAAATTTTTATGATTAATGGACACTGTTACTCAAAAATGTAAGTATAATCATACATATATTCCATCCATATTACTCAGATATTCGTGGAACTCTTAGATTTCATTTATGAGCAGCAGTTAAATAAACACCAGTTTAATGGAAAAGACCCGCTAGTGGTTTTCCTACTTTTGTTATTTATAAAAAATTTAACATACATACTTAAAGAGATTCAAATTTAATATGGCTAGCTTCTTTTGTGCATTACAAGGGCTTTAGGCAGCTTAAATCCAATCACACTCCTTCTACTTTATATGTTAATTTTGTCCAGAATTTTAGCTGTAACTTATTTTATTTTAACCACCAAATGAGAAGCATTCTGTATCGCTTTATACAGTCTGCCTAAGTGTAGATTTACTCACATGCTTACCAGTTGATTTTTTTTTTTTACATTTCCTTCTTGCAACTCAGAGCATTCCTGAGAAATTCTTTTTATTTTCTATTGTCTCCTGAAGTGAGTCTTTTAGAAATTTCTTTTCTGAGGATCTTTTGATAAACTCACAGAATTTTATGATTGGAAGATTTTTTTATTGTAGTTCTCTTCTTTTTCGGTAATATAAATTGTTTTTGCCCTTTGAGAACAATGTTAAATGTATAAAAAACTTATAATCTGAACAACTTTTCCTCAAATCACTTGAGAGTAAGTTGGCAACACGATCGATACCCTGTCCTCCCTGATGCATCAGTTTGCATTTTCTTAAAACAAGAACAGGCCCACATGTAACTGTTAGAATCAAGAAATTAGTGTGGGTGCATCACCACCTTTTGAGCCTCGGGCCATGTTCAAGTTGGGTCCTCTGTCTCATGATGGCAAAGGATGCCGTTCAGAGTCACAAGATTGATTTAGCTGTTGTGTCTCTTTAGTTTCCTGTAGTCTGGAGTACCTCCTCCGCTTTTCCTTGACCTTTGTGAAGTCAGAGAAGAGTGATTTTGTAGAAAGTCCCACAATATGGATTTCTTTAGTATTTGCTTGTAGCTGGACTCATGGTGTACATCCTTGACAGGAATATCTCAGAAGTGATTTTCTATTCTCTGTATCCTATCAGGAGGAACATGATTTTGATATTGGTCCATTACTCATAACATTCACCTTGATCACTTAGTCAAGGTGGTATCTTCCAGTTTTCAGGCTAAAATTCCTTTGTTTAACTTTTGTAATTAATAAATATTTATATATAATTATAACCTATTTAAATGTCCCATTTCTCATCCATTTTTAATCTTTCATTTACTTATATGAAAATGAACTCAGAGTTTTCTATTTTATTTAATAGATCAAAATTCCCCACTGCCGTTTTTCATTCTGATACTCAATTTGTCTTATATTTGGCCACTGGGAGCCCTTCCAGTTGGCTTCTGTGTCCCTGTGACATGTTTCCATCATTCTTTGAGCACTTTTCTGCTTTCTGGCACAAGATGTTCTAGGCTCATCCCACACATCTTGCACTTTCTGTTACAACCTCAAAATTAGCCATTTCTGCAAGGAAGTTTGGTTTATTGTCGTGGAGAATATAATTTAGAAGCCATGATTTGGTGAGCTTAAGGCTATTGGGGTTTCACTTTCAGTAGACAGAACTAGGGAATATACATATGAGTATAATATGTAAAGATACGTACACGAATCTATCTATCTATCTATCTATCTATCTATCTATCTATCTATCTATCTATCTGTCTATCTATCTATCTCCGTCTGTCTATCATCTCTATCAATCCATCCATTTATCTCTCTATATCTAATCTATCTATCTACCTACCTATCTATACATCCATTGTATCTATCTAATCATCTAGTCTGTTTATGTATATTGAAGTTAATAAATTCACACCAATAACTTCAATTTCCATTCAATGCCACAGTACGTTTTTCTGGTCTTTTCCTTTCTATATTTGCAGTTCCCTTTTCCAGCACAGAGAAACCCGCTCTTTTTAACAGAAGATATTTACCAGTATGCCCAATCCTCTTGCATGCAGCCAGCCCCCAGTGCTGTCACCGCACCAGCACAGGCCCACACCCTACTTGCATGTCTCGCTTCCCTGCTTGAGCTCTGACTTTACATTTGCAGATGCTCATCCCCTCATGCTCGGGACACTCTTCTGCCAGCCTTGGGCTGTGACATCCCTCTCCAGGCCAGCCCTCTGTGAGGCGGCTGGCATTTCTCTGTGATTATCGAGCGTTTTGAGCCTGCAATGAAGCAGTGAGGATGCATTCCTTCAGCAAAGGGGAGATCCATCTTCTGGATACAGGGCGCATCCCAACTCCAGTCCCCTATAACAAAGAGAGGGGTTATGTCTACAGCAACCACATGGTATATTAAGTACTTAGCTTTGATTTGCCCCAACTTACAAGATTTTTGTGCAAGATGAGTGACTTAAATCTTCACCTAGACACTACTCAGGAAACACCTCATTGTTTCTCTGTCATAACAAAGACAGACCATGAGCAAATGTGTCATGAAATGTTGACCCTGGCTGAAAACTACTGTGCATTGGGAAAAGCACAGAAGGAAACCCAGGGTCAGAGACCACCGAGCTCTGTTGGGACAGAATTTAGGTGAGTCATCAGATGGACTGTCATCCCCCCAGATAATTCATCCTGAACCATTCTGTGTTTTCTTACCCACTCTCTGATAATGAAGCAAATACACTAAAAGAGTTTATTATAGTTTTGGTAATTGCCATATTGGTTATCACTCACTAGTCACTGCTGCCTCTGTTGGAAATTTTTCCTAAATACCCATCTGAAATAAGATGTAAACAAAGCACTTAGTAAAATTATATGAGTGTCAGCATTCAGATACTCTTCAAAGTAATTTAATATTTAATATTTGGATTTTGGAGAAAACAAAATGACTTTTGATTTATCATTTCACTATTGATAAACACTGCTGTAGAGACCTTTCTTTAAGCTTGAAGGGAAAGACACTCTTTATCTTTTGTTTTTATTTAAGCCTGAGTTGAGACTAGAACAAAAAAGAACTTCAGAGAAATTCATCTTGCCACTATTTTTCTGGGAAAAAGAATTTTGTCTTCTTTACTCTTCCTCACATATTTATTTTTATTTTTTATTTCTATCTTTTTAGAGACAGATCTCACTCTGTGCCCAGGCTGGAGTGCAGTGGCACAATCATGGCTCACTGCAGTGATGACCTCTTGGGCTCAAGTGATCCTCCTACCTCAGCTTCACAAGTAGCTGGGGCTACAGGCATGTGCCACCACGCACTGCAAATTTTTTCTATTTTTGTAAAGGTGGGGTCTTACTATGTTGCCCTGGGTGGTCTTGAATTCCTGGCCTAAAGTGATACTCCTGCTTCGGCCTCCAAAGTGCTGGGATTCTAGGTGTTAGCCCTCACAATGGATCAACATATTTTAACATAATAAAATATGCTATTTTGAGTATGGAAAAGTGGTCCATGGTATTCACATTGTCCTTTGAACACATAAGCTCTTTGAGTAAAAGCCATTCATTCAACACAGACACACACACACACACGCAAACACACACACATGCACACACAGACACACACACAAACACACATATACACACAGCGCACATTATTCACACACAGAGGCACACACATGCACACAAGTGCACACACAGAAACACACCTTGAACACATTCTATCTCCTTTGCCCAGTTCCTAAAAATTATGTTCCATTTATTGTAAATGGATAGCACATATTTATAGAGCCTAGTTACCTGTATAGTTATAATACTGTATTAAAACTATCTGGCCCAATTGGTTGTATTTTCTAATATCTCTTTATAAAATACAATAAAAATCCAAACAAAATAAAAAATCATATTAGTTGTAATTTTCATAAGTTATAATACTCTTTCCTTTCAGAAAGATCATGCTTCTAGGATTTGGGGAGCATAATGCTTTGAATTTTGTGCTGTGTTCACCTCAGCGTGTGTATGGAAGGTGCTTGATAAATGGCTTTGATGGCACAGGAGGACTGAAACAGCCAGAGACTGGGGCTGGAGCTCAGATCTGTCCATGAGACAGTTCACTTGGGCCTGTTCTATTCTTTGCAATTGTCACAAATCAGATTCCATCAATGCCTGCATTAGCCTTTCCATGCCAAGCCCCTCATCTCGTGAATGAAAGGATGATCCCCTTCAGAGCCCAGGACTGCTGGGGTTCACGATCTTCGCCTGCTCTGTGCCTACAACACCTTGGACCACAGTGCGTGCTGGATGCTGGATGGGTGAACAAGTGGGTGCCCATGTGGCAATCCGAGTTTGGGGTCTGAGAGATCCCTGGTGTGGAGGGCAGGACCTGGCTGTCTCAGCACCCCCAGCTCCGCTGCAGTCCACAATTTGACTGAGTTCTGCCTGTGTGCTTGAGCCACTTCCCCAGGTAGCACCTGTGATGGGTGATAGCTTAGTGCTAAGGCAGGCATGTTGCAGACTACCCGAAACCAATGTCATATTTACCTTGGAGTATTCACTCTTACCTCCTGCTTACTGTATCCAGTTCTAAGAATTAAGCTATGTGGGATGGACGGGACATTGAAGCCATGTCGTTCATCTGGGGTAATACCTGAGGTTCGTTGCCTCCAACAAGGAAATCAAGGACACCCACGCTAAGGAGTGAGGTTAAGAGCAGAGGTTTAATAGATGAAAGAAAGACAAAAGTGCTCTCTCTTGCAGACAGAGGGGGTCCCCAGCGGATCTTCCAGTCTGCAGAAAAGAGCAGGAGGTTTTATAGATGAGCTGGAGGAGGCAGCCTATGATTTACATAGGGCATGAAAGATTGGCAGGACCAGATGTGCCATTTGCATAGCGCCAGAAGAACTGGTCAGGACTGGGTGTGCTGTCTGCATAGCCCACAAAGAGGCTGGCCACACCCCCCCAATCTTTTATTATGCAGAAGGGTTCTCTACTCAGCCGGGGCCATGTTGCCTGCTTCTTTTACCGTACATTTAGCGACTGGTACTCGGCAGGGTTTTCTTATTGGCACAGCTGCCAACATTCACCCTGCGCAAGCTTCCAGCTTGCTTATCTATGTCTGCAGCTCGATTTTACAGGCTGCTTTTTTTTAGAAAAGAAATTATTTGGGGTTGCTTTTTGTTAAAAGGCAAGCCTTGCCAAGGACTCCTTTACCCTCACTATCTGCCTAAATAACTTCTTTTTAGCTCCTGTAGCAAAATGACCTTTTCTGGGTGGTTATGAAGTAGATCCCTGGAGAGGGGCATGTGGTGGCTGCTGAATGAGCCAATGTCTGTTGTGGGATGTCAGGGACCCCGAACGGAGGTACCGGCTGAAGCTGTGGCAGAACATAAATTGTGAAGATTTCATGGACATTTATCACTTCTCCAATCAATACTCTTATAATTTCCTATGCCTGTCTTTACTTTACTCTCTTAATCCCATCATCTTCGTAAGCTGAGGATGTTTGCCACCTCAGGACCCTGTGATGGTTGCTTTAACTGTACAAATTGTTTGTAAAACATGTGTTTGAACGATATGAAATCTGGGCATCCTGAAAAAGAAAAGGATAACAGCGATTTTCAGGGAACAAGGGAGATAACCACAAGGTCTGACTGCCCACAGGGCCAGGCAGAACAGAGTCATATTTTCTTCTTGCAGAAAGTGAATAAGAGAAATATCACTGAATTCTTTTCTCAGCAAGCAATAACCCTGGGGAAAGGATGCATTCCCAGGGGTAGGCCTATCGACGACTGCTCTGGGAGTGTCTGTCTTATGCGGTTGAAGATAAGGGATGAAATACGCCCTGGTCTCCTGCAGTGCCCTCAGGCTTACCAGGATTGGGAAATTCCAGCCTGGTGAATTCTAGTAGACCGGTTCTCTGCTCTTGAATCCTGTTTCCTGATAAGATGTTTATCAAGACAGTACGTGCCCAGTGGGACATGGAACCTCATCAGTAATTCTAATTTCGCCCTGGCCTTGTGATCTTGCTCTGCCCTTCTGCCCTTGTGATCTTTTATTGCCCTTTGAAGCATGTGATCTTTGTGACTTAGTCCCTGTTCGTACCCCCCTCCCCTTTTGAAATCCCTAATAAAAACTTGCTGGTTTTGCAGCTCAGGGGGCATCACGGAACCTACCAATAGGTGATGTCACCCGTGGAGGCCCAGCTGTAAAATTTCTCTCTTTTGTACTCTTTCTCTTTATTTCTCAGACCAGCTGACACTTAGGGAAAATAGAAAAGAACCTACATTGAAATATTGGGGGCTGGTTCACCCGATAAATGTCAACAGTGACCCAGGTGCCAATTCACAGATGGATTTTTTTCTAAAGAGTTGTTTATTAAATTATTAGTGGGAATGATGAGAAGAATGTTCACTCACAATGCATCTGAAATCCTTGGGACTAGAAGTGGAAACCAGGCAAGTGGAAACCAGGTTCCTGGGACCTCACTTGGCCTCTGAACAGAATTCTTGTTAAAGTCCACATTAAAATGAGATAAGCTTTAAATAAGGCTCTACTCTTATTACTGGACACAACTGTTAAAGTCATATCTATCCATGAAAATATTTAGAGGGATCTTTAACTGCAGACAAGTAGAGCATTAGGTGAGAATGAGCCACCTTTACGAGGAAACCCTACGCCCTGTCATCCCGCAGTTACCTTCAGCGCGCACCAGAGGCTGAATATTATGTGCCGGGAGCTCAAACACAAATTGCCAGTCCCTTCTTGGTGAGAGCACCTGTGGTGCATGGCCCACCCATGTCCAGCTCATGTCACTCCTCTGGGTCCCACTGGTTGTCTTTTCTGTGTCCTGCACTCTATTTTTTAAAACTAGGCTTTTATTACTACTTGGAGATCATATTAGTCTGATCTCACACTGCTATAAAGACATACCTGAGACTGGGCGATTTATGAAGAAAGAGGTTTAATTGACTCACAGTTCCACAGGCTACAAAGGAGGCATGGCTGGGGAGGACTTAGGAAACTTACAATCATGGCAGAAGGTGAAGGGGAAGCAGGCATGGTCGTCACATGGCCAGAGCAGGAGGCATGGGGAGATGCTACACATTTTTAAACAAGCAGCATTAGGGAGATGGTGCCAAAGCATTAGAACCTGCCCCCGTGATCCAATCATCTCCCACCAGACCCCTCCTCTAACACTGAGGATCACAACTCATCCTGAGATTTGGGTGGGGACACAGAGCCAAACTGTATCAGATGATTTTCTAAAAAATGTATGTCAGTCACAAAAACATCTTCCGTTTGAACAGGTTGTCTTTTTCAATGGTTTTGCTAAAGTCATTTGTTTCCTCAAACAACCTCTGTAGAATACACACCACTGATCAGTTCTCTGAATTGCTTACCTCCTATCTTCATGCTGTAGCTCAGTCTTGCTCTGGCTCTCTATCTATCAGGTTGAAATGTTTCTTCCACATTTTTGGGGCCCAAATTGAAAAAGTGACAATTGTCACAAAGTGACAATGCTTTCCATAAATAATCCAGGGCATTTTCTATGCAGTGGAGTAGATGTGACTCCCCAGATGGAGTCATACAAAAGTGAGATTTTATTATTTTTGGCCACCTTTGATAGCAGCTCCCTAGACCTGCCAAAATACCAAAATATCAATGACATGAATGAAGGCTTGTTGCATACATACAGAGACCAAAAGCCGAGGTAATTTATTTATATACTTATTATTATTTTCTTTTGTATAAAGGGTTTTTTTTTATTTTGCTTTTTAAGTTCTAGGGTACATGTGCACAGCGTGCAGGTTTTATACATAGGTATACATGTGTCATGTTGGTTTGCTGCACCCATCAAACTTGGCTTTTGGAGGCTGGGCATGGCAGCTCATACCTGTAATCCTAGCGTTTTGAGAGGGAGGTGGGAGGACTGCTTGAGCTCAGGAGTTCAGAAGAGCCTGGGCAACACAGTGAGACCTTGTCTCTACAATTTTTTTTTTTAATTAGCTAGGCGTGGTGGCATGTACCTGTAGTTCCAGCTACTTGGGTGGCTGAGGTGGGAGGATTGCTTAACCCCAGCAGGCCACCGCACTCCAACCTGGATGACAGAGACCTTGCTAAGAAAACAATAATAAATAGTTACTTATTATTATTCTCCCACTTCAGCCACCCAAGTAGCTGGAACTACAGGTACATGCCACCACGTCCAGCTAATTAAAAAAAATTGCAGAGACAAGGTCTCACTGTGTTGCCCAGGCTGGTCTGAACTCCTGAGCTCAAGCAGTCCTCCCACCTCCCTCTCAAAACGCTGGGATTACAGGCATGAGCTGCCATGCCCAGGCTCCAAAAGCCAAGTTTAAAAGGCAAAAAAATGTAGTTTGCAGATATCCATTGAATTGGGAATTTTATAACATAGTGACTTTCTAAATGCCTCGAAAACATCCCCTGAGTTCAGGAAAAGATCAAGTTTGCAGGCTTGAATTTTACTTCCACTAGACTACTGCTGCATTTATCTGTCTCCTATTTGGGAGGGAGGTATAATACTTCACAGGTAAAATGCATGCTGCTATTAAAAGAAAAACAGTTTGCATCACTGTACCACATCAATAAACAAGGCAAAACACATTATTCGGGCAAAAAACAAGTTTATTATCTTTACAAACGTAGCCAGAAAGTAGTTTTTACCTTTTTTGATTCAGAATACTTTTCTGATGTAAATCTACTCCATTAAGAAGACGAACTGCCCAGAGAATCAAATAAACTACAATTTATAAAGTTTATGCTTAAGATCATACAATATGTTGATTACTTAATAATTGCAAATATATAGAATAATAAATGTTTACACACATGTTTACGTATATCAATGTGGGTGTGTACGTGTATGTGTGTACTTGTGTGCATGTGCAGGTTTGTGTGCCCATGTATGGGGACTGAGATGCCCCCAAAAATTGTGAACCCCCTGGACTCTTAGGAACCCCTGGAGCCTGGAGAAAGGAACTGCCCTTCCCGAGAAGGAATGATGCTTGCACCTTGCCTGGAGACACCGTGGTACCTCTTGCTACAATAAACCATGTGTCTTCCTCAGCTTCAACCTCCACTTCTCTCGGCCACTAGGCTGATGGGGATGATGTTACTTATCCAGCAGAAATATGGGGGGCCTGATAAAGAAGGAAAAGGAGGTGCAGGAGCATCCCAAAGGCACATGACCCAGCCAGAATATCCAACTTGAGATGGGGAAGGTGAGTGGCTCTGGTTTTCGGAGCACCTGATCGAAGGGTCAGGAGGTTCGGGAGTGTTTACAGATGCTTGTCCCTGCAGTTGTGAGATACAGAACATAATTCTCTGGCAAGAACCCAGGAGGCAGATTTGCTGCTAGGATGGCAGCTCAAGGTTCAGAAAAGGCGATGCTCCGTGCTGTGTGAAATTGAAATACT
This sequence comes from Gorilla gorilla gorilla, assembly GCF_029281585.2. NCBI lineage: Eukaryota > Metazoa > Chordata > Mammalia > Primates > Hominidae > Gorilla > Gorilla gorilla. The sequence goes on from NC_073241.2 coordinate 106,925,681, forward strand.
ACTGTTTCTGTGGTCAGCGGTGGAGGGACTTGGGTGTGCTACAGGGATCATGGTGTAAGTGGCTGCATTGATGTGCCTGAGTGATTGATGTGCATGTAGAAGAATGGAGGGGATGCCATTTCACAGCCAGGAGATGCGCTGGTGCAATGGGCACCTGTCTCTTTAAGCTTTCCAGTAGTGGCTCTCCTCTGTCAAGCAGGGCTGCCGGTAACAGAGACTGTTATGGGATGAGATTTGCTAGTGGCAGTGGGGAGGACAGGACCCTGGCCACAGGAGGCTGGGTGGGTGAGCAGGGGCAGGTCACAGTGGGGCCCAGATGCCTTGCCCTGAACAGAGAGATGGAGACAGCTGAGGGGCATCAAATGTCTAAGAAAAGGTGGGAAAGATGGATGATGGGAGAGTGGGGGAGTCACTCCCACAAAAACTCAACCAGTGTTGCATTGTTTCTGGGTCTGGGTCAGTTTGCAGATCTAGACCCACTGACTGAGGTGTGGCCAGGTCCCCAGGCGGAAGGGCCCTGCAGCCCCATGACATGCAGATATGGAGAGGGTTTCCAGTCTTCCCCAAAGGGACCTTGGCCATTCCTTGGTGTGGGGCTATGTAATGCGTCCACTTGGCTGGGCTGGGAATTACCAGTGCTCCCTTTCCTGTGGGTGAGAGCAACTCTTCCGGAAGAGGTGGAGGGTGGAAGTGGCGCAGCAGCTCTCTGGAGCCCACAGACTTTGTTGCTTTTGTGCTGGGCAACCTCAAACTGCCCAACTTCCCTGTTACCTCCCTTCGGCAGCTCTAGCTCCTGGCCAGGTGCTTGTACTTCACAATGGAATGAAGGCCTCAGTTGTGCCAGATGCCCACACCACCAAGGTCAGGGCCAAGGGGAACTGACGCCGGGGGCAGCCTGTCCTCATGGCTGCAGCTCCTGCTCCTGAGTTCTGCTGTGCCCATGTTCCCAGACCTAGCGGTTTTGAAATTTTGAAATAATTGTTCATGTGTTCTTTCTTCATATACAGCCAAGGTTGCTGAACAACTGTTTCTTTAACAAGTCTCTAGTCACAACTGTGGCTTTCTGCTACTGTTATTAATTGGCTTTAAATTATCTTCCAGAATATTGCCTCTGTTGGATTCAGGCAAGTTTAATAGTTCCCTTTCAAATGCAGACACACACATATGCGGCCTTCTCTCTTGAATGCTGCTCTGTGGCCAACTCCAAGCTTCATAATAACCCACCAGTACCCCAGACCCAGCCGTAGCAAACATTCCTTGGTACATAAGATCCAGCATTTCAATGGTGTTTTGTTTTCTTTCCTTCTTACTTTCTTTTCCCCAGAGAGCAAGATCTCATCCCTAGCTACTTCTTTGCACAGCAGCATATAATGTAGGCACCAACATGCTTATTGAATTCTGCAGATGTTGTCTATGTGATTAGTTTATCTGTTATGCTGATTTAGTGATGACTCAGTGGCCAGACCTTAAATAATTCTGAAAGCAATACCTCTCAAAGATAAACATGAGTTGTGGTTTTCAAGCGTTATTTCTTTAGATGATTTGCATTGAAAGCAGGATAGAAAACACTAAGGACCACCAGCTCCAGCTGATCCATTCTAAAGATGGAACATAAATTAGTGACAATAGTGAATTCTCACTTGATAAATAAATACAAAGGAGATTTGGATGATTTTTCTTCTGCCTTAGCAATTGAACAGTGCGGGGCTGTGTGTGATGCAAACAATGACATGTGTGTTATGTTAGAGCCAAAACACTCATTTAGTTCTGAATCAAAATGTGTAAAAGCAAGAGTAACAACAACTGAAAATTCCTTGACCACCTCATGACAACAGTGATAATAAACTGATTTTTGGAAAACCTATTTTGAAAACACAGTTGGGGGATACCAACTGTCTATGTAGATGCACAGTGAGAGTTTGACAATATTTCCAAGAGTTGCGTAGCAGCCAGATTTCTTAGAAAAGTACTTAGCAAGACATTTCAGTAAATCCTGCTAAAGCAGTCGTTGCAACTATAAATGGCAAATATTATGAATCCTAAATTTTGGTATTTAACTAGAATGAAGACTTTGTCAAATATACAATTGAAAGTTCTTAGAATTATAAAGCGTTTTCCCCTAAAAACAGAAGGAAAAGACTGTGTTTTCATCAGAAGAACCTGCAGGCTCCAAGAGCCTCATGTCGTGTTTGGATGCTTATTGTTCTCGGATGCTATTACTGGGTGAATGACGCACTGGCTTGCATAATTCATCATAGTCCATTCTGATCCTTCCTTCCACATCTACAGTATCTGATGGAAAAGGACACTTTCATCTGGACAATTAAGCCTGGGAAAGTATTCATTTCCTTCCTTCATTCAACAAATAGTCACTGAATGTCTTCAAGATGCCCATTGCTGTGCTGGAGAGTGGAATGCTGTGTGAGAACCAGAGGTGCGTCAGGACCTTGGGTCTGATATTGTTTGGAGCTGTGTCCCCACCCAAATCTCATGTCAAAATATAATTCTCAGTGTTGGGGGTGGGGCCTGGTGGGAGGTGATTGGATCATGGGGGTGGTTGCTTCATAAATGGTTTAGCACCTTCTCCTCAGTGCTGTTCTTGTGATGGTGAGTGAGTTCTCATGAGATCTGGTTGTGTAAAAGTGTGTAGCACCTCCTTGCTCTCTCTTCCTCCTGCTCCAGCCATGTAAATTGCTGGCTCCCCCATTGCCTTCCGCCATGATTGTAAGTTTCCAGAGGTCTCCCCAAAAGCCAAGCAGGTGCTGCCATGCTTTTTGTATGGCCTGCAGAATCGTGAGCCATTTCAACCTCATTTCTTTAGAAATTATCCAGTCTCCTTTATAGCAGTATGAGAACTGATAAATACAGGGTCCTTCTATAATAAGAGAATGAGAAGCATTAGACAACCAATCACGTTGATAAATAGCTGCTAATGGAAACAGGCTATGGAGGAACATTCCAAGTGTTATTAAGATGTACAACACTTAGACAGCTCCTGATTGAGTGCTCAAGGAAGACCACCTTAATGTATTATTATGAGTATTAGTTAACCTGGGTGGGGGATAGATTTGGAGGAATGGGGCATGTTGAAAGCTCCAAAGAAGAAATAGAGATGTTCTATTATATAGATGTAAAGAAGGCCAGCATGCAATGCCAAGAAAATCCAGGAAGGAGGACAGCTTGGGAAACAACTGGACAATCAGAAAGAAGCAGCAGACTGCCAGAAGCTTACAAGACCTGCTAAGGATTTTTACCATCATTCTAAGCATGACATGAACCCAGTGAAATGTCTGGAGCAGAGAAATAATGCAACTAGATTTGCATAAAAAGATTAAAAAGAATCATTCGGCATGAAGTGTGAAGAAGGCACGAGGAAAGGTTAGAGTGGGTGTGGAAAGCCCAGAGGGATTCGACAGGGGTCCAGGGAGAGATGAGAGCGGAAGGAGTGGAGAGGGGTGGAGAGACCCAGAGGGAAAAGGACTGTAGGATTCATTGCATTTATTGGAGTGGTAGAGAGGCGTAAGGGACAAAGGGGCTTGAAGTGAAGCCAATCAGTTATGTCCCTAACACACCCCTTCTCCCATTCCTCGGTTGGAGATTCTCAGAATCCGGGCATGCTTGGGGAAAGTGTTGTACAAACAAATTGAACATCAATAACTTCATCGATAATCAGTAACATCAAGTTCTTGGACAGGAACATGACCGCTGCTGCGCCCCCCTTTCAGCTGCCAGGCTTATTCCTCTTGATTAAGCACAATGTGCACATTGCTGCTGTGGTCTGGGACCAGGACCCCAACTCCATGCCTTCCTCTCCTAGGCCCTGCAGCTTTCTCTCCCCTGAAGGTCATACCAGAAGAAAAATGCTTCTCTCTTATTGTCTTGTGTCCTCCTAAGATCCAATTTAAAAAGTGAGACTCTAATTGCTCCTGAATGAACTACTTTAACTTATTTAGGGAGAAAAATTGAATAAATCAGAACATTCTTTGGACTGAGTCATCATGATAAGTACAGAGTTATTCTTGGTTCATGATACACATGGAGCCAAAACATATTTCTTGCTTGAAAATAAACAATATAACTTTGTCCTTATTCTCTAAGAGGAAGAAAAACCAAGTAATAGTAATGTACTAGGAAAATTTCCATAAATACATTGATATCTCTTATATCATTTTATTTAAATCTTAAGTTGGTACAAACACAAATAGAATCATACAAAAATTTTCGTATAAGAACAATTTAACATATTTCTTATACAGCTAAATATATTAATCCCTTCTGTAAGCCCTACAGGATATTTTGCATATTAATGCAAATATTTTATAGCACATGTTTATTCAGTCATCAGTGTAACGGGTACCTACTGAGCTCCAATTACTTGTGAAAATGACATAGGGCTAATTTGTCCGTACTTCATCATTTATCCAATTTGTTCCATGAAGAGGTATCACTGTTGGCTGTATCTGGTGTATTACGTTGAATAACCAAGATAGAAGGTTTAATAAGACTTGATTTCTGACATTAAGAAATGAGAGGTCTAGTGTATGTGTTACTTTACTACTTTAGGTGAATACTTCATGACAAGCAAATATTTTTTAAAAACTTTGACTTCTCAGGCCACAGAGAACCTCTCAAGAAAACTAAGTTTAGCTTACAGGTATTTCTAGCATCTGTGAGTTGTTAAAGACTCCCAAACCATAAAATTAGATCTTTAAAAATATGCAAAAAGGAACAGCCATGCTGAAGGGTTAATAACGAGATGCACGTGCTTACTCTCTGTGCTTCACCACATGGACACTGTTGTCACTGCTACTAATGCTCACATTTTCAGGTTTCTATTTCTGGTGTGGGTGACACTGCTCTTTCTTTAGAAAACATACTTTAAATGGCTTAGGGAGTAACTGTGGTAAAATAGAATACAAAATAAGTAGGGAGATGAATGAACAATTCAATATTATATTCCAGAGACGATAAAAATAAAAAGCTAAGCAATTAACACTGCACTTAAAAGATGAGTGTGTTGTAGTTGACCACAGGTACCAGGGCTCCCTGTATTCTGACACCCAAGTGCTAGACACATTTCTGCTTTTAGCAGGCCTGCAGAATCATCTGAGTTTACAGATATATGCATGCAATTGAATTAGTGTGCAGACATGCATTCTCTGCCGTGTCAGCTGAGAAGACAATGAGGCCTAGGGGCAGTGGCCGTCCAGCAGCCGTATGAACCTAGTGTGCAGATCTTGGTTTCTAAGGCCATTCTCCCATAAAAGCTGCCAGGGTGCCTTGGATAAATGGCTGATGCTAGGACTAGGGCAGGAAGTATCCAAGGTAATCTTGGTGCATATTGTTGCCAGAAAGCAAGGAAGTGCTCAACACATGCACACATGCAAACTCAGACGCGCACACTCACACAGCGTATGTCAGGAGACACAGGAGTCAATGGAAGCACTCGGAATAGTCAAGTAGGGAACAATGAAAGCAAGAAAACAAACCATGTGGTCCTAGATTAGAACCCAAAGTATACAATAAATGTCCATGGGTCCATACCGATATGAAAACGATATCAACAAGTAACTAAACAAAGCAGAATAGCCAACTGTCCTGTGTAGAAGAATTCAAAATAATTTATATAAATATTCCATTCTCAGGAGGAGGGTCATCACTCCCCACCCTTCAGTGTGGGCTGTGAAGAGGAACTTCCTTCTTAAGAGTACAGCATGGGCAGTGAGACGAGATCACACCACTGCACTCCAGCCTCATAACAGAATGAGACTACATCTCAAAAAAAAAAAAAAAAAAAAAAAAAAAAGGATGGTTGCTTCCAAGATGGCCAAATAGGAACAGCTCTTGTCTGCAGCTCCCAGGGAGATCAGCACAGAAGACGGGTGATTTCTGCATTTCCAACTGAGGTACCTGGTTCATCTCACTGGGACTGGTTGGACTATAGGTGCAGCCCACAGAGGGCAAGACGAAGCAGAGTGGGGTGTCCCATCACCTAAGAAGTGCAAGCGTTCGGGGATTTCCCTTTTCTAGCCAAGGGAAGCCGTGAGAGACTGTACCTGGAGGAACAGTATACTCTCGCCCAAATACTGTGCTTTTCCCATGGTATTAGCAACTGACAGACCAGGAGATTCCCTCCTGTGCCTGGCTCAGTGTGTCCCATGCCCACAGAGTCTTGCTCACTGTTAGCGCAGCAGTCTGAGATCAACCTGCTAGGCTGCAGCCTGGCAGGGGGAGGAGCATCTGCCATTGCTGAGGCTTGAGTATTAAACAAAGCGGCTGGGAAGCTTGAACTGGGCAGAGCCCACCACAGCTCAGCAATGCCTACTGCCTCTCAAGAATCTACCTCTGTGGGCAGGGCATAGCTGAACAAAAGGCAGCAGACAACATCTGCAGACTTAAACGTCCCTGTCTGACAGCTCTGAAGAGAGCAGTGTTTCCCCCAGCGTGGCATTTGAGCTCTGAGAACAGACAGACTGCCTCCTCAAGCGGGCTTCTGACCCCCATGTAGCCTGTCTAGGGGACACCTCCCAGAAGGGGCCGACAGACACCTCATACAGGCAGGTGCGCCTCTGGGACAAAGCTTCGAGAGGTAGGAGCAGGCAGCAATATTTGCTGTTCTGCAATATTTGCTGTTCTGCAGCCTCTGCTGGGGGAGACTGAGGGTCTGGAGTGGACCTCCAGCAAACTCCAACGGACCTGCTGCTGAGGGGCCTGACTGTTAGAAGGAAAACTAACAAACAGAAAAGAATAGCATCAACATCAACAAAAAGGACATCCACAGCAAAACCCCATCTGTAGGTCACCAACATCAAAGACCAAAGGTAGAATAAACCACAAAGATGGGTAGAAACCAGAGCAGAAAGGCTGAAAATTCCAAAAACCAGAGTGCCTTTTCTCCTCCAAAGGACTGCAGCTCCTCACCAGCAACAGAACAAAACTGGAGGGTGAATGAGCTTGATGAGTTGACAGAAGTAGGCTTCAGAAGGTTGGTAATAACAAACTTGTCGGAGCTAAAAGAAGGATGTTTGAACCCATGGCAAGGAAGCTAAAAACCTTGAAAAAAGGTTAGACGAATGGCTAACTAGAATAAAGAGTGTAGAGAAGAACTTAAATGACCTGATGGAGCTGAAAACCGCAGCATGAGAACTTCGTGATGCATGCACAAGCTTCAATAGCCAATTCGATCAAGTGGAAGAAAGAATATCAGTGATCGAAGATCAAATTAATGAAATAAAGCGAGAACAAAATTAGAGAAAAATGAGTGAAAAGAAACGAACAAAGCCTCCATGAAATATGCAATTCTGAAAAAAGACCAAATCTCCAATTGATTGGTGTACCTGAAAGTGACAGTGAGAATGGAACCAAGTTAGAAAACACTCTTCAGGATATTATCCAGGAGAACTTCCCAACCTAGAAAGGCAGGCCAACATTCAAATTCAGGAAATACAGAGAACACTACAAAGATACTCCTCTAGAAGAGCAACCCCAAGACACATAATTGTCAGATTCACCAAAGTTGAAATAAAGGGAAAAATGTTAAGGGCAGCCAGAGAGAAAGGTCAGGTAACCCACAAAGGGAAGCCCATCAGACTAACAGTGCAACTCTCAGCAGAAACCCTACAAGCCAGAAGAGAGTGGGGGCCAATATTCAACATTCTTAAAGAAAAGAATTTTCAACCCAGAATTTAATCTCCAGCCAAACTAAGCTTCATAAGTGAAGGAGAAATAAAATCTTTTACAGACAAGCAAACACTGAGAGATTTTGTAACCACCAGACCTGCCTTACAAGAGCTCCTGAAGGAAGCACTAAACATGGAAAGGAAGAACCGGTACCAGCCGCTGCAAAAACATGCCAAATTATAAAGACCATCAATGCTACAAAGAAACTACATCAAATAACAGGCAAAATAACCAGCTAATATCATAATGACAGTATCATATTCACACATAACAATATTAACCTTAAATGTAAATGGACTAAATGTCCCAATTAAAACATACAGACTGGCAAATTGAATAAAGAGTCAAGCAAGACCCATCAGTGTGCTGTATTCAGGAGACCCATCTCATGTGCAGAGACACACATAGGCTCAAAATAAAGGGATGTAGGAAGCTCCACCAATGGAAAGCAAAAAAAAAAAAAAAAAGAAAAAAGAAAAAAAAAAGGAGGGGTTGCAATACTAGTCTCTGATAAAACAGACTTTGAACCAACAAAGATCAAAAGAGACGAAGAAGGCCATCACATAATGGTAAAGGGATCAATTCAACAAGAAGAGCTAACTATCCTAAATATATATGCACCCAATATAGGAGCACCGAGATTCGTAAAGCAAGTCCTTAGAGACCTACAAAGATACTTAGACTCCCAAACAATAATAATGGGAGGCCATAACACCCCACTGTCAGTATTAGACAGATCAACGGGACAGAATGTTAACAAGGATATCCAGGACTTGAACTCAGCTCTGCACCAAGCGGATCTAATAGACATCTACAGAACTCTCCACACCAAATCAACAGAATATACATTCTTCTCAACACCACATTGCAGTTATTCTAAAACTGACCACATAATTGGTAGTAGAACACTCCTCAGCAAATGGAAAAGAACAGAAATAAAAAAAAACTGTCTCTCAGACCACAGTGCAATCAAATTAGAACTCAGGATTAAGAAACTCACTGAAAACCGCACAACTGCATGGAAACTGAACAACCTGCTCCTGAATGACTACTGGGTAAATAACGAAATGAAGGCAGAAATAAAGATGTTCTTTGAAACCAGTGAGAACAAAGACACAATATCTCTGGGACACATTTAAAGCAGTGTATAGAGGGAAATTTATAGCATTAAATGCCCACAAGAGAAAACAGGAAAGATCTAAAATCGACACCCTAACATGACAATTAAAAGAACTAGAGAAGCAAGAGCAAACACATTCAAAAGCTAGCAGAAGGCAAGAAAGAACTAAGATCAGAGCAGAACTGAAGGAGATAGAGACACAAAAAACCCTTCAAAAAATCAGGGAATCCAGAAGCTGGTTTTTTGAAGAGATCAACAAATTAGATAGACTGCTAGCAAGACTAATAAAGAAGAAAAGAGAGAAGAATCAACTAGATGGAATAAAAAAAGATAAAGGAGATATCACCACTGATCCCACAGAAATACAAACTACCATCAGAGAATACTATAGACAACTTTATGCAAATAATCTAGAAAATCTAGAAGAAATGGATAAATTCCTGGACACATACACCCTCCGAAGACTAAACCAGGAAGAAGTTGAATCTCTGAATAGACCAATAACAGGTTCTGAAATTGAGGCAATAATTAACAGCTTACCAACCAAAAAAGTCCAGGACCAGACAGATTCACAGCAGAATTCTACCAGAGGTACAAAGAGGAACTGGTACCATTCCTTTTGAAACTATTCCAATCAATAGAAAAAGAGGGAATCCTCCCTAACTCATTTTATGAAGCCAGCATCATCCTGATACCAAAGCCTGGCAGAGACACAACCAAAAAAAGAGAATTTTAGACCAATATTCCTGATGAACATCAATGTGAAAATCCTCAGTAAAATACTGGCAAACTGAATCCAGCAGCACATCAAAAAGCTTATCTACCACGATCAAGTGGGCTTCATCCCTGGGATGCAAGGCTGGTTCGACAGACACAAATCAATAAACATAGTCTATCACATAAACAAAACCAAAGACAAAAACCACATGATTATCTCAATAGATGCAGAAAAGGCCTTCAACAAAATTCAACAGCCTTCATGCTAAAAACTCTCAGTAAACTAGGTATTGATGGAATGTATCTCAAAATAATAAGAGCTATTTATGACAAACCCCACAGCCAATATCATACTGAATGGGCAAAAACTGGAAGCATTCCTTTTGAAAACCAGCACAAGACAAAGATGCCCTCTCTCGCCACTCCTATTCAACATAGTGTTGGAAGTTCTGGCCAGGGCAATCAGGCAAGAGAAAGAGATAAAGTGTATTCAGTTAGGAAAAGAGGAAGTCAAATTGTCCCTGTTTGCAGATGACATGATTGTATATTTAGAAAGCCCCATTGTCTCAGCCCAAAATCTCCTTAAGCTGATACTCAACTTCAGCGGAGTCTCAGGATACAAAATCGATGTGCAAAAATCACAAGCGTTTCTATACACCAAAAACAGACAAACAGAGAGCCAAATCATGAGTGAATTCCCATTCACAATTGCTGCAGAGAGAATAAAATACCTAGGAATCCAACTTACAAGGGATGTGAAGGACCTCTGCAAGGAGAACTACAAACCACTGCTCAATGAAATAAAAGAGGACACAAACAAATGGAAGAACATTCCATGCTCATGGATAGGAAGAATCAATGTCATGAAAGGGCAATTCATACATTCAATGCCATCCCCATCAAGCTACCAATGACTTTCTTCACAGAATTGGAAAAAAACTACTTTAAAGTTCATATGGAACCAAAAAAGAGCCCACATTGCCAAGACAATCCTAAGCAAAAAAGAACAAAGCTGGAGGCATCACGCTACCTGAATTCAAACTATATTGCAAGGCTACAGTAATGAAAACAGCATGGCACTTGTACTAAAACAGATATATAGACCAATGGAACAGAATAGAGGCCTCAGAAATAACATCACACATCTACAATCATCTGATTTTTGACAAACCTGAGAAAAGCAATGGGGAAAAGATTCCCTATTTAATAAGTGGTTCTGGGAAAACTGGCTAGCCATATGTAGAAAGCTGAAACTGGATCCCTTCCTTACACTGTATACAAAAATTAACTCAAGATGGATTAAAGACTTAAATATAAGACCTAAAACCCTAAAAACCATAGAAGAAGACCTAGACAATACCATTCAGGACATAGACTTGTGCAAAGACTTCGTGACTAAAACACCAAAAGCAATGGCAACAAAAGCCAAAATTGACAAATGGAATCTAATTAAACTAAAGAGCTTCTGAACAGCAAAAGAAACTATCATCAGAGTAAACAGGCAACCTACAGAATGGGAGAAAACTTTTGCAATGTACCCATCTGAGAAAGGGCTAATACCCAGATTCTACAAAGAACTTAAACAAATTTACAAGAAAAAACCCCATCAAAAAGTGGGCAAAGGATATGAACAGACAGTTCTCAAAAGAAGACATTTATGCAGCCAACAGACACATGAAAAAATGCTCATCATCACTGGTCATCAGTGAAATGCAAATCAAAACCACATGAGATACCATCTCACACCAGTTAGAATGGTGATCATTAAAAAGTCAGGAAACAACAGATGCTGGAGAGGATGTGGAGAAATAGAAATTCTTTTACGCTGTTGGTGGGAGTGTAAATTAATTCAACCATTTTGGAAGACAGAGTGGTGATTCTTCAAGGATCTAGAACTAGAAATACCATTTGACCCAGCAATCCCATTACTGGGTATATACCCAAAGGATTATAAATCATGCTACTATAAAGACACATGCATGTGCATGTTTATTGAGGCAGTATTCACAATAACAAAGACTTGGAACCAACCCAAATGTCCATCACTGATAGACTGGATTAAGAAAATGTGGCACATATACACCATGGAATACTATGCAGCCATGAAAAAGGATGAGTTCATGTTATTTTCAGGGACATGGATGAAGCTGGAAACCATCATTCTCAGCAAACTATCACAAGGACAGAAAACCAAATACCACATGTTCTTACTCATAGGTGGGAGTTGAACAATGAGAACACATGGACACAGGGCGGGGAACAGCACACTCTGGGACCTGATGGGGGTTGGAGGGCTGGGGGAGGGATAGCATTAGGAGAAATACCTAATGTAAATGATGAGTTGATGGGTGCAGCAAACCAACATGGCACATATGTACCTATGTAACAAACCTGCACGTTGTGCACATGTACCCTAGAACTTGAAGTATAATAATAATAATAATAAAAAGAGTACAGCGTGGGACAGGGAAAAAAAGAGTACTTCACTGTTTTGAAACTTGAGAAAAAATTGAGGTGATGGTGGTTGACATTACCAGTGACCAGTCCTGCTGATGGTGTGGAGCTTTGCTATGACCTGCAGGGGTGAATGCTCTGTGATCTTCCACCTGAGAAGCCCAGAAACCCAACCTAATCATGAGAACTACATCAGACAAGTCCAGATTGACAGACATTATGACTGGTTCTCAAAGATGTCAAGGTCATCAAAAATGAGGAATGTCTGTGAAAGTCCCACACCTAGGGAGCCCCATGGAACAGGAATGTTAAACATAACGTGTCCCGGGTGGGATTCTGGAATACAGAAAGGATACTGGGCAAAAACTAAGAAACCTGAATAAAGAATGGACTTGATTTAACAAAAATGTGTTCAAATCAACAAGACTTAGTAAAAGGGGAAATTGGATGTGGGATAGCAAGAGCTCTCTGTACTATCTGTACATTTTTTTCCTGTAAATATGTTTTCTAAAATAAGTTTCTTAAAAAATTTTAAATGTATTATGGTTATGATTTAAAACATTATAATCCATTTAAGAAACATTCTGTAGTTTTTATAAAGGGGTACTATGTCTGGGATCTGCTTTGATACACATCAGAGTCACGTGTATGAGGTTATGAATGGAACAAGGTTAACAAAATGAGCTATTGAAGCTGGATAATGGACCTCTTTAAACTATCTTTTTAAAAATGGCAGATAATACTTGTACATATTTATGGGGTATGTACTGATGTTGTGACACATATCATATAAAGCAATCAGATCAGAGTAATTAGAATATCCATCATCTCAAACATTGATCTTTTTTTGTATTGGGAACATTCAATATCCTCCTTCTATTTAAAACTATGTATTATTGTTAACTACTTTTGTGATAAAATAGTGATAGAATAATACAAAAACCTTGAAAATGAAAGGGCGCAATTCAAAGAAAAAATATTGTAAATAACTAACAAGCATATGGAAAAATGTTTAACTTATCAGAGCACAACTGTGGAAACAACACATACCATCTTTATTAAAGTGACTGAGAAATACTTTACAAGAACGCCGTCTGATCTCATGGTATCTATCTGTCATGCAGCCTACAATAGATATGTAGGCATTGATATGGAAAGACATTCAAGCTATTTTAAATGAAAAAGACACCGACGAAACAGATTTTAAAATGTGAGGTGATACTTCTAAATATGTTTGAAAATATGCACAGTAAAATAAAAGTGTAATATATCAATCACATTGTTACCAATGTTTGGGACTGGGATTAGAAGGAATCATGTTTCATTTCATAAAATATTTCACTTAAAAAGAATGGGATTCAATACCATAAAATAAAACAAAATTAAAATACAAAAGAAAACATGTTTATTGCAGGATTATTTACTTAAAAAAACAACTGAATGGAACTAAGACACCCAGAATCTACAAAGAACTCAAACAAATTTACAAGAAAAAAACAACCCCATCAAAAAGTGGGTGAAGGATATGAACAGACACTTCTCAAAAGAAGGCATTTATGCAGCCAAAAGACACATGGAAAAATGCTCATCATCACTGGCCATCAGAGAAATGCAAATCAAAACCACAATTAGATACCATCTCACACCAGTTAGAATGGTGAACATTAAAAAGTCAGGAAAAAACAGGTGCTGGAGAGGATGTGGAGAAATAGGAACACTTTTACATTGTTGGTGGGACTGTGAACTAGTTCAACCATTGTGGAAGTCAGTGTGGCAATTCCTCAGGGATCTAGAACTAGAAATACCATTTGACCGAGCAATCCCATTACTGGGTATATACCCAAATGATTATAAATCATGCTGCTATAAAGACACATGCACATGTATGTTTATTGCGGCACTATTCACAATAGCAAAGACTTGGAACCAAGCCAAATGTCCAACAATGATAGATTGGATTAAGAAAATGTGGCACATATACACCGTGGAATACTATGCAGCCATAAAAATGATGAGTTCATGTCTTTTGTAGGGATATGGATGAAGCTGGAAACCATCATTCTCAGCAAACTATCACAAGGACAAAAAACCAAACACCGCATGTTCTCACTCATAGGTGGGAATTGAACAATGAGAACACTTGGACACAGGAAGGGGAACATCACACCGCAGGGCCTGTTGTGGGGTGGGGGGAGAGGGGAGGGATAGCATTAGGAGATATACCTAATGTAAATGACGAGTTAATGGGTGCAGCACACCAACATGGCACATGTATACATGTGTAACAAACCTGCATGTTGTGCACATGTACCCTAAAACTTAAAGTATAATAATAAAAAAAAAGAACTAAGACACTTGTCAAAATTGAAATGTACAGCAATTATTGTGTGTGTGTGAAGCATCGGGCTGCAACTCTGAGCCAACTAGTTCCGGACCAGCTGCTGATCTTAGAGTTTATTGCATTAGAAATAGATGTTCATAAGACATTGCCTCAAATGTGTATTGGCAGATTATGGCACTATGAGGAAAAAAAATGACCTTGAGAGAATCCTTCAGGTAATCCTGACTTTCCCTGGTCATATGATTTGGCTGTGTCCCCACCCAAATCTCATCTTGAATTGTAGCTCCCATAATTCCCTCATGTTGTGGGAGAGACCCAGTGGGAGATAATTGAATCATGGGGGCAGTTTCCCTCATACTGTTCTGATGGTAGTTAATAAGTCTGATGAGATTTGATGGTTTTATAAGGGGAACCCCTTTAGCTTGGCTCTCATTCTCTTCTCTTGTCTGCCACCATGTGAGATGTGCCTTTTGCCTTCTGTCATGATTGCCTCACCAGCCACGTGAAAATCTGAGTCCATTAAACCTCTTTCTTTTGTAAATTGCCCAGTCTCAGGTATGCCTTTATCAGCAGTGTGAAAATAGACTAATACACCTGGGAATAAAACTAGTCTTTTTTGAAGATGTGAAAATTGAGCCAAGTTGTGAAGTTCAAATGAATTGCAGGCAGTGGTTTTCAAAGTGTGGTCCCTGGACCATCAACATCACCATCTCCCAGGAACGTGGTAGAGCAGCAGACTCCAGGATCGCACTGCAGACTTACAGAATCTGCCACTCAGGGTGGGGCCCAGGGTCCTCTGTGCTAATATCCAGATGATTCAGATGCAGGTTGAGTTTAGGGCGAAAGAGCTTGGGTGAAGGTAAAAAGAGCTTCAGGTAGACCTTTGCATAATTATATATATAAAGACACTTCTGTGAATAAAATGTTGTATTTTCTTTGAGTTCAATTGAATAGTGACATTTGTTTATTTTCTTGTGTTCTTCACAAGGATCTTGCAACTGTATTTATAAAACTAGGGCACAATGAAATTAAATGCCTGCTTTCAATTTAATGAGAAATTTCTTTTCAATTCTCCTTCTTGCAGAGTAGTATTTAACATTCAAACATAAACAATATACAATAAATAATAAAAAATGATAGATAATTCAACTGAGCTAAAGAAAGGTAATGGAATCTGAAACCTCCTCTTAATGGGATCCATTAAATGACCACAAATACAGTTCCACCCAAGAAGCAGGAATATAAATGCAAGACTATAGATCTAAGAAAACAATTTGCTGTCTACAAAAAGAAAAAAAACCTTAAAAATTGATAAATATGCACGGATGGGGGCCATCAATCTGTTGCCATTAGAGCTGAATCTAGACACAGGACCTGCTGTTTCTCCTAAGAGATGCTCTCCTTAAGTATCAGGTCACATTGCTGACCAAACATTACATTTACTTCCTTTGACTGGGTTAATTTATGGTTGAGAGAGTGCTGTTGGCTTTTCCTGCTAAGGAATATTTGGTACTTATGTTACAAGACTGACGTACTCATCCATGAATGTATTCACTTACTCTCAAGTATTTATTAATGGTCTATGTGCAGGGCACTTTATATGTTATTCTCCTAGATATAAACATTAGTAAAACATGATTAATTTCCTCTATAAATT
Organism: Gorilla gorilla gorilla; assembly: GCF_029281585.2. Lineage (NCBI taxonomy): Eukaryota > Metazoa > Chordata > Mammalia > Primates > Hominidae > Gorilla > Gorilla gorilla. The sequence continues at coordinate 106,941,650 of NC_073241.2, forward strand.
CATAGTCTATCACAAAATAAAATATACTCAGAACTTATATACGCCTAAGTAAATAAATGAATGAAAATTGGAATTTAAACAAGCAAAGAAAGAAACCAGAAAGAAGACACACCAATCTGAAAGCTGATAAATATTAACATGGGAGGCAGGAGCAACATAAGCATTTTTTATTTTGTAGTGGGAATGAAATGGGGATATTTACATGGTTACATTTAATGGGTCAATTATCTTATGGTTTATGCACAGAATAAGCTCTGGCTTAAAATGGATCCACAGATCCATTACAGGGCTCCACTGAAAAGATTATGCTTGCAAACTTCAATTTCTCTTCTTGTATAAGAGCCTCAGTAGATTGATATTATATCTGGAATTTCAATAAGATGCAAAATAATGTCAAAGGTAGCACTTACTCTCAGTGAAGTACTCCATAGAATTGAACCCTGTGTGATATTGGTCTACAGCTTGGTAGCTGTAGATTGCAGCACTCACAGTGATTGCAAATCTCTCTTCATAAGATTTCTAATTCCCTGTTGATACCTAAATGGAACTTCAAAGGCAAGGAGGCTTAATTGTCTCTCTGTAATTTAATACTTCTCTGAGGGACCTGATAAGCTTTAGAAGCTATGTGAGAGCAGTCCTATTTCTGTTGTAAATTAAATATAGGTGATTAAGCTTGAGATGTTTTTCCCATGGTATATGTCTTTTCACCAATGTGTTATTTAAAATATGGTTGTGTCTTTGGATTTCAGTTCCCAAACAGGACCTGTTCCTTTGAAGATCATGCGCACGGTGAAGATGCCCAGTTCAATGGGTGTGGCTGGGATCACGTATTGCAATAACACAAACAAAAGGAGTTTAAACATGTAATATTCCTATCACCTGAATTATTAAGATAAAATGTCGTTTAACTTGAAGGGTTCCTGGATATTGTAAGAGAACATGCGGGTCTAGTTCATTCGATTGTTCACACAGTCCCGTGCACCGTGTGTCAGCATAGGCGAATGGGAAGTTTGCGCGCTGAGTGGGGTGTGAATGGAGAATTTGCCCAAGAGACTTGACCAGCCGCGTTCCCTGCTGTCATCTCAGTATCTATAACAGCATCGGCACGTGGCAAGCACTCCGTTGAATGAATGGATGACTCCGCGGAAAGATATCAAAAGCAGAAAGAGTCTTTAGTGGCCAATGGGGTTTTTATCGAATCCGCTTAAGGACTTTGTCAAGAGCAGAAAAGTTCCAAGGAGTTTTGTTTGGCTCATGGCTTTTCTGCAGACCTCTTGTTGGCCCTCGAGGTGCAGCTGATATTTGTGAAGGTAAGCATGGTAGGTGGAATTCTGAGAGGGCCCCCAAGGCGCGCCAGCCCTGAATTAAACGCCCTGTGTGGCGCCCGCCCTGAGTGCAGGTGGGGGCTCTGACCGTGACGGTGCATGGCTCCCATGGTTACACTGCAGGCTGCAGTGAGAGTTCTTTGCTGGGCTTGAAGAGACCACCGGCCTTACAGGGACCTGCTGTGGAGGCCACACGGCAGGGACTCGAGGTTGTCCTCCAGGAGCTGAGGGCGGTAGGCAGCCTACAGCTGTCGAGAACACGGAAACTCAGCCCTACGGCCACAGGCAATGGCTCTGCTGATGCCAATGAGCCTGGAAGAGGACCCCGAGCCTCAGATGGGAGGGACACTCGAGCCAGCTCCTTGACTTTAGCCTGGTGAGACCCAGGAGGACCTAGCAGCTCACACTCAGCCTCCTGACCCAGGGAAGCTGGGAACTAATCAGTGTGTTGTTGTAAACACTAAATTTGCAGTCATTTGTTATGCAGCAAAAGGGAAAAAAAATAGACGTATCCGGATATGTTCAACTTAAAAAGACACCCACCTACGTGGATACACCTGGGGTGGTGGGTACTGTCTGTCCCTGGGGATGCGAGAAGCCCACACTCTCCAGTCTCCCTGTAGTTAGATCGGGGCTCAGTGTCAGTGAGTTAAGGCCAGTGGACTTCAAGACCTTGCCCTTAAAAATATCCCTCAACGGCCGGGCATGTTGGCTCACGCCTGTAATCCCAGCAGTTTGGGAGGCCGAGGCAGGCAGATCACTCGAGGTCAGGAGTTCGAGACCAGCCTGGCCAACATGATGAAACCCCGTCTCTACTAAAAATACAAAAAATTAGCCGCTGGGTGTGGTGATGGGAGCCTGTAGTCCCAGCTACTCGGGAGGCTGAGGCAGGAGAATGGTGTGAACCTGGGAGACGGAGCTTGCAGTGAGCCGAGATCGCACCACTGCACTCCAGCCTAGGCGACAGAGTGAGACTTCGTCTCAAAAAAAAAATAAAATAAAATAAAATGAAACTCTAGTCTCCCATGCAGCCAGCTCTGCGTGAATTACTCCTCATTGCAATCCCTGTGTCTTGAGAAATCAGCTCTGTCTAGAAAGCATGTGAGGTGAACCCACTGGGCAGTTACAAATTATGGGAAAATATACAGGAAAAGATGAGGGAACACAGGCAGCATGACGGAAATAAGGAGACCTCAGGAAAGTTGCGATCCAGCTTATCAGAGCCTGCAGATGCTTAAGGTTTTATTTCTTTACTGTGAATGCCTTTGCATAACAGAGAGCTCGGAGAAAGAATTTACCAGGAGGACATGGTTGATATCCTGTCTCATAATGCTAACTTGTGCTTGCCCAGCCTTCAAAAATAGATATCTGGGAGGAGAAGGTGATTGTTCATTCAACAGAGTTTTCCTGAGTGTAGATTGAACCTGTTTTTATAGCTGTATTGGGGCGAAAATGATGCCCTAAAGTAGAAACCTCAGAAGCAAAGTCTCCCTCTGACATTCTCCTGCCCTCCTTTCTCAGATCCTCATTCTCCCCCAAGGCCACCATAGAAACTAGAATCCATCTTTTCCAAAGTGGGTCATAGAAAACAGAACCTCTTTTCTCAAAGCCAGTCATAAAACCTACAATAATTACTCTAACGTCTCCCTGCCTTTCTGGGTAAGAGTTGGCCTTAAATAAACTATCTGACCTAATTGGCTTGACTGTAGGTTGTAAGACCCTCATTCCAGAGAGGGTCCTGCCCCATGCTTGGGATGAAGAAAACTACACAGAGGGGCCTAGAAGACTGAGCAGACAGGCCTTGTGGGTGTAGCTGCCCCGAGGGTTCACCTTGCTTGGGATGAAGGAAACTGCACAGAGGGGCCTAGAAGACTCTGAGCAGACAGGCCTTGCGGGTGTAGCTGCTGCGCGGGTTCACCTGGCCTGCTGCCTAGACAAAGCTGATTTATCGAGACAGGGGAATTGCAATCAAGAGTAATTCATGCAGAGCTGGCTGTGCAGCAGATAGGAGTTCCACTATCACTTAAATCAGCCTCCCTGAGTATTCGGGGATCAGAGGTTTTAAGGATAATTTCATGGATAGGGGGCAGCCAGTGAGTCAGGAATGCTGATTGGCTGGGTCAGAGATGAAATGATAGGGAATCAAAGCTGTCTTGCACTGAGTCAGTTCCTGGGTAGAGGCCACAAGATCAGATGAGGCAGTTTATGGATCTGGGTGATGCCAGCTTTTCCATCAAGTGCAGCGTCTGCAAAAAGCCTCAAGCGCTGATCCAAAAGCCCCAAAAGCAATTTGGGGAGGGTCAGAATATTGTAGCCTCCAATTGCATGACCCCTAAGCCATAATTTCTAATCTTTTGGCTAATTTGTTAGTCCTACAAAGGCAGTCTAGTTCCCAGGCAAGAAGGGGGTTTATTTTGGAAAAAGGCTGTTACTGTCTTTGTTTTAAACTAAAAGCTAAGTTCCTCCCAAAGTTAGTTCAACCTACACCCAGAAATGAACAAGGACAGCTTGGAGGTCGGAAGCAAGATGGAGTTGGTTAGGTCAGATCTCTTTCCCCGCCTCTGTTATAATTTTGCAATGGCGGTTTTGATGGGTTTCCCCCTACAGTCTATTACTCCTAGATGCTGGTAGTCTATGATTTATTAGATTATACCACTTTTGTCCCAGCCCACTTCTACACAGCTGGCTCTGCTTCATTGAACCTAAGCATAAAATCAGACCACTTCCTCCATATCTTTGGGTCTTTGATCTGAAAGCTTCTGTGTCACATAAAATTATGATTACATAAATGTGTTCTGCTTTTCTCTTGTTAGCCTGTTTTTGGCTATAGTGGTGTTGGTCATGGCCCTTAGGCTGAGTGAGGAAATGGATCACGTCTTTCTGCCACTGAAATTCGAAGTGGGAGAGACTTCAGCTGAATTCCACACTCAGTGCAACGTATGAAGGGCATGTTTATTTTCAAATGGAAGATATGACCATTTCTAGAGTGTGCCCAAATGTGCAAGCTATACATTTTACATAATATTTCTTAAAATTACATGGTTTATTGCCATTTAAAAATATGTGAGTGACATGTTTGTTAGAAACTTAACAACTTTACATTTGAAATGCATTTGCAAACAATAGAAATATCATCTAACCAAATGGCAATTTTAGCTTTATTCACATTCTCTTCTTCACTTACATGAAACAACTATCAATTTCACTCCAATGTAACCATACAAACTTAATAGAATTCTGCAAAGAAAGAAAAGAAGAGAAAAGTAAAGAGAACGTCGGAGAACCACATTCAAGATTCACACATTCAAGTGAGATTTGGTAGGAAAAACAGGTTATTTATTGGGTTAAAGCAAAATTGAACCCGGGGGAGCAATCTGATGGGGGATTGTTGAGAGGTGATTTTCCTACTGCAGAATGGCCAATCCTGTTTTAAACCTTGAAGACTGATTTGTTCCAATAGCTTCCTTGCCTGGAAAACTATCTTGTTTCAGGTTATTACAATCAAAGCAGTTGACCAGAAAAGCTCTAGAAATATTTAAAGTTACTGTGTAGAAGTTCTTCCAGACTTATAAATTGAATAGTTTTTCTCAGTTTACTTTGGGCTTTGAAAAATTATTTAATAATTGTTTTTGAAATATACTAAAAAATACACAAAAAGGAGACTGAAGCTGGTCTGGTAAAGATGCAACAACTTTATTTAATTTTATATCCAGTCAAGTGTATCTCCATGCATTAGTTTCTTAAAAGCAGCATAACTGATCATTGATTCTTTAGGAACATAATAATAAAGTAAGGCATTTTTGTTAATTGCATAAAATTTTCCGGATGACCCTTTTCTTAAAAAGAGAAGCAGCAGTTGATGTTCATGCCTGGAAAATTCTATGAAAGACAGTATATTCTCAGTTTATAAAATGAATGTTCTTCATGGCGTGTTTTAGATTTCAGTATTAGAAATGTGCTTTTAAAATTTTTGGCTTTGATGCCCTCCTAGAGAATCCTTAATTCGCAGTAACTTCATGGCCTTTTGCAGCAAACTCAATTACATTTCCAGCATTAAATACTTTTCAGCCAACTGAGATGATAAACATGACTTTAAACCTTGCAGTAATGACAGCCTCCAACTTTCCATTTTCTCTGATTGAACCCAGTAAAAATAGACTTTGAAAATTTCTCTGTTGATGTCACAGGTTCAAACATTATATAAAGGACTCCAAATGTTGTATACTTTAAATTAAATATAGGTAAGAACTATAGGTAAACACAGTGGTAAGAGAAATTGACTTGGAGAGATCAAGGTTAGGAGGAAAAATAAACCCACAACAGAAAAGAAAGTGTCTCTTATTCTACAACCAAAGATTAATATTGGGACAGCAAGATCACCGTGAGATACTTGTAGCCAATCATCCTGTTTGGTCTATTTTATAAAAACTCTCATTTATTTTGGTATTGTATCCATGATAAATGTTTCTTTTAGAAGAAGTACACTCTACATGGTGTGAAGGTTTCCCAAGAGGTCCAGCAAGGCCTTACTAAGTGTGGGCATGCGTTATCACCTAACCTCTACTCTCTATAACAATATTTCTATTTTAAAAGAAGCATGTCTTTATTGTAGGAATGTGATAAGAACACTGAGTGGGAAGTGTGTCTAGTTCTTTCTCTCTCTCTTTTTTTTTTTTTTTTGAGACGTAGTCTCGCTCTGTCGCCCAGGCTGGAGTGCAGTGGTGCGATCTCGGCTCACTGCAAGCTCCGCCTCCCGGGTTCATGCCATTTTCCTGCCTCAGCCTCCGGAGTAGCTGGGACCACAGGCGCCCGTCACCACGCCCGGCTAATTTTTTTGTGTTTTTTAGTAGAGACGGGGTTTCACCGTGTTAGCCAGGATAGTCTCGATCTCCTGACCTCGTGATCCGCCGGCCTCGGCCTCCCAAAGTGCTGGGATTACAGGCAGAAGTGTGTCTAGTTCTTTAGAATAGGGCAGCAGGGAAACATAAAGGCTCTTCATACATGGTGTACCATAAACATTACTATTTTTCTGTTTAATGTGCATTTTATCATTGATTTTTCCTCGCTTCACGGGTGGCTGAGAAGCTGTCATATTCCCCTCGATCCAATTCAGCAAAGCTGCAGCAGGAATGTGAGCACCTCCACCCAGCTGCGTGGGCATCCTGGTCAGCAGACGCACTCACTTCCTGAGGGCACACTGGCTGCACACCCAGCAGGTGCAATGCCGTGGCCACAGTCCCTGGACAGGAGTTCACTACGGGGACAGAACCCAGGTCAAATCTTTATAGTCTTCTTGTTTAGTGAAATAAGTATCATATAATTCTTTATAAGCTGATGATAGTTATTACAGATCATTAAAGAAAGAGTTTTAACTTGTTTTTCTCAGCCTCGGAATTTAAAAAGTTTAAAGTTCATTTAAAAATTGCTCTGGTTTTCATAAAATTGCCCTATTTATAAAAATTGAGAATCTTATCCAAAGTATTGTAAAGAATTATATATTTAAAATAATAACTGGCCAGGCATCGTGGCTCATGCTTATAATTCCAGCACTTTGTGGGGTCAGTGCAGGAGGATGACTTGAGGCTAGGAGTTCAAGACCAGACTGGGCAACATAGCAGACCCCATCTCAACAAAATAGTTTTTTAAAAATTAGCCAAGCATGGAGATGTGTACCTGTAGTCCTAACTACTCAGGAGGCTGAGGTGAGAGGATCTCTTAAGCCTAGGTGTTCAAGGCTGCAGTGAGCTGTGATTACACTACTGCACTCCAGCCTGGGTGACAGAGCAAGACCCCATCTCTAAAACAAACAAACAAACAAACAAACAAACAAACAAAATAACTAAAGATAGTTTCATCAAATTGCTAAAAATACAAAAACTGCATCTTGTTCTTTATAAATGTTCCATTATGTCTGTAAACACATAGAGCGACTGAAGTAACTATCAAAGGTTTTTCAGTATAGGGGTAGCTTGGCTGACTTGAAAAGTGGATAAAATTATTTCCTGAAAAAGAATGCCTAGTTCTGATAGCAGATAGTGAGGACAGCCTCCCACACCAGAAAACCGTCACTAAGGGGCATGCTTGGTGCTTCCCTGAAAAACGCGGAACACGCCTCACTTTGTCTTCTTCAAGGGAAGGAGGCTCATATCTCAAACCTTTAAAATAGAAGTAAGAAATTCATCAGCAGAAGGCCAAGGAATGGGTTAATATTTGAATATTATTCAGTGTCTTCTAATGGATATATCTATATCTATAAAGAATATGCTTACAGAGAAATAATAATTTAAACTTTATAAATAACAAGGATAGGGAGGATGTTGGAAAAATAACCTCTAATCAGTACCAATCAGTAATTAAGTCGATATGTAAACTTTCTTGCCAATTTGGCAATATAAACACAGTTTAAGCCATTTATACACGGCGTTTCACTCCTAGGTGTGTGTTCCGGAAAAGCTCTCCCATACGAATAAGCAGATGTGTAAAGACGTGCCTTATATGCAGAGCTGTGACAGGTATCAGAGTTTCCCTGCTTGGACACCAACCTGTTAGCCTGCCACAGTTTCAGGGATGCTGGAGGAGACACAAGACTCCTGGCTTAGAGACACAGGTGGTTTATCACGAGCTCCAACAGTGGCAGCCAGAATGCCATCACCTCTGTGCCAGTGTCTTGAGCAAAACACTGCCACAGAGCAGTATGAGCAGACCTTGGTGACAGCTGCATATGCAGTGGGCTCAGTTACGGGAAGGGGAACCTAAGCTTTAGGGACCTGAATCTTTTGTAAAGGGCAGTGATCTGCGGACCCTTGCTCCAGAGGGAGACTCTGCTATATTGGGCAGTCAGCATGCTTGCCTTAGCTGCTAAGGTAGATACTATCTCTATCTTCCAGAGCTGCAGGCAAACCCAACCTTTGCACATCAGGAAGATGCTATTCCTTTCTTCCAAGGCTGCTCATGACACAGGCATCTGGAAAAGATAGTCTGAAACAGAGGGAGGGGTGTCCCACTAAAGGATGTGCAGAAGTCTGAGACGCAAAACCCATAAAAATGGTCTTTTAGAGTAATGCGGTGTTATCCCTTATATAAATGTAGGTTACTACATTGCTATGGGTTTTAGAACGTGTGTGTGTGTGTGTGTGTATGTTCTTTACATACAACTTTAAAACATACTGTTACATACTGACATGTGTAATACAATTTTATTTTCCAATAAAGATGCAGAGAAAAAATACCCAACCACTTTAAGAAAGCAGTGTCCTGTAAGAAGGAAGAGAGAATGGGAGAGGTGTTTCCGTTTTGGCTTGATATTTAATATTTGATTGCTAAAAAGCAATTCTAAAGAAAGAGTTTAATTTGTATTACATTTCGATGATGAGGACTACAGAGTATTAATTTTGATTAGAATGCCATCTGTCTCTTTTATATTTATATATACTAAACACACACACACACACACACACACACGCAACACAAATGCATAGTTCTTCAAAAAAATTCAGTACCTCAAAAACAATAGTTTAGTTAGACTATGGCAACCAGAATGAATGGATTCCTGATTTTTGCCATACTGCTTGGAGGACACTTGATTATAATATTCTGAATCCCTACCATTCTTATCAAATTAATCAAATAAATTGTGCCTCAGGTTTGAAGTCTTAAAAATACAACAAGAAGTGCATTTGTTATAGAGAATTTAGGGGCTAAGCGTTCCCCCTATGGGGCCTGACTTAATCAGAACATGATCTGCACTGTATGGAACCATCTGTATTTTTGGGAAGCAAATATGCCTTTGCACATCTTCTTAATATGGTGCAGGTTATTCACTGGCATGGACCACTGTATTACAAATCTGTGTATGAGGTTTACTGAGTCCCACGGTTTCCCACGATGTTGTGCTGGAGTGATGTGTACTAATCACAAACAAAATAGTCTTTGATGGATCTCATGGAGTTCAAGTTACATTTCAGAAAACATGTTGAAAATTTCTGCCCCATAAAAAACTGAAAACCTGATTTCCTAGTAATAAAGGAAACACAAAATACTTTTCCTTTTTTTTTTAACTTCTTTGAAGGTTCAGCAGAGATTTTAATGGGCAATTTAGAATCTGTATGAACCTTCCATTTACAGTAATCTTGAAGATGGATAATGCAATTATCATATGCAGCATGAGTCTCTCCCATGTAGCTCATAAAATAGTAGGCATTTGTGTTCTAAACAAAGAGCTAAGATATTTTTTAAATATGAACTTCACATCAAGAATAATCTTTGACATATGAATTGAGAAAGAACAACAAAAGGGAGAAAAGGAAAAAAGAAGAAAAGAGAAAAAAAGACTTCCAGGCAGTTCATAGATTATAATCTTCAGTAATATGTTTCCCATATGATCAGTTAAGCCCTCCACAGATCGGCCACAGTGAACATGTCAGAGTCCAAAAGACCACTGAATGTTTGAAACTTTATAGCTGTGTTTTCATACTGCTAAATGTGCCTGTGCCTTTCCTGTTTCTATTTATATCTTGTATCATTTCTCACTCACCCATTATTTATCCTTCTGTTTGACTTATATCATCATTGATATTGTTCTTTCAACCATCTAACTTTTTCCCTCTTAGTATTCTATTTTAATCCCCTAATTTTTTTAAGGAGAAATAGTAAGACGCATGAGTCAGTTTCACAGCATAAGTCACTCATTTCTTGTGTTGAAACCGAGTTGATGGGAAGACACTTGCTGTCGGTGCAGTAACCGGTGTTAATTGATCACCAACCTTACGTCAGGCATTGCCCATGTATCTGCGATTCTAAAATAAAAATCTTAGGTGAGCTGAAGCTCTCCAAGGGCTCACATTTCTAGTAGCCCAAGACCAGAGCACACACAGAAATGGACAGGGGGGTTTCAGGGCTGGCAAGAATGCGAGGAAGATGCAAGGGCGTGGTGACCCCGAACATCATCATGCATGGTGGCTACCCAGGGATTGTGAAAACGCAGACTGCAGCACCCCCCGCCCCACAGCAGGATCACTGCATGTTCACATGTGGAAGTGAATCAGAGAATGAAGCTTAATCCTTGACTTCACGGAGCTCACATTCTAATGGAAGAGACAGAAAATTTGCCAATAAACATGTATTCAAAAACATTTATTTCAAAGTGCCCATGTCAAGCCACGCATGACATAAAATAACCCCAAGAGCAATTTTGACTATTACTCAGCACTTGTATTATTCACTCTTTCTATTAAGATTAGAATTCCTGTAGCACTCCACAGTGCAATTTCACACATGCTTAATGCAATCAAATCGTTAGGGATGATTCCGAGGCTGGGCTTGATTTTAAGTCAATTGATGTGGGAAAAAGCCTTTTTTTTTTTTTTTTTTGCATGGTTATGGTCTCAGGGATCTTTCCCCACTTCCCCTAACCATCTACCTCCCAGCATTGCACCATCCGAAGGTAGGGGCCCTCCAAGGCATGGGGTCTGGCACAGGCATCTCCTGGGCTGAAGGAGGGGCTGCCTGTGTGGCCCTGCTCGCCTCCTGGCTGCCATCATTCCCCTCTTTCACTCTAGATGTTTCTCCTGCAACTTCTTTTCAGCTGGAAGTGCCTTTTTAAAAAAATGCCAAGGAGGAGAAAAGGGCAAATGATGACATGGTGCCAACACCATCTTATTATTGTGCATTAGTAAGTCTCATGTCTCCCTAAAATGTAGAAAGCAAGCTGTACCCCCAGAGCCATGGGCATCTGTCCTCAGGACCTCCCAAGGCTATGTCACAGGAGCATCCTTAACTTCCTGAATTGACTGAGACCTGCCTCAGCTATTTTGAGTTCACATAGGTTATAGTGTCCTTCTGCTGCTGCTGAGAACCAGAGCTCTTTGTAAATTAATTTAGAATACTTCCTGTTTCTGTTTTGCAAATCTCTGATTAAATAAGAATTAAATGGAAGTCATCAGGATCCTGGAACAGTTAACCTATTCTTGACCTGAGGGGGTGATGGTTCTTCTCCTGTGACCTCTGACACAGTGGAAATTCCATAGAGTGACTTATTTCACACATAATCAACACAGTGAGGATGGCGACTGAAAGAACCTGGCCTAGGACTTTGTCTGGATTTCTGAGTCTGAATTGAGTGAAATTAATGTGGCTTGTCAGGTAGATAAGGGAGGAGGGGTGCCAGCATCCCGGAGACCCTACACACTCTCAGAGGTGACCGTGTCCCACTCCCTACCCACACGGCCCCTACTCTGCCTCTAAGCATTTCTGCAAGAGTGAGTCAAAAATCGCTGGTAAAAGTCCAAATTCCTCAGGTGTTAGGGGAAAGAAAATAGTTTAAAATGATCTGTGGTGAAGACCTAATCTGGCATAAAATTCTTTCTGGGACTTGCAATTGTTGGTGTAAATACATGCAAATTTTCTTACCATCTTTGACTGTGATATTTTATAATTTGAAATGAACTCGAGGCAAAAACTTATCATAGGTAAATGCATTTTTTCTTCCTTTTGAAAACAGTTTAAAACACTACTAGAAGAGCTGAATCTTTTAACCTCTGCTCTTACGACACTTCATTTCAGGGAATTCGAGCTTAGACAATAACATAGATGGGAATGTGTTTTCCAGGAGGGAAGCAGAGCTGCCAGGCCTCCCTAATGCCTGGGCTGGAAACACTCAGAATGCCACTGTCTCTGTGTTCTGCACTAGGCCCAGAATAGAGGGGGGCAGCCTCGGTGACTGCCTCCCACTGGCATTGTGAAAATCACTGTAAGGCAAAAGAATGAGGTGCAAAATGAGCTGCAAAACTCAAGAAAGACACAGGAGAGAAAAGCTCAACAAAATGAAAATCCTGTTGGAAGCAGAAGACGTGGTCTTAGACACTGCTGAAAATGCAATCAGGACATGAGAGAGGTTGTGAGAAAATTGAGAAAAATTAAATGGAAAAGAAAAATGTGTTTAAACTAATTAGAGAAAGGATGTTAGATGTGAGAATGAAGCAGGTTGTATCAGTCCATTCTCACACTGCTATAAAGAACTGCACAAGACTGGGAGATTTATAAAGAAAGGAAGTTTAATTGACTCACAGTTCCGTATGGATGGGGAGGCCTCAGGGAACTTACAATCATGGCGGAAGCCATCTCTTCACAGGGCAGCAGAAGAGAGAATGAGTGCCAGCAAGGAAAATGCCAGACACTTATAAAACCATCAGATCTCCTGAGAACGAACTCACTATCATGAGAATAGCATGGGGGAAAATGCCCCTATGATTCAGTTACCTTCCACCAGGTGCCTCCAATGACACGTGGGGATTATGGGAACTACAATTCAAGATGAGATTTGGGTGGGGACATAGCTAAACCATATCACCCATTGAAGCAAATATTCTTGAAAAAGAACAAAATAAGTTTTCACAGAAACGTTCAAAATTAGCTGAACAACATTCCTCAAAAATGGAAGATCGGATCAGTAGGTTTAAAGTACAGAGACTGCTTTAAGTGGAAAAAATGATTTGGATCAATTACCACTGAGCTATCCTAGTCAATCGACTGAATTTTAAATGTAGTAGAGACAGTCTAAGGACTTCTGGTTAAACAAGTCATTTCTATGGAGGAAGGAAGCCAGCGAAGCTCAGACTTCCCACAGCCACACTAAGGCACACTGTGGAACAAGCTAACATCCACAGATGCTCTGACTCACAGAGGCAGGGTGATCTGCTGTGGAGTCCTTCCCCTCTCTGTGCTGCCGCAGGGTGTGGGCTCTGCTCTCTAACAGGGCTCATCCAGGCTCCACACTGGGGCCACTGCCTCATGCCTCCTTCCCTGGCTGCCTAACCTGTCATACACCTGAGAGGGTCATGGCGCCCAGAGCTTCCCATGTACATCTCACCCTGTGGACCCTACTCAGAACACCTGTATTCCTCACCCTCCACTCAGACCCATTCTTTAATATTCAATGTAGTTGTCCCTTCTAAGAATCCTTCCCTGACCACCCCCTAGGCCCTCACCTGCTGGGCTGGGTGGGAGCTTTCCCCTGTGCTCCGTCCACCACCTTTTCTACTGCACCTACAGAGTCCCTACTGGGGTGATCTGCTTCCGCATCCACCATAGCTTCTTTGGGGCATGGAACATGTTACATCCCGTAAGCTTATTCCCATAGTCTGGCAGGTAGATTTTTCACAAGATTTAATTCCTGTCTGCCCAATAAATAATCAAGTGTACAGACTTAGATGAAATTGTCATTAAAAGCTCTTTAAAGGGGATGCAAACTTTAGTAATTGAATCAATTTTGTTGGTTGAAAATGTATCCACATCACAAGTGGATGCTCATTTTATAATGCATACCTAACAATCCGTGGGCATATCATTGCCTCACAGTTTACTGTTAAGATTTCTTAAATGAAAATACAGCATAGAAAATTAAATTCTGGTGAGATTCTGGGTTTGTATTTGTTTTCTGCAAAGCATGCTGGATTGCTTAAGAATTCAGAGTCATTCTTCAAAAGTCCTTAAGGTGAAGGTTGATTTACATGGTGCTTGGCCCAAGCCACTTGCTTTCCTGGAAAAGGATTCTTCAAGGCCTCATTTATCTTCCTTCTGTGCAACAAAGTTTCTGGCAATGGGGTTAAGAATCTGTCAAAATAAAAGATGTTGTGATCATTCAGTGGATAATTCATTAAAGCAGCATCTGTGGAGCATGGTGTGCTGGGGACACAAAGGCAGAAGGTGAGCCCTTTCCTTCACGATCACAAGGCAGTGGAGATGCATGAGTAGCAGAAAATCGCAAAGCAGTCTCATAATTTCTGGGCAGAATTAAGTTGATGAACAATTACAAATAGAACACCTTCATTATGGAGACTCAACATATCTGGGGGTTAAAATGACTTTTTTTTTATTAGAACAGAATAATTTGGTCTGAGGGCTCTCATTGCATAAGATACATATGCCAAGAAACTTTTAAACTCTAGCTCGATGCCAGAAAAGTAAGGTTTCCAAGCTCTTCTAAAATTCTACAGTCCTATATCTATGCTAGAATAATGATCTTATTACCTCTACTTCATTTAATTAATTTAGCAATCAAGATTATTAAAACACTTTAAAATTATGCAGAAGGCAAAAATTTAATCAAACCATTCATCCTTCTTTGATGAAAATGGAGGTCTAGTGAGGGTGTTTTGCTGAAGCCTTGCTCAGTGTTGTTCTTTTGTAGGTGTCTTAGTCGATGTAGCCTGCAGTCACACACATCACATTCATACTGAAACACATACTGATACTCTTTAAGGAACCCATTTTTATATTTATGACAATTCAGTGTCTTTACTCAGACATTAGAACACATCTAGGAAAAACAAACAAAAAACTTCCAGTGAGAAGTATTCTTTCCTCAATAAAATCACTGGAGCATAGCTTAAGACATCATCTTCATCCTCTACAAAATGTTCTGAAAAACCAAGGCCTGTTGTGCGGAAGAAGCTTTGTATTAGGCCGTTCTTGCATCACTATAAAGAAACATCTGAGACTGGGTAATTTATAAAGAAAAGAGGTTTCATTGGCTCATGATTCTCCAGGCTGTAAAGGAAGCTTGGTGCTGGCATCTGCTTGGCTTCTAGGAGGCCGCAGGAAGCGTCCAATCATGGTGGAAGGTTAAGTGGAAGCAGACAAGTCACATGGCAGGAGCAGGTTGTATCAGTACATTCTCACACTGCTATAAAGAACTGCACAAGACTGGGAGATTTATAAAGAAAGGAAGTTTAATTGACTCACAGTTCCGTATGGCCGAGGAGGCCTCAGGAACTCCAGGGACGGTGGGGAGGTGACACACATTTAAATGATCAAATCTCAAGAGAACTCACTATCATGAAGACAGTGCCAAGCCATGAGGGATCCACCCCCATGATCTAAATGCCTCCCACCAGGCCCTACCTCCGGCTCTGGGGATTACAGTTCAACATGAGATATGGTGGGGACAAATATCCAAACCACAGCAAGAGCAAGCTTGTCCTAGTGAAGGGATTCAAGAGGATCAAAGGCAAACTCTGCAAGCAAGGGGAGGGGGTCAGCTCCTAAAAAAACCTACAGCAAGCAAGTCCAAGGTTGAACATGATAGCTGCGCTGTCTAATATGAGCCTTTTTTAAATAAATAAAACCTGAAGGCTGTAGGACTTTTACATATATATATGCCCTATACAGCTTGCCTTCATACATTTCAGGATATACAACAGTACTTATAAATGGCTGTGAGTACAAGATCAAAATTCATTCTAATGATGTATCAACAATCTCTGTATTTTAAAAATGTATAATATCACAATCTTAGGTTCTGTGTCAAATGCGTTTCTGATACAGGAGCTTGATAGTACCGCTGTGTTACAGAGACACATGTTTTTCATTCCTCAGTCCCAGGAGTGGAAGCCACAGTGGGAACTATGGTCTTTTGAGCAGCATGAGTGGGTCCCAAGTGGAGAGGGCCCTGCCACCTGGGCCGCGTGACCCCCACACACTGCTGTCTCTGCGTCTCACTGGTGGAAAAGGTGCCAGTGGAGCTTGGGGAAAGTGCCCAGGGAGAAGCCAAGCAGCTTGGAGTAGAGAATCGCACACTCTCAAAAGCAGCCCTCTGGGTAGCCCAGAGCCACCATGTGACCATGTGACTGAAGCTGCTCACCTGGCATCTACAAATCCTCACATTATCCAAAAAGAATGGAATGTGCCTCTGCTATTTTTTTTTTTTTTTACCTTGAACTTCAAATTTGTCTGAGACTATTTTCCAAACAAAATGCCCCTGGGTGTCCTCTCTCCTACAACTGGCCCTGACCAACCCATATCTTGAATATTTTCTCTGCCTCTGTATTAGTCCACTCTCCGGCTGCTGATAAAGGCATATCTGAGACTGGGTGATTTATAAAGAAAAAGAGGTTTAATGAACTCACAGTCCCACTTGGCTGGGGAGGCCTGACAATCATGGCAGAAGAGCAAGGGACGTCTTAAATGGTGGCAGGCAAGAGAGAATGACAGCCAAGCAAAAGGGGTTTCCTCTTATAAAACCATCAGCTCTCCTGAGACTTATTCACTACCACGAGAACAGTATGGGGGAACTGCCCCCATGATTCAATTATCTCCCACTGGGTCCCTCCCACAACACCTGGGAATTATGGGAGTTACAATTTAAGATCAGATTTGGGTGGGGACACAGCCTAACCATATCAGCCTCCCTATGGAAAACAAAATGAGATTTTAGAAATGCTCTGTTATAGATGCATAGCATGATTTTGTGTACATGTATTGAACAATGAATGAAGACAGAATAAAGTTACTTGATCATCAGACATTAATCAGGTAATTCTGTCAGACCTCAAAGTTGATTTAGCTAGATATTAATTTTCAGATTTCAGTTACTCATTTCACAAATATTTTGTTAAATCAGGTGCACGTTTTTAAGTTATTTGAGTTATTCAGAGGAATGATGCCATGAAATTTAAAAATTATTTTGATATCAAAATATTAAATCTTTATATTATATACCTAGATATTTGCACACTAAATTAAACCAGGAACAGAAGTACATGCAGTTTAAAATGATTAAATTGATCATACAAGAGACAAACTTCTCAGTATTATCTATTATATAGGCATATCTGTGACATCCACAAACACACATATTCATAGCAATCTTATATTGGATAAACTTGTCTCGTTCTCTGAAACAATTGTACCTATTTTGCCTCTGTAATTTAGTGGGTTGCTGGGGAACTTGGTGTTTTTGGATTTATTTCTTTAAAAGGTCATACAATGAGCAGCCATTCCAGAGTACACTTTTTCAAAAGCTCTTTTTCAGTGTCCCTAATAGAAGCCTCATTTCAGTGTGTAAGCGAACATTTGCAATTTGGTTTTAATTTTTTCCCTGTGGCACTCATTTGTATTTCATGTGCTTTGGCCTCTCTTGTCTCTTTTCATTTTTTCTGTGCATTAATTATCTTTTGCTATGTTTTAAGTGTCAGAAATGTGCTTCTTGGCTTTTAATATTGGCTTTAGTTCTGCCTCACTGATCCTTGAAAGACACAATTGTTTCTGATTAATTACCTTTCTCATCTGTAAGAGCTGAGGAAGGAAGAAAGGAGCATGAAGGGTGGCTCAACAGTCAAAGACAGGTTTATTTTAGAGAATAAACCTGATGGGGGCTTCTGGCTGAGTTAGGTCAGGAGCCTTTTCTCTTACAGACTAAGGGTATTTAAGGGATCAGGGGCTCATGAGGAGGGGGTGCCTTATCCTCCTAGGGCCTAATGGTTCAGTTAGGACCAGGTGTGCTATTTATATAGAGCAGAGTATTTATCAGCTCTCACCCCATTCCCAGACCACATAGGCCAACTTTTAGTCTGTATCTCTCTGTCTTGCTTATCAGGGAGAAAGAGATTTTGTGTCTGTTCCCACACATCTTCCTGCAGCTGCAGGGATACTCCCCAGTCTGCCTTAACTTCCCTATCTTCATTCACCTAAAAGGAAAGGAATGTGCTTATTACAGCCCACTGTTTCACTGGGGCCCACTGTGTAAATATGAAGTTTGGTGATTACCAAGGAGACTTCTCCCCTCCTTCTGTGCCCGAGCTGTTTTATGTGTGTTTTACTCTCTGCTTTTTCTGGCTGCTTGTTGTTAGAAGAGAAGTAATTTCCTTGAAATGCATGAGGTTAGAAAGGGAGCTGGAATTTAAAATGGTGATGTTTGTCCAAGATGATGGTGCTTCTGCTCTGTCATCATCTAAGAACATTCTTGTTACATTTCATTTGACGTTCAAATTGCTTTAACTTAAGTCTATGCTACTGAGAATGTGCTGGATTTGAATCAGCCATTCAGCAAACACGCGGTGAGTGTGCCCGCCGTGTGCCAGGCGTGGGGCTGTGAGCTGAGAAGGTGCACCTGGTTTGCAACCTTTCAACACAGGCAAGCACCAGCCAGGTGATTACAAATAGCTAAATAGTCGTAGGTGTGGAAATCACCTCACTGGGAACCACAGGGTGAGTGGGGGACGCTACAGATAATCCTTGGGAGGAAGGAGGCTGGGATGCTTGTGAGGCCTGCTCCGAGGACAGCATTGGATGGGGTTTCAGAGGAGGATTCAGAGTCACAACTCCACAAGGGGAGACGGAGGCTTCCAGGGGGAGGAATCGAGGCTTTTGACAGCCTTGCAAGGACAGAACCTGTGTCAGGTGGAATAACTACTGTTGAGGAGGTGAGCACAGGAGTCTGAGGGCCTAGGGACCACGTTCCATTCAGCATTTTGAGCTTTACTCTGCTTGAAAGAGGAAGCTGCTGAGGGCTGTATGCTTGTGAGTTAAAAGATCAGATTCACTTACTTTTTATGAAAAGTCGTTCTGACTGATGAACAGACTGAAGGAGAACCGATGTGGATGAAGGAAACCCCTAATCCAGGCAGGTGAGAGGGGAAGCACATCTTAGGGGGGATGGAGCCAAGAGCCCCATCTAGTGGGGTGGGGCATCATCCAGGAGACCTGGAGAAGGACAGATGGTCAAGGTCGTTACTCAGGGTCTAGCTTGAGCTACTGGGGACACGTGATGGTTTATAAAAAGCTGGGAATACTAAAGCTGGAGGAGGCGTGGGTGGGAAATCTCTGAACCCAGCTTTAGAAATGTCAGTGGCTGGTCCACGTGGAGAGGGAGTGGAGTCCATGGTCGTGGGGGTCAGCTGCACTAAAGAGCATTGGGAACTGAGGTGTGATGGGAAGCTGAGGGCCTGAGGTAGATGAACACATGGCAAAGGGTCTAATTGTCCAGGGAAGATGTGCAAAGGAGAATGGAAGAACGCCTAGGACAGAAACCTGAAAACCTCTCATCCTTCCCATCTGGGTGGCAGGGGAGAGCCAGCAGAGAAACAAACAGAATCGTGGTTAAAAGGAAAACAAACAACAAACAAAACAAGAGTGATGTAACCAAAGCCACCAGAGAATTAGCACGTGGTATTGAGCTCGCCAAGAGGGCGCTGGGTTGGGACTGGAAGCCTGCGCTGGGTTTAGGCAGTGTGGGGCGTGGGTCCTGGGGGAGGAAAAGTTAGGAGGAGGGGACTGCGTGGGGAATGGAGCCCAGGCGGCGGAGCAGCCCAAGGCTTGGGCTTTTCCTCCAGGCTGCCCCGCGTGATTGAGGACAGGGTCCTCAGTCACTGAGCTCACAGCAGCGCGCGTGTAGCTGCGTCGGATCCATTCAGGGAAGCTCTCCTAGAAGCTGGCCATGCCTCCAGACAGGCGCACGACCTTAACGAGTGTCCAGCTTTGCTTCCGTTTTTGGTGTGCCTAGAGAGTGAGGACACGGCCGTGGATCTCTGGTCTGTTTCCCAGGGGTGTATCCTTGGACAGGTTGCCTCACTCACTTGTGCCTCCGTTTCCTGGCAGGGAAATTAAAAATGAAATTCAAAATGAATTTCAGTGGATTGGATATCAATACACTTAAGGTGCTTCATGCTGGTGGTTTCATAGGTCGGCCCCTCCCCTTGTGGCTTTCCTGGTGCCATACAGAGCACAGCACACCCTTGGCACAAGTGAAGTTCCAATATTGGCCCCCCTCCCACATTTAAATTGTACAATAAAACAGAAACTACAATTAAGGGCTGATGTGTTCATTTTAAGCGACACAATGGAAAACAGGAAGCCCTAATGTCGAGGACACCAACCACCATCAGCCAAAGCAAAATGCCATATGCCAATTTTTATTTCTGAGAAATCTTTTAAGCAAAGTGTGAGGCATTTTTCTCCTGAATTAGAGAAAGAGTTACCTCTAAATTATTAGTTTCACTTAATTACATATTTTTTGGCTTAGTAATAAAACTAAGGAAATGACCTGGATCATTTGCTTTCTTAGTAGTTGTGTTGATAAAGGCTTTGCAGGGCTAAATCTTTTTCTTTACTGTGTGATATCAAACATATAAGTCTCAATCCTGGGATTTGAAGTAAAAACATAATATATCTTTAGTCTGTTTTTTTTAATCTCAGCTTTAGTGAGATATAGTTAGTACATAACAACTGCACATCATTAATGTATACAATTTGGCCAGTCTGGACCTATGTATACACTTCTGCACTGTCACCACCATCACGCAATAAATATACTTATGCCTCCAAGAGTTTTCTTGTGTCTCATTGTTTTTTTGCTTGTTCAATGTGAGATCCACCCTGTTAACACAAATTGTAAGTATTAGCTCTGGGCACTATGCTGTACAGCAGGTCTTTGGAACCGACTCATCTCGCTTAACTGTAACTTTATGCCCATCGGACACTAACTCCCCACACCCCTCTTCCCCAGCCCCGCTGAACACCAACCTATTGTCCCCTCCCATGACTATTCCAGAAGCCTCCTATAGAGGAATCAGGCAGTCTTTGTCCTTCTGTGACTGTCATTTACTTCAGCATCATGTATTTCAGGCCTAGCCTTGTTGCTGAAAATGCAGGATTTCTTATTTTTCAAGATGGAATAATATCCCATGGTATGGATATACCACGTTTTCTTTCTCCATCTATCTGTCAGCAAACATTTGGACAGCTTCCTTATCTTGGCTGTTGTGCACAATGCTGCAATACACATGGCAGTGCAGAAGTCTCTTTGAGACCCTGATTTCAATTATTTTGGGTTTATTCCCATAAGTGGGATTGTCGGATCATAGGGTAGTTCCACTTTTACTTTTTGAGAGACCCTCATACTGTTTCCTATAGCGGTGACATCATTTTCCCATTCCTGCTGGCAGTGGCTGCTGTCATCACACCGGCTGCAGCAGGGAGGCATGGCTGGGGTTACAGACTCCAGAAGACCCAGCCTCCTGGGCGGGGCTACTACGCAGACTGCGGCTCCAAGCCTCCTTGTGCTCTTCCAGGGGGCCAGGAGCAGGTAGGATCTGCCCTCCTGGGTGAGTGCAGCTGCAATCACCCAACATGTGGCTGCAGACCTAGGCCTCCTACTCCATGGAGCAAGCAGGCACCAGGGACAAGAAGGAACCCTGCCCTTCTGAGTTGGCAGGGCAGGAGGGAGCTCTACTGTGGCAGCCTGCCCAGGCTCAGGACCTGACCATCTCTGCAGCCTGCACCCTCGGGGGCTGGGAAGGCCCTACCCGCTTTACAGCATCCATGCAGGCTCAGAGGTGTCTGCTCCCGCTGCCTGGCCTCTCTCTGATCCCGGTGCCGGCTCCAATCTCAGAGCGGGGTGGGGGCTGAGCCCTGGGGCCAAGAATGACAGTAGCAGTCAGATTAATTTCTGGGCAGAAGGGGGCGGGTCCCCAGTAAGGCCCCACCTTCAGGCCAGGGAGGGCCGGGCTGCCAGTCCTGCAGACTGGAGTGGGGATTCATGGTGCCTCTTCCAGGCCTGCCCATGGCCGCCCATGGACCAACTGGCAGGCCCTTCCTCCCCTCTGAGGTCCATAAAATCCCCAGGCTCAGAGCCCAGGGCAGAGGATGACCAGAAGATGAGGATGGCAGAGAGAGGACTGGATGACCAGCTGCAGAGAGGAGTACTCTCTCTGCTGACAGCTGGAGATGATGGGACGGCCAGCTGCAGAGAGGAATGCCTTCTCCACTGAGAGCTGCAGAGACAACCTGCTGGCAGAGAGAAGTTACTCTTTCTACTGAGAACTTCAGAGACCTGCAGAAGTGTCCAAACGACCTGCCAGCGGAGAGGAGCTATCCTCTGCAGAGCCACTCCAGAGAGCCGAACATTCCACCGGACGACCTACCTACAGAGGGGAGCTACCCACTCCTCTGAGCTGTTCTAACACTAAATAGAACACCTCTTCTTCACCCTTCACTTGTCTGCATACCTCATTCTTCCTGGACGCGGGACAAGAACTCAGGCAAAGGCACCACGACCTCCGGGGTTTCTGGCCAGGAAAATCGACACCCTAGAGATCCCTGAACACCACTGAAAGTGTGCAAGGTTCCAGTGTGCAAGGTTCTCCACAGCCTCAGCAACACTTGTCATCTCTCTTTTTTTTTTATATATATTGATCGTCTTGACATGTGTGAGGGGAAATCTCATTGTGGTTTTTTATTTGCATCTCCCTGATGATTAGTGAAATTAAACATCTTTTCATATTCCCATTGGCCATTTCTATGTGTTCTTTGGAGAAGTATCTATTCATGTCCTTTGCTCAGTTTTTAACTGGGTTGTTATCTTTTGTTTCTTATAATGAATGAGATATGCTACACTTATTTTAGGTCTATTTAAGATTTTATCTATAAAATATGGGATAGTTAGAATGAATTGAAATGTAAAAGAAACGTGGGAAGCTAATTTCTTCTTTCGTTAGCTGTATTTGACACCTAGAAATGTGAAAAAAAAAATTCCTGTATATGTGAATTCCAGAAGCTCCTCTTGGTTATTTGTTCTTTTATTTATTTTTATTATTATTATTTTTATTTTTTTGAGACCGAGTTTTGCTCTTGTCATCCAGGCTGGAGTGCAATGGTGAACCTTGGCTCACTGCAACCTCTGCTTCCCGGATTCAAGCAATTCTCCTGCCTCTCGAGCAGCTGGGATTACAGGCATGTGCCACTATGCCCGGCTAATTTTGTATTTTTAGTAGAGATGAGGTGTCTCCATGTTGGTCAGGCTGGTCTCGAACTCCTGACCTCAGGTGATCCACCCGCCTGGGCCTCGTATCAAGATAGTTATGACTTAAATGTTATTTGCACAGTTTAAGTTTTTTCAGTCCAGGCAGGGGCTCTTTGGAGGGTCTACAGTGCCTCCTTTGGAAACCTGCACACCTAGGTCTTTACCTTCAACTCCATCTACTGAACTGTGTCCTGCAGAGGAACCAACTTCAGAATGAGTGAACTGCACCCAACAAGCACCATTGGATTGGAGGTATTCCCCTCAGACCTGCAAGAAAGCAAAATATAGTATGCCACTTTATCTCTGAGAAAATTTTCAAGCAAGATGTGAGACATTTTTCTCCTGAATGAGAGAAAGAGTTATCTCTAAATTATTAGTTTCACTTACCCATACATTTTTTGGCTTAATAATAAAACTAAGGCAATGACATGGATTGTTTGTTCTCTTAATAGAAGTATTCATAAAGGCTTTGCGGGGTGAAATCTTTTTCTTCACTATGTGATATCAAGGCATTTTCATTATTTACTGTAATGTGTAACAATAAATCCCTGAGTTGAATAGTCACTAAATGATGTGACTATTGTGACTGTACATTTGTCTTTTCTTATTTTACAAAATAAGAGTTATTATTGGAAAGATAACACATTTTACACAAAGGGAAACGATTTTTGTTAAAACCTACAATAATGGTATTAACCTGTAGTTAGTAGGTTAATATGTAGTCTTCTATTCAGAACTACATAGAGATACATTTGATGTAATATTCTGAGGAAATTCCACTGACTCTTTCTATTTCACGTTGCCTGAGGTGGCTGCTAAGATTTCTGTCTACTCATCTATTCTGTGGCTCTCTTTCTAAGGGAAGTGATTGTTTTGATGTGTGTAGTAATAGAATACAAAATCCTGTTTAATGCATTTTTAAATACTTTAGGACATTATATTAGTAAGAAACTAGCATGAAATCAATCAAGGAGAGATCCTTTACCATCTTTCTTCAATTATGTTTTAGCAAAGGTAATTTAATTATGATGAGGAATGTTAGGATTTTAATAACCGGCACTCTAGGTATCATTTGTTACCTGCAAAGTATGGGGAAATAGCATAGGATGCACCTGTCATTTCTTTTTCCAAATTTAATTTTATTTGTGTTCTTTCAGTTCTCTTTTTAGCCACTTGACGTTAACTCACTTGGCCATTGGATATTGGCCCATGCTAATCAAAATACTTGCATACATATGAATTTTACTGAGAAGTAACATTTTGAAAAATACAAAAAAGACAGACACAGAGTCTAAGTAAGTTCATCCTTCTCCTTCCCTGTCCTTTTCACAATGGCCTCTACTAATTGCAAATTTTCCATGAAATTCTGTGTGCAGCTAGACTGTATGTGTGTCTAGATAGCCATCAGACATTCAGTTTTGACCAAAAAGTACTGCAAATTCACACTGTTTAAATATGCTCATGCACATTGTTCTATTTCAACAGTGAAATGATCGGTATCCTGTAGTCTGTTTCTCAAGAAAACAAATCTTTGGCATCATTTGTAGGCATGCCATGATTATAGGCATAAAAGTACATCAATCAGTCAATGTCAAGCTGTTTCACAATGATAAACTATTTCAGAGTATGCTATCGAACCCTCTTAATTAATGAATTTTATAAACAAAGTATTTGACGAGGATAACTCATTGTAATGCTGCATTTAATATAATAGTGTAAAACAAATTGAGCGTGACTGTTGGGAAAACATGTGTGACAGCTTGAAATATTAATCCAGGGTACCGAGCCGTGTGATTGATTAGAAAACAAGGAGGTGATGTTCTTGAATTACATTTTTTATGAAATGAATTATGTATAGAAAAATAGGTCATTTCTTATAACTAAAATACCACTTGTAATGACACATATTGATTTTATTCTTTAAAATTTCTACTTGACTGACTATTCTACGTATTGCAATTTACCACTGTTTGTCAGCTGATGCATTTAACCTTAAGTAACAGATTCAGTCTTAAAGTGGTCTTCTTTTGAAGAATTATTTTAGAAATAAAGTGGAGATGATTTTTGAACTTGTACTCTTCCTTACTGTACCCTTATTGTAAAATCAAATAATAATTTGTTTTTACATGTAGGTGCATACTCCAGTCAAACTATTAAAATCTGTACTTTTGTGGATCTGTAGCTTGCTGTGAGTTGCAGATAATTTCTTAGAATAAAGTACCCCACCACTAGACTCCCACGGAGCTGTGTGCCGTGGAGTTATGGTGATACATATTCAAGACTAAAACATCTTTTCTACACACAGCAAGTTGTGTTCCCCACCTCCTGTGCTAGATCACTAGGGATTTAATTTCCTGAGGTTGGCTTCCTGTCTTTTCTCATCATTTTTCCTTTGCGATTTAAACTTTATTTTAAAGTTTATTCCAGGCTCCCAACTTGAACTTGCTATCTACTGCTGGGAACAAGATGTCTGGGCATGTCTGGAGGATCAGAATGATGGATGAGCCACGATCTGTTGGGAAAGTGGCTCCACAGTGTCTGAGGACGACGTGCCCCCCCCAGCAAACCAGCCTGTTAAGAACTTGGTCCAGGAACACCACTCTCATGCCATCAGGGTAAGGGCTTTGACGTCCAGGTGCTAGGTAGAGCCAGGACTGCAAGTTGAAAGGCTTTCACTCAAGGTCTCCTTCAGGATTGGGAGCACAAGGCAACCTTGCTCTATGACCAACAGAAAAGAGAAACCCAAAGGCTGCAGGGAAGCCCACCCTGGCAGCTACAGAGCACTTGCACCTGAAGTCTGTGAGTAGAATTTCGGAGGTCTGCAAACTTAGATGGGAAAAATTATATTTATATTTTTACTAATTGCAGCCTTAAATTTACATTTCATTCTATTGTGACATGGGAAACAAATCTCAGTATTATATGCAGTATCTATCTATCTGTCTATCTATCACCTATCATGTATCTATCCATCTATCTCTATCTAATTATCATCTATCTATATATCTATCTCTAATGTAGTTTACCATCTATCATGTATTTATCCATCTATCTCTAATCTATCATCTAATCTAATCTAATCTATCATCTCTATCATCCATCTATATTTTCTATCTCTATCCATCCATCCATTTATATCTATCAATTATCTGTCTATTCTCATCATGTATTTGTCTATCCATCTATCTTTCTAATCTATCATTTACCTATCCATCCATTCACATCTATCTATTTACCTATATGCCTATCAATCAGTCATCTATCTATTCCCATCGTGTAGCTATCTATCCATCTGTCTCTCTAATCTATCATCTCTCTATATCTATCTCAATCCATCCATCCATCCATTCATCTATATCTATCGTCTATATCTATCTATCATCTATATCTATCTATCTATCTGTAGCTCTCTCCTTATCTATCTATTTATCTTTATGGTTTTATTCCTAATTGAAAACACAGGTGCATCTCTATCACATTACAACAGTTATAGATACTTCAAAATATTTGCATTCATTGTTACTTTAAAGTTATGGTAGAGATGACACTCAAAGCAATATCTCCTATAATGTGTTAATAAAGATGCATGGGTACCACTATAAAATATTTGTTCTTTATATTTATCTACCTGGATTTCACTATGGTTGGCTTCTTTTGTAAGCCTGTGGGTTTTGTTATATGTATATATAAACATTATTCATACACGAGGTACATAAGCTTCAGCAGAACTTTCAGGGAGGTTATGTTTTAAAAAGGTGGAGGACTCATCGGTATTTCCAGTACTAGAGCTCAGCTTTGTTAGCGTAGCTGCAGGTAATCTGGGACTGTGGTCAGCATCCTTTGCCACATTGGCATCATGGGTTTTTTATACCAGCAGTGGTTGGAAATAGCCCCTCTGGCTCGGGATATGGGAGCCAGGGGAAGCCCCTTTCTCTTCATTGGTGACACTCCATTGT
Organism: Gorilla gorilla gorilla; assembly: GCF_029281585.2. Classification (NCBI taxonomy): domain Eukaryota; kingdom Metazoa; phylum Chordata; class Mammalia; order Primates; family Hominidae; genus Gorilla; species Gorilla gorilla. The sequence continues at coordinate 106,968,505 of NC_073241.2, forward strand.
AATCTTAATGGTTTGATAACTGATAACGTTTAGCCGTAATCTAGTTTCTTGGTAACCCATATCAGCAAAAAGAGATAGGCCAGAAGACACAGCTAACATACGTCTTTTAAAGATTGGTGCTTTGGCATTCAGGAGACATTACTTGGGAAATTCAAGAAACATTTGCAGAAGAGGATCTAGCATAGAGCTGGAAGTCCAACAATAGTGAGAAAGGGCTTCACACAGTGAAGTAATAGGGTTAGTACAATAATATGTGGTATCATATCCGGTGTTGTCCATACCTCTGCTTTTTTTATATAATTGTAATGGTAACATGGATTGCAGCTTACCTTCTGAACTACACCACTAGCAAGTTCCAATGTTAATATATTATCTTCAAAACAATTATTCTTAGAGGCTGCAATAATAATAAATGGAATTAATTTAACCATTCTTCTAATATGAAACATTTAGATTGATTTCCAGCTAAAAATGGTGTTCTTAGGAAAACTTTTATACATATGGCACTGTATGCAAATTATAAAAATGTTTTCAAAAAACGTCTTAGGGAGACATATTTTACGACCTTTGAGCAAAATTAATAGAGTCATTCCACTGATGATTGCTTTTAATAAACTTCATAGATTTTCATTGACAAAAAAAATTATTGGCAGAAGAAATTCAAATCAAGAGGGTTATAAAAAAGAAGGGCATCCAAATTATATAAAATATCTTCTGCAGCTAACTACCAGTTAGCAGGGGAATAATCAATTCTTTTTGTGTTCTATACAAACACTCTTAAAAGATATTTGTCCTCATCCGTAATCTTACCCACTTACCAGAAAGCAACCAAGACCTCATGAAATTAACCTCTTCATTAGGGCTGAGAAGAAAAAAATCATATCTTTGGAGTGTTAGAATAGACTGAGTAATTGAGCAATTTCAAGGACATAAGGGGAACCTATGAAAAATGTAAGTGGAGAAGCTGGAGGAAGCAAGAGAACAGGCAAAGAAAAAAGAAGTTTAGGAAATCAAAAATGTGAATTTTATAAGGGAAAATGTGTAATATTATAAAGATGTTAACAAGAGCGAATGTGATGGATGCTAGGGGTCCTGATAATAGACCCTATTAATAGACTTAGAGGGGCTGCAATATGCTTCCTTATTCTTTTTAATTATTCATTTCTGTGCAGATCCATGGGGCTGTGGATAGGACTGTCACTTCCTCTTGAAATCTTAGATAATGGAAGACACTGACCAATCTAGAGAAGCTAAAATATCATGAGGCAAGCTCCTATTACAAAGTGTTAGGCTAGGACAGGGTGTTAGGCTGAGCTTGGGCAGGGTGCAGCCTCCCTGGAGGAGTAAAGCCCAAGCCAGGTGCCAGGAGCCTAGAGGGGCTGCATCAGGCACAGCACGGGGGTGCAGGGGGATGACAGGTGCCAGTGGGGAGCTACGGTCAGGAGAGGCAGGTAAAACCTGGTGACAGGGCTCAAAGGCCAGCTCTTCATGATGGTTGGCTCTTAACGTGAGGGCAAAGAGCAGCCAAGGAAGGGATTTCAGCAGAGAGATAGATTTAGATCTTAGAAATGTCATTCTTGATACTGCAGCATGGCTAATGCATGAAAGGAGAGCAAGAACGGTGTAAGAGGAGCTCCTCAGCAGTTGGTGCTGGCTATCAGCTGCGGGTGCAGAGACAGCCCTGGGGCAGTGGCACAGGCTGGAGAAGCCCCACAGTCAAGAGCTTCAGAAAGTGGCCAAATCCAGAGGACTGATGTGGACTGACATGAGGGTAGGCCTGGTGTGCTCCTGTTTGATAACCAGCTTTGTGGGGCTGGAGAGAAGCCGTGTTTGTAGTTTTCCTGGTGTCTGTTCCCCAGCAAGGCTAATTCAAGCTCTCAGCAGAGGCTGGAAGTTCAACTCTCTGCCCCATCCTGCCAACCCTACTGCAAGGAATCAGAGTAGCCACCCACAAACTTACACTCACGGCGATGAGTCCCCCCACCTCCCCCCACTGAAATCACGGATGTGGGGAGCACTTGTTTCTTTGGTGTTTTGCTGGAGTAGGATGGGACTTGCCAACAAATTTTCCTGCAGCTGGAAGCTGTTTTCCTGGTACTTTGGTCAGGGGCAGGCTGTGTGTGGAGCTTTGTGTCTGGCTCTGCTGGTGGCCCTGGCTTGTGGGCTCTGCAGCGCCCTGCCTGGGGTGTGCAGGAGGCCATGGGGAAGCCAGAAATCAAGGGCACGTCTGGCCTTGAGTACCAAGGCCCCTGGCCTCCTGCCTTCTTCCCACCTTTCAGAGTGTCCCTCAGTGTGGCTGTGTGCAGGAATTCTCCATGTAAATGGGGGCCCTGGGAAGAATGGGGCTACTCACCTTTGGTGGAACTGCAAGTTTCTTCTATGGATTTTAAATTAAGGGGAGACAGGATCAGCAAGGACAAAGACCAGAGAGGAGACAGAAGGGTCACAGGTTCCCCTGAAATACCCTCTACTGTGGGGAGGGGAAGAAGGTGAGCTGACCAGAGAATTGCAGGATACCAGGACAGGGGGTCAGCTGAGCCTGAGGACCACAGGTGATCTAAGACCCCACGCTTTGCGGGAACATTTTGTCCCACCAGGCATTTTAACAAAGAACATTCTGATGCATTAGTCCAGTACTGGAGTCCTGCTAGATGTGAGTGATGTGAGGGCAATCAATGGAGCTGGGAATATTTGAGAATAGCCACATCTGAATTTTCAGAGGCAAACCTTTCCAATAATTAGAATGATACATGCTAATCTTTTCTTGAAGAGGATATTGACAAGTAGAGCCTTGATTTGATGTTTTGCAGTCACAGTATTTGAAGCACGTGAGATCTGTTGGAACTCATGTTGTGAAAATGACTGTTAAATAGGGAAAAGCAGCAATTTGGGATAATGGAAAGGAGTCAAGCTTGAGGAAGGCAGGAATCCTAACCCACTTTCTCTGTTTCACCCAGTGTTAGCAGGAGGCTGAGCTGGACCCAGTGGCTCGGTGACCAGGCTTTTACATTATTCAGCAGTGCAGAGGCAGTGAGGAGCTTTACTCTGCATGTCTGCTGTTTTTCTGGGCAGCCCTTGGGTTTCAGGCTGATTGCATTACCCTCTCTCTGTCTCACAGGCATTTTAAATATTTGTTGCCTTGGATTCCACAGAATGAAACTACACTGGGCTCCTGGGGAATTTTCCCAGGATTGAAACAGAAGACACAGGGAGGAGCACTTCTGATGTGGTTTGGCTGTGTCCCCACCCAAATCTTATCTTGATCTGTAGCTCCCATAATCCCCATGTGTCATGGGAGGGACCTGGTGGGAGGTAATTGAATCACGAGGGCAGGTCTTTCCATTGTTGTTCTTGTGATAGTGAATAAGTCTCAAGAGATCTGATGGTTTTATAAAGGGCAGTTCCCCCGCACATGCCCTCTTGCCTGCCGCCATGTAAGGCATGACTTTGCTCCTCCTTTGCCTCCCACCATGATTGTGAGGCCTCCCCAGCCATGTGGAACTGTGAGTCAATTAAACCTCTTTTCTTTATACATTACCCAGTCTTGGGTATGTCTTTATTAGCAGTATGAAAACAGACTAATACGACGTCTCAGGTTTGACCATGGTGGGACATATTTTTGAAAGATGTGAAAGTACAAAGAACCTAAAGGCAGGCAGATAGCCTCTAAATTCTTGGGCATACCATTTACACTCCATTGACATCTTGGTTTCTTTTTAAGGACTGCACTATAATATCCCTACAATCATTAAAGCAAAAAGCAGGCTTCCCCTTGATCTTTCACGAAATGATCTTGCATCTGTCAATCTTAGCTTTTGTTTCTAGGACACTAGATCAGTCACCCATTTTTAAACAATCAATTGGTTATTTTCTAAAAATAAGCATATTAAAAAATTGCAACTATTAAAATTGCTAAAAATTCACTTTGAGGTACTAGTCTATTTACTTAAACACTTTTTAGGAAAAGTAGGTCTTAAATTTCATGTGAAATAACTGACGTTTTGCATGCAGAAAAGTGAGAAAAACTCTTGTGATTAATACTTCTAACTTCCCAGAGACATGGAGCAGGAGGGCTAAGCACTTTCATGTTTAGTGAATCCAAAGGATGATGCTCAAGGGAGAAACCTGAAGTCAGATCCAAAAGGGGAGTGACTTTCCGCCACTGGGGGAGGTGAGCAGTAACTTCTTGCATCCCTCTCCATAGGCGTGGGCCACTTAGCACTTTCCGCATTCATGATGATGTGAGAAGGTCAACTGGGAGCCACAATTCAGACATACCCAGAACATGTGGAGACAGAAACTTTATCAGGCAAAGGGCCATCAGCCAGGCTCCGAATAGGATGGAATTGTTTTTTCTGCGGTGAAACCAAGTGTCGTGCTAGTTTCCTATTGACTTTAATAGTGATGGCACCACGTTTGAGAGGCCACAGAAGAGACTTGGAGCCAGCAAACGAGACGCAGGGTTTATTTGAGGGGACTTTCATACAGGGCGAGCCAGTGGTGGTGGGATGGACAGGAAAACTATGATCCTTTGTAAAAAGCATGGAATTTATACAGCACTTTCACTTAGCACTCTCCTCCCAGCAACCTCCACGTGGCAACCCCCATTTCTTAAGTTATTGCTGTCAGGTGCATCTTCTGTACACTGAGAAATTCATTTCTTGGCATGCAGAAAAAAATAAACAGTGGTAGGATATCCAAAGTGCCTCCAAATAAAGCTTCCTGCTATGAGTCTGAAATTTCCATTTTCAAGCACCCAAACAATTGGTAACTAATTTAATTCTGACAAAGAACAAGCTCTGACCTACAGTAAACAGTCATTGTGTTTGAGCTTCATGGGAAAGCTCTTTCAGTTACCATAAGGTCAGTCAACTCACTTTTGCCAGAAAAATAATTCCTTGGAAAACTGTTTCACCAAATAACATCTGGCCTTCATGGACACTAATGCATTGTGTTTTTCAGTGAACTTCAATGTGGGCCAAGAATATTTTGAAATATTTAGAAAAATGTATTAAAAGATTCATGTGAAATTTCTGCTTTTCTGGACAAATAGAAATTAGGACTTTGAGTCCTTGAATTTCTGACTGGTTATATGTGGATGCGGCTTAATTAACAAAAAATGAGCATACGGCCTATTGACTACATGAAAGTCCCATCATAATTAGCACAGAAAATGCAGGTTTAGGCTGGACAAAGGGGCTCACACCTGTGATCCCAGCACTTTGGGAGGCCAAGGCGGGTGGATCACTTGAGGTTAGGAGTTTGAGACCAGCCTGGCCAACATGACATAACCCCATCTCTACTAAAAATACAAAAATTAGCCAGGCGTGGTGGTGCATGTCTGTAATTCCAGCTACTTGAGAGGCTGAGGCACGAGAATCACTTGAACCTGGAAGGCAGAGTTTGCAGTGAGCTGAGATCGAGATTGTCTCAAAAAAAAAAAATGCAGGTTTAATCATTTCCATCTAGGGTGCACATCACTGGAATTCTAGGGGGATATTACCCTACACACCTACGTCTACTTCATAAAATGCACTTGTCACCTGTGGGTTCAACCCTCAGTGCTAATGAAAATCCAGTGCAAATGAAGCAAACAAGCTATGGTAAAGGCGATAGGATCAAATTGGTTTCTTTTTATATTTTTGTAAGCTTCTATACAGATTACTTTGAGTTAAAATGGTAGAGTTAACAGAAATGCTGAAAATTTCCTCTCCCCAATTGTTTGTGCAATCTTCAGAAACTGTCAGAGGAAAATAAATTTTTAGCAACTGCAGTAAAAATGCAGAAAATAAAAATGCTTCAAATTATCAGAAATTGCACAATCTAGTTTGCCACTGCAGATTAAGAACGAGGCCTTCAGTAGACAGAAAATCATTTCTTCTTGCAATTCACCTAAGGAATTGAAGTTTCTCCCACATCTTGTCTACCCCGGAGCATTTTCAACTTTTATCTCTATTTGCAGCAAATCTCTGCTTGCAGTGACCAGAATTCTGCACTGCACTCACCGTGCAGGGTGCCTGGGTCCTGGCTATTCTCATCGACCTGCCTGACATTTCCCACAGGGCCAGCTGGAGGTTTGTGTTGGAGCTCAGGGAGTGAATCTACTTCAACATGCAAGCTGCAGTGAGGATGGGTGGAGCATTGGGTGGAGCAGGGGAGAAGGAGCTGGCCCTCTGTGGGCCAGAGGAACAAGACATAATATCAAATATCTTCTTTCTGCCGTGATGCTACCATTTACTGTGGTTTTGTCATGTGCTAGGCACTGACCTGAGTCCTTCACACACATTATATCATTTTGTCTCTTCCATGGGCTTTTGAAGTAAGAGCTATTCTCATCCCATCAAGCTGAAATCCAAATTCAAGTTGTCTGATTTCACTATGAGGCCCTGACTGAGAGAGAACATCCTAAGGGAGAGGTTTTACTGAAACAGAAAGGAGAGGCACCAAATTCTAATCCACTTTCGACACCCCTATAGCAAATTTGACTGGAACGCAAGAATAATTTGTTATTAGATAAAACAATGCTATAGATTATTGCATTGGAAAATTAAAGGGGAAAATATTATAGTTACTATATACCTATCGGTGGCCAAAAAGCATAGGCTACAATTCAGCATTTCATTTCTAATACAAACGCTAGATAAAACAGGAGCAGCTGAAGCTCATCTAAGCAGGGTAAAGACTGAAAAGTCAACAGTGAACATCAAGTTAAATCAGCGCTCTCAACTTTGGCTGCTCATTCGAGCCACCTGCAGATCCTTGAAATTCCCAAGGTCACACAGCACACCAATTGCATCAGAATCTGTGGGGGCAAGAGCCAGGCATCAGTATTTATTTTAAAGCTCCTCAGATGATTCCAATTTGCAGCCAGTATTGGAAAGCACTGGGTTAAACTGGGAAAGCCCAATTTAACATCATCAAAATCAGAGACTTTTCAATTGAGGTGTCTGGGCAAAATGCGAGCATCTGTTGGTCTCAAATACTGATCTCAGGACTTTGCCTTTGCCTGAGGAGAATTTGATTGGTGTTTTGGGGACGGGTTGCAGCCCTTGAGATTAGAACTGCTCAGGTGGTTTTAATCTAGGCGTCTCCAGAACATCTTTGGGGAAACTGAACCCAAGGTAAGATCTGGCCCAGGCAGAGGGCAGGACCTGGGTGTTGTTGGAACAACGGGCTCAGTATTTCAGAGCTCAGTATTTTGGACCGCTCCGCAAGCTGGTTAGCGCCGCTTTTCCCATCAGGAGATGCGGTGGGGTGGAACATGCTGGGATGTCTCTCTGGTTTGGTTTGAAGGCTGGCTCCAAGGGTACAGGTGTTACCGGTGGGGGGTGTTCAGGTTCTTGGAGTCTTGGACAAGAATTGGACAAAACGCACAAACAAAGAAAGGGAAGAATAAAGCAACAAAGCAGAGATTTACTGTAAATGAAAGTACACTCCACAGTGTGGAAGTTGACCCAAGCAAGCAGATTAAAAGCCAAGTTACAGAATTTTCTGGGGTTTGAAAACCCTCTAGAGGTTGCCCATTGGTTACTTGGTTTACACCGTATGTAAATGAAGTAGTGGCCTACAATCAGTCTGATTGGTTGTGGGAGGGGACCAATCAGAGGCTGAAGTGAAGTTACAAAGTTATACTCCTATGCAAATGAAGACTTGGCCTGGGACCAGCCTGACTGATTGCAGGAGGGGACCAATCAGAGGTACTTTCATTTTTTCATCTGCCATACAGAAAAGGGGAGGGGGGGCATTGCAAAGGGAGTAGCCTCTGGTCCTTTCTACTTGGGGATGGAAAGTTGGGGTTTTCGTTTTGATTTAGTTCTAGGAAGTCAGTGTGAATCGTGAATCAGCCTCAGGTTCCCCGCCTCCAGACCCTATTCTCCTGCCTCACAGAGAGGGCAACTCCCAGGCTGAGCAGCTGCCAGAGCTCAGCAGTGGGTGGCTGATCATGCTCAGCCTCCGGGAGAAGAAAGAGTACACCTAGAAGAGGGGAGGAGAAAGCTTTTCTCCTCCCTGAGATGGGGAAGAGTGGGGCTGGGCGGGGTCTCAGCTCCCGACAAGGCTGTGAGGCCATCCTGGGCACGTGGCCCTGGACTGTCCCAGGGGAAGCCCGCTCTCACTTCCCCCAATCCCTTCCCAAGCCAAGCCCAGCAGCCAGGAGCCATTAGGGGTTAGAGGAAGACTACAGAAAAGGCCAAAGGTGCATCTGGTAGTTTGCCTTGCGAGCCCACACGGGGGGGTGAAGAAATTCACTGGGTACTGTGCTGAGGGCAAAAAGTCAGGAGTTTTTAAGTTCTAGAAAAGAGGAGTTTATGTTGGTTGTGCGCTTTAAACAGTAACGGGTCCTCTGGATAGGTAGGGCCGAGTCCACGGCTCTGCTCACACTTGGATACTCAGTCTCATTCCTCCCTGGTCAGCAGGAGCTTTCTGTTGGGTCCAGTTAGGGTCTGGGGCGCCTGGGTCCCACAAACTAGATGGCCTGAGGGACGTCCGGATTCAACCTGCTCCGATTCAGCAGCTGCGGCGAAAATAACATCCAGTCGTGTTTTCTCCCAGGTTCTACTCTGAGTGGGTAAGCGCCCTGTGCACACCCCGCAGGCTGGGAAGGCGTCCACGCCAGCACCGAGCCCTGGGCTCCTGGGCTACTCTTCTGCCACCTTCAGCTCTGGGCCGAAAATAATTAAAAATCAATACTTCAGATCAAGGAAACCATGTTTTCTCATTTTATCACTGCAATTTCTTTAACACTGGAACAGATACATCCATATGTGCATTTGAGATTTTCAGATGTTTTCTAATCATTGGGTCGGGAAGATGATATTTCTCTGCAAAGCTTAGTCATGTAACCCAAAGTATTAGCCAATAAATAGCTGTAAATCCAGCTTCATTCTTAATCTAGTTCAAGGTAGGACATCAGTATGACTGCCAACACCAAGGAGCTGAAGTTAATTCAAAATAAAACCATCTTGTGCTGAGAACCAGCTTTCCTAATAAAACATTAAGAGTTAGCATGACCGTTTATGAGGACCCTTATGTATGTTGTTGACTGTTTTACAGGCGAGGAAACCGAATGTTACAGTGGGTGGGTGGATTAACTAGCCTAAGTGCTATTTCACTTGAGGAAACTCAGCACTTTGCCTCTTAGAATCATCTTTTCAAACTCGAACATCGGTTGAGGAAGAGAATATTCCTCTTGTGGAGGTGGGTGTGCAGGTGAGAAGGGTCCTTGGTGGATGCAGTCACTCCAGGAAGGAAGGGACAGGAAGAATCATGCCACGAGGAAACTGAGCTCTGCACTCTGTGTTTTGCATTTTCTGCAAAATCGTACAGAACCATTCACCTTCGCAGGTGCTGCATCCACCACCCCTTCCCCCTTCCCCCTTCCGCGAGAGGGGCTGCACCCACCGAGAAAACCGGGGCTGGGGGAGCTGCTCATATTGGCCCACTTGCTTATCGTGAGGGTTAAAAAGATGAGGCCAGGCTCGGTGGCTCACGCCTGTAATCCCAGCACTTTGGTAGGCCAAGGCAGGCGGATCACTTGAGGTCAGGAGTGTGAGACCAGCCTGGCCAACATGGCGAAATCCCCTCTCTACTAAAAATACAAAAATTAGTTGGATGTGGTGGCAAGCAGCTGTAATCCCAGCTACTCGGAGGCCGAGGCAGGAGAATCGCTTGAATCAGGGAGGCGGAGGTTGCAGTGAGCCGAGATCGTGCCACTGCATTCCAGCCTGGGCGACAAGAACAAAATGCCATCTAAAAAAAAAAAAAGATAACCAGGAGGAGCCTGCTTATAATTAGGTCACTCATTGGTTCCTTCCCTCCCTCTTTTCTTCCCCACTCTCCTTCCCAGGCCCCACTCGCCAAGTACACACTGAAGCCTCACCATTGTGCTCCCGTCAAAGCCCTGGTTTCCTCCATGGGAGCTGGCCCTTCAGGACCTCTCAGCTGTGCTCCTGTAGGGTCTGGCAGGTATTCCCAAGTTCTGAAACCTGAACACCTCCTTTCTTAAATTCAGATAAATCTAAGACATGAGATAGCTGGGCCCTACTTCTTATTTTTCAGTCCTCTCTATTTACAATTGTGATTGCATGTTTAGTTTCCATTATGCAAACGGGTGTACTTCTGAACTCTTCATTGTTGTAATAATTTCTTATTTGATCCTCTTAGATTTTTAAGTGGAGAATCATGGTGGCTGTGAATAATAATTGTCTCTTTCTTTCCAGTGACTGTAAGCTCTGACTTATGTTTCCATAATCTGTCTATATTTGTTTGAATTTCCAGAGTAATATTACTAAATATTTGCCATTTATGAAATTTGCAGGTTTTTCTTGACATTGATGGGAATATATGTCATGTAGTATGTTGCAAACTATGTTCTGTAGTGCACTGGTGTGCCCTAAATAAAAAAAATGTGTTATTTTTCTGGAAAATAATAATTTAAAAACGTATGAAGTGAAATATTCAATATATCAATCTATGATATATGGTTTATAAAATATGTATAATATTTTTGTCAAATTTATTGAGATAGAATTTAGAGACAGAATTCACCCTTTTTAAGTTGATAAAAGCTGAAGGACTTTGCACATGCGTGTGGCGGGCATGCAGTCTTGCAACCAAGATCCTGACCGTGTCCGTCACCCCCAAGTCCCCTCAGACCCCACCACTGCCCACCCACAAGCCTGACACTTACTGGTCTGCTTGCTGTCCGATGTTGTTGTCTTACCTAGAATGCTCTATGGGAAGAATAATTCTGTCTGGTCTTTGTCTTCCTTCACTTAGCTCTATGACCTTGAGAACCATCCCTATTGCTGCAGATCAGGTCCATGGCATGGGTTATCACAGGTTGTTTATCCAGTCACCTGTTCTGGTTGCACTGGGATTTTGACCATATAAGCGAAGCTGCTATATAATAAGTATGTGGACACATGTTTTCATTTCTCTTAGATGAATGCTGAGCCTTGAGATGGCTGGATCATACTCTAAACATACGTTTAACTTGATAAAGAACTGCTCATCTTTTCCTTTTCCTTTCCACATTGCCAGGTAAAGGGGCTGGGCTCTCCAGCCGCCTCCCGTTCTCGCACTCACGTGCCTGCCTTGTGACTTTAGATGACCTCGCTTTGTTCACTGGTGCTGTTGGGCCCCTTTTTCTGTCTTCGTTGGCTATTCCTAGATCTTCTCTGTTAAAATGTCTGTTCAAATATTTTGTCCATTTATGTTGTGTTGTTGGTCATATTTTTGGATTATAACAATTCTTTGCATAATTTGGACTTAAGATCTTTATTAGAATGGAGTTTGTAACTATCTTATCCCAGTCTGTAATTTACCTTTCTATGTATTTATTTAATTTTTATTAAGAAATATTTTAAGTGTACAGAAAAGTATAGATAATTGTCTAGCAGGCATCTGTTAATGTGTGTTTTACAATGTTCCATTTCTCTGTCTCACTACATGCCAGTTTCCCACTTTCAGTAGAATAAAAAGAAACATCAACAAACCTATATATGCAATTGTGATTTTTATCAAGTTTTTATTTACTTGGATGACTTTTTAGATAATGCCGTACTCTTTTCTTTGGTGCATAAGCATTATACATTTTACAATATTATTAATCATTTCCTTTATTAATCAACACAAATCCTGCATGTTTGCCATACTTTTAATGCTTTCGAATTGAATTTTTTTGTTTTTTCTTATTATTTCCCCATTCATAAATGCATCAGAAATTTCAGGACATAGAATTCTTGGTTCTAAAAATTATCCTTATAAATATACCACTTTGAAAACACTGACAAAAAATACTAAAATAAATGTAGCACTGCAAATGTGAAATCTCAGATCAGCCTGGTTGTTTTGATGTAACTTTTTACTTTGTAGTTTACCTTATTTTTTCTATATTAAAAAACCTTTAATATAATAGATTCAGCATTTCAAACCAGTGGAGTAAAGATAAGCACTCAATGAAATTACAGAATTGGCAGCCTCTATGGGTTAAAGCTGGATTCTACTTTATGGAATTCATAAAAGCTAATTTCAGACAAATTACAAACCTATTTATGAAGAAAAACACAAAATATTTATTATTTTAATTATTTATTTATAAATTATTAGGTGACAAATAATTTATGACATTTATGGGGTACAATGTGATATTTTGATATTGTTTTTCTATCATTATAATATTAAGTTCAAGAATTTCATCAAGATATGCCACTGTGAGTTTCTTTGTTCATTAATTTATTTCTGGTTCTCTGTGACTTCTTTGAATTTACAATCTCAACATTGTCTTCATTTACTCTATGTTTTCCATGACTATTGTTTCTTTTTTGTAGGTTCTATTCCATTCAATATTTGGCTTTAATTTTATGTTTAATGTGTCTTTTGAAATTTGTCATTTGATAGTCATGTTTTTCACTCTTGGGTAGATTTTAATAACCCCTTTATATATCACCAACTCCCTTTCCATGAGCCCTTGACTTTGTTTCATCAATGTTGTCTCCAATTGAATGTTGCTGAAAGCACAGATTTGAAATTTCCAAAATGTACCTCGTGTTCTTACAGTGATCACATTCATAGAAAAAAATATTGTTCTGACTTCTCAGTCCAGATTCTCCTGCTGGCTGCCGTATCTTCTCATCTCCCCTGCAATTCTTCGGTGTGCTCGGGAACACTTGTGGTTTTCCTGTCAGGTGAGTTGAGGTCCGTTACATCCCATAACATGTGTGTCCCCATTCACATCTTTCCAGCGCTCTGAAAATCCCCGGGGAAGTTGGGATTGCCCCGCAGCGTGGGGGTGATGCCGCTGCAGCGCAGGCTGGGACAGAGAGCAGCCCGGATGCGCGGAGCAGACTTGGACTTCAGAGCACCTTCGCTGAAGCCGAGTGCTGCTGTGCCAGGTTTGTGGCGGTCATGGTGGAAAGTGGTGAGTGCCTCGGGATGGGTGCTCCTGCGGTCAGAATCCTGCGGTCAGAATCCTGCAGCACCCCCCACAGGGGCTGGTGGCATCCAGGTGTGCCCCTCGCTGGCCTGTGGTCGACTTACCTTTAGCCTTTCCTCTCCTTGGACACAAACAGCTTTGTCCAAGCTTTCACGTCCACCTTCAGGAGGGCTATTCCTGTCGTGTGGACCAGGCTGGACTGTTTGCGCCTGGGTTCTGTCTGCCTTAGGACCAGGAGAAGTGCCTGGAAATTTCTGGAGTGGGAAGACTCCATCGTAGATCTCGGGGCTATTGCATCTTTTTCATTATGAAATATTTGGTCATTTCGGTGGGAATCAAATAGAAAACAGTTAAATTCTGGTTTCTCTTCCCCATTTGCTCTTAAATCCTCTTTACCAGGTGACTTGTCTAAAAGCCATTTAAATCGGACCTTTACTTCTTGATTAGATGGGCTCCAATGCTGATTAAAGAATGCACATGCCATAATCTTAAAATAGAAAATATTTAATGATAGGAATCTATGTGTGGCCATCTGAATCAGATTTAATTATCAACTATTTAAGCTACTGTGTTAGTCCATTCTCATGCTGCTAATAGAGACATACCCGAGATTGGGTAATTTATAAAGGAAAGAGGTTTAATGGACTCACAGCTCCACATGTCTGGGGAGGCCTCACAATCATGGCAGAAGGTGCAGGAGGAGCAAAGGCATGCCTTACATGGCAGCAGGCAAGAGAGAAGTGCAGAGCAAAAGGGGGAAAAGCCCCCTATAAAACCCGCAGATCTCATGAGAACTCACCCACTATCATGAGAACAGCTTGGGGTAACTGCCCCCACGATTCAATTACCTCCCACTGAGTCCCTTGTACACACATGGGGATTATGGGAACTACAATTCAAGATGAGATTTGGATGGGAATATAGCCCAAACCATGTCACCTTTATTTTCAAAGTGTATTCTAATCTCTGATTGTTTTAAAAAAGACCTCTTAATATCCATGGCTAAAGCAAGTTTTGATATTGCATCTCTTAAACTATGAAATGTTTGGAAACACAGATGCAGTTACAAAGCTGTAGAAACATTGCTATTCCCATCCATCCTTAATGTTCAGTGTGTCTCTGCCCTAAGCAGGAAGCTCAGAAATCTCCGAGCCTTCAGATAAGAGGTGGTAGTTTTCCTCTGAGTGTAGCATATTTTATATTTAGTCAATGCATACCAGTATCTCTTGATTATAAAGTGACAAAGAGCAGTGGGGTAATAAAAACATCTCAGAGTTGTTAATATTGAGAAACAAATGGGAGCCAAAGCCGTCCACATGCAAAGTGCTTGTTCCAGCATCTGGCCTTTGGTAAATTAGAACCAAAGTCAGTTGTTGTATAACTGGTCCCAGTGGCTTTGTACAAATCATATGCATTTATATAACCCAGAATATCATGATAATGTGGTCATTTCTATTTGTTCATAATGTTCTATTTATTCTAACTATACCATGTAGGGCATACTGTGTTCCCTGAGATACTTTTGTTATCCCCACCTAATAAGAAGTAAAATGAAGCTCAGAAAAGTTATGTCACCAGCACAGGATGAAGCTGACTTGTAGCCAAGGCTCCGCCTCCAGCACCATGGCCCTAGATGTGGTGGCCTCACCTTATTGACTGAGTTGCTTTCCCTGATCTATGAAGATACATAGTGAGCCAGTGAGAGCTTAAAAAAACTGTGAGCCAATTTTGCAAGCACCTCTGGCAAGATGTCACGGTGGTCTAGAGGGGCTGTCACACAATGCAGCTGGAGGAAGGTGAGGGTGTGCCTTGGCCGTCCTCATCGTCCCTCCTTCTTTCTTGTCCTGGTGCCCAGGGATTGCCGTAGAAACAGTACAGGTCCCTCTGGAATCCCGGGGGAACCGGATATTGGTAAACGAAGAGGTGATGTGACTGGTGGAGAAGAGGATATGGAGATGGCATAACACAAGCCCCATGGACCCCCAGCTCCAGGCTGAGCCTGTGTGGACCACAGCACTGTGATCCAGGTGTCCTCCTGCCTCCTGCCATCTTTTCGATTGTTTGGAAGCTCAATTCAAATTATTCACGAAAACTCAAATATTTGTTTCCTATTAAAAAAAAAAAGTCTTCTTTTTAAAACAAACTCTGAGATTGACCAAGGCACACAGATGCCCTGGAGCTTCCTCCCCAACTCCACTGGGCTATTCTCTCCCTTGCAGTTCAGCTGCTGCTTCCTTCCATGCCAAAGAGCATCCCCATCTCCAACTCGTCCTTTCTCCTTTGTGCATTAAAACAACTTGAGATCCTCAGTATGGACTGCTCCCCAAACTAAAACAAAAAAATGCAAGCATAATAAAATGCATAGAAAGGCATGGAATCAAACTTGAAATATGCAAGGTTTGGGCATTCCATTATTTATGAGCATGAAGGCCTCTCACAAATCAAAATCTCCTTTAAATTGAAAGTGCCTTTCTTCCTCTCCCCCTCCTTCCCTCCTTTCCTCCCACCCTCAATCCCTTCCCTTCTTTCTCTCCCTTTTTTTCTCACCTTCTCAACTTCTATCTTTCTTAAGATAAGAGGTTCGTGTGATGCTCCTATTTATGTGGCTTTCTTTAAAAATGAGAATAGGAGGAGCCAGGCTACACCAAGGAAATACTCAACCCCATGCTTCTGCAGGTGTCAGCCTAGGAGGCACCAATCCAGGTGGAAGAGGTTCTCTCTCCTGCCCTACTATCTTTGCCAGGGGTGGTGTTGAGAGCCATTTCTGCAGATACCCCGCACCCCGGCCGCCCATTCTCAGTGATACAGTCAGACATAAGCATCTGGGGGTGAAAACGCAACCAACACAGAGCCAGGTTTCTGGAGTCACCTTCTGGGGTTGGACTTTGCCTTTGGGAGAGGCCCTGAATGTCTCCAAGCATTCCCAAGTGTCATGGGAATTATGGGGGCTAAAATTCAAGATGAGATTTGGATGGGGACACAGCCAAACCATATCATTCCACCCCTGGGCCCTCCCAAACCTTATGTCCTCACATTTCAAAACCAATCATGTCTTCCCAATATTCCCCCAAAGTCTTATTTAGGCATTAGCTCAAAAGTCCATAGTCCAAAGTCTCATCTGAGACAAGGCAAGTCCCTTCTGCATATGAGCCTGTAAAATCAAAAGCAAGTTATTTACTTCCTAGATACAATGGGAGTACAGGTGGTGGGTAAATACAACCATTCCAAATGGGAGAAATTGGCCAAAACAAAGGAGTTACAGGCCCCATATAAATTCAAAATCCAACTGGGCAGCCAAATCTTAAAGTTGTGAAATAATCTCCTTTGACTCCATGTCTCACATCCAGATCATGCTGATGCAAGAGATGGGCTCCCATGGCCTTGGGGAGCTCTGCCTCTGTGGCTTTGCAGGGTACAGCTTCCCACTTGGCTGCTTTCACAGCTGATGTTGAGCACCTGTGGTTTCTCCAGGTGCACGATGCAAACTGTCAGTGGATCTACAATTCTGGGATCTGGAGAACGACGGCCCTCTTCTCACAGCTCCACTAGGCAGTGTCCCAGGGGAGACCCTGTGTGGGGGATCTAACCCCACATTTCTTTTCTGCACTGCCCTAGTAGATGTTCTCCATGAGGACCCACCCTCTAGCAAACTTCTGTCTGGACATCCAGTCATTTTCATACATCTTCTGAAATGTAGGTGGAGGTTCCCAAACCTCAATTTTTGACCCAAATGCACCTGCAGGCCCAACACCACATGTAAGCTGCCAAGGTTTGGGGCTTGCACCCTCTGAATCAAAAGCCTGAGCTGTACATAGGCCCCTTTTAGCCATGGCTGGAGCTGAAGCAGCTGGGATGCAGGTCTCCATGTCTAGGCTGCATAGTGCAGGGAGTCTTGATCTTGATCCAGGAAACCATTTTTTTTCCTTCTAGGCCTCCTGACTTGTGATGGGAGGGGCTGCTGTGAAGATCCCTGACATGTCCTGGAGACATTTTCCCCATTGCTTTGGTGGTTAACATAAAGCTTCTCATTACTTATGCAAGTTTCTGCAGCTCGCTTGGATTTCTCCTCAGAATTTTTTTTTCTATCATATTGTTGGGCTGCAAATTTCCAGACTTTTGTGCTCTGCTTCCCTTTTAAACATAAATTCCAAATCCAAACCATATCTTTGAGAATACATAAAACTGAATGCCTTTAACAGTACTCAAGTCACCTCTTGAACACTTTGCTGCTTAGAAATTTCTTCTGCCAGATGCCTTAAATTAACTCCCTCAAGTTCAAAGTTCCACAGATCTCTAGGGCAGGGGCAAAATGTGACATCTCTTTACTAAAACAAAGCAGGAGTCATCTTTGCTCCAGTTCCCAACAAGTTCGTCATCTCTATCTGAGACCACTGCAGCCTGGACTTTATTGTCCATGTCGCTATCAGCATTTTGGTCAAAGCCATTCAACAAATCTCTAGGAAGCTCCAAACTTCCCCACATTTTCCTGTCTTCTTCTAAACCCTCCAAACTGTTCCAGCCTCTGCCTGTTACCCAGTTCCAAAGTCATTTCCACATTTTCAAGTATCTTTACAGCAGCACCCCACTCTACTGGTACCAATTTACTCTATTAGTCTGTCCTTACACTGCTAATGAAGATATACCCGAGACTGGGTACTTTATAAAGGACAGAGTTTTAATGAACTCCACAGTTCCACATGGGTTGGAGGCCTCACAATCATGGTGGAAGATGAAAGAAGAGTAAAGGGATGGCTTAAATGGCAGCAGGCAAGGGATAGTGTGTGCAGGGGAACTGCCCTGTATAAAACCATCAGATCTTATGAGACTTATTCACTACCATGAGAACAGCATGGGAAAGACCTGCCCCCATGATTTGATTACCTTCCACTGGGTCCCTTTCATGACATGTGGGAATTATGGGAGCTACAATTCAAGATGAGATTTGGGTGGGCACACAGCCAAAGCATATCATGTGGCAACCCCAGGGTTGCTGGGAGCCCATTCAGAATCATTCTTTGCTCAATTAAAATCTGTTAAATTTAATTTTTTGAGCACCATCATAATTCACTGATGTGGAAAACACTGGCTTTCAAGCCATGGGACAGAAGGCAGGGTGGGTGTGGGTCCCAACAGCCCTGGTTTTTCTGGGTGTTGGTAGAGAGAAGAGCAGTCTTTAAATGGAGACTGTTATTTCAGTTCCAAAGGAATTACTTCGAAAAGCACCATATTCCCCTGAAAACAGAGTAGAAGAAGCAGCAGTGACCCTGCATATTGGGTGGGTGGGAAGGGAGAGTGAATCTGCCTTACAGGAGGGCGGGCGGAGGGTGGGGTTTCTGGCACTCTGGACCCCAGGAAGTCACTCACGTGCTCTGTTTCTACAGGCTTTGGACCCAGAAAGAGCAGAGTATTTTCTCACTTCCCCTTTATGCTGCTTGGAAGTTTTGCCAGCTGTCTGCATGACCATCTTGACTTTCCTCAGGGTTTTTCTGCCACTTTCTTTCTGGCTTAACGTTCCCTTCAGCTTCGATCTGTTCTTCCTTTTTGTTGCCTTCTTCCACAAAGCCTGCTGGCTTCATTCTTTCTCATTTTTATTTCCAGTTCAGTGATGAGCATCGTGGTCTATCCATTCAATATCTGCAGAGCTCTGAATCCTCGTCTCCAATGCATTGCTCATTACAGGTTGTTTTGCAGGTATTTGGTGCCTGTTGAACCACACCTGGGCCCCACTGCCTCTGCTGAGGCCAAGGGGCCACGTGTGGGCTTGGTCCTCAGCTTTGAGAGCCTTGAGTGCTCTGCCAGTATCATCTTGATTTTTGTCGGGATGCAGTCACAGGGATAACTGCTGCACACCCTCATTTCCTCATCCAACCTCCCCATCAGGATGGCCTGCAGAACTTCAGAAGGACTTGGACAGATGCAGGAGGAGCCAGGAAGGGCTGGTCCATCTGATGATAGGACTCAAAACCTGTGTTTGTTTGTCCGTTCTCACACTGCTATAAAGAACTGCCAGAGACTGTGTACTTTATAAAGAAAAGAGATTTAATTGACTCACAATTCTACATGGCTGGGGAGGCCTCAGGAAACTTACAATCATGGCAGAGGGGAAGAGGCATGTCTTACATGGCCGCAGGTGAGAGGGAGAGAGAGAGGGGGAGAGAGAGAGAGGAGAGTGAGAGAGAGAAAGAGAAGCAAAGGGGGAAAAGCCCCTTATAAAACCATCAGATCTCGTGAGAACTCACTCACTATCATAATAGCAGGATGGGGGTAACTGCCCCCATGATCCAGTCACCTCCCACCAGGTCCCTCCTCCAACACATGGGGATTATAGTTCAGATTACAATTCAAGATGAGATTTGGGTGGAGACACAGCCAGAGCATATCAAGACCTAGAGCTTCCTTCTCTGTTTCTCCCCTCATGGAAGGTCTGGTCACTTCCTCCTGCTTCTCCCCACCACCGTCTGCCATCAGCCACACTCAGTTACTCCTGAGCAGTTCTAAGGCACACCTTTGGGCTCCATCGGCAGTTGGCGTGGGGGGAAATATTTTAAGTCAAGGCCAAAAGAAACAGCTCTTTGAATCTGGCCTGTGGGTCATGAGGAGACTCACACAGCTATCCCCAGCTCACTAGAAAGATTTGATCCCCCAGGGCCACTGAGCGTTTCCCATTTGACCTTCTCTTTGCATCTCCCCTTCAAGAGCAGAGGGGGGCTCCAGCCACCAGGCTCATCCCTGATGCAAGAGTGGGTGAGAGAATGGAATTGAGCCCAGCCCAACTTGCTGTATGTGAATATCATTCCTTAAGTGGGTGGGGAGATCCAGGGTCTCCACAGCCCCTGCCTACAGCTCCTTCTGGAAAACAACCTTCTGGGCCATGGAACACTTGCTGTGTTTAGCTAATCTCACTTTTGCTGTGAGGAGGAAGTTTCTTTTCTTCTGCTTATAGAGAGGTGATGAGATGATGGACATAGGTCTGTATTTACTTCCCTTGACTTGTTGTTTTGTTTTCCACTACAAAAATAGCTTTCAGAAAGAAAAAGGGCTACATAATACAGGGGGGATGAAAGAAGCTCAGATGCTGTGTAAAATGCAGAACAATAACAGCTCCTGGAATGTTACTGATGCTTCTGCCATTCCAGCTGCTGCCGCTGAGCTGTCACAAGAATCAGGAGAGCCTCCTCAATGCCAGTACCGCGGGAGTGCTTGCTGCTAACCACCATTGTTACCTAAGTGACTCCTTGTGAGGAGCAGAAACCATCTTCCCAATTTCACTAGTAGGGCGAATGAGGGCTACAACATTTAGGAACCACATCCACGGCTCGTGTCAGAGCTGAAATTAGAGATACATCTTTCTTATCACAAAACCCAGGTTGGTAATTTCCATGCTAGAATGCTACCAATTCACTTTATTAAACACAGAATTTTGTAAAGTATGCATACCGCTCAAAACTCTTGAAACCCTTTCTAACACTAATAGTCGATACAGGTAATATATATAGTAAATCCATGGATTCCCATTTTAAATCTGTATCCTATATTACTTCATAGCATCCTCAGAGACCATGAGATGCAGAATGCCTATGTAAAAATTCTGCAATGAACCATTCATTTTCGATTCCAGATTCCTATGATGAATAAGTGGTATGCATGGGATATGTAAGTACAATTAGCATTCATGGTTTAATCTTCCTTCACTGATATAACATGCAATTGTCCAATCCTGTGATAAGATTTTTTTTAAATTTGGGAACATTCTACTGTGTTGTCAGAGACAACCTCTCAGAACTGGTATTATTTTGTTCTCAGTTCCTGTTTGTACAAAACTTGACACATATGAGCAAGTCTGATGTACCTGCACAAGGAATATATGCATATTTTAAAAGTTGCTAGCATATTTAAAGAGGAGGTAGGAGGGCGGGAGACAACCCCGAGAAATGTGCAGAAGGGGGAATTTAATCCCACAAAGACACCAGGAAGGAGAGCAGGAGACCAAGCCCCACCCTGACTTCCCACAGGGGCTTGGATGAGCTCCCGAGGGCAGGCGCTCGCACAGCCTGAGTCTCAAACACACCATGCTCTTTCCCTCTGCGAGTTGCTAACCAGCGATGTTCAGGGATGTAATCATATCAGGGCCTCAGCTACTCCCACATGTGAAAGAGCTTCCCTGGCAAACACTTGGTTTGAATCAAGCCAGCTTGACGGAGCTGCTGCTGTGAAGAGCTCAGAGAAAGTTGGCAGAAACTCCGGGAACAGTTTTCAGTTCTCCTTAAGAGAAACACTCAGTGTGAATCACACGGCATGATGTACATTTGGACAATTTTACCTTTTTGTATTTTTCAGAGCAGTTTCAAAGTTGCATATCAATTATATCTTAAAAAATGTTTCCCAGTGGGTGTAGCTTCTGGATGGAAAGCACGGAGTTTTCTTATGTTGGTTGGTAGTAAATAGTGTGGAGGGGCCTCACTCAGGGTGAATTCCGGCCATGTCCCCATTATCACAGCACTGTGCACCAGCAGTGTTGGTCCTGGCAGTGTGGCATGGCCACGTGGGTCCATTTCAGTCCTGCCAGGGTCTCTGATTTTCTGGTCACTGCTGCCATGTCGATTGCCCATTGAAAGCCTGTACTGTGTTTGCAAATGCAAGCTGCCTAAAAGCTGGTAAGTAATTTTCTTATGCAGAGGTTGATTTCACAAAAACAAATGACACGATGAAAGCCAAAACAATTTCCTAATCCTCACGCTTTTTTTCTCCTGTCTTTTATGGACACAATAAATAGAATATCGATGTTGTTTACAAAGAATATTTACTCATTTGGTTAGTTAGCACTGAAAACAAATCATGTGGGGTTGATGAAATTTAGACCGTTATCTAAAACTGGACACTTTTATTGTTATTATTATATTTGTCTTATCAATTTTATGTCAGTGTAAATCTAGCAGGACTTTGAGTTTTGTGTATGCAGAGGACTTTCATCACCTACAGGAGCTGGCAATCTATGGATTTGATAAGTGGGTTGGCACATTGGTGTTTTTGTACTAAAAATTACAATCAATTCACCACATGTGTATTGTTGTGTGCCATGTCCCAGGATTTGTGTTAAGGAATAAAGGCATTAAGAAGATGAATCCATTGGAGTTTCTGCCCTCAAGAGATCTGTAGTTTAATGAGGAGAGGAATTTATAGATAGTCACAAAACAATCAAAGTAAGGTACTGCATACAGAGCTCAAAGAATAGGAAAATTATACACAAGGTGGAAAGGAATGCTGTGTGGGGAGTGGTCAGGAAAGTCTCCATAGAAAAATTGCATTAAGGATATTTCTTAAAGAATGGAAAGGTTTTGTAGGGCAGAGTTGGATCATTGAGAAACTCACTGTGGTGGCAGGTATGTCATGAGCAAAGTTGAAGGGCTGCAAAACCATGACACAGACTCAGTCCAAGAAACAATCCATCTGCCTATTACAAGTCACCTGGGGAAAAAGGAAAACAGGCTGATAAGGCAAAATGACACAGCATGCACCCTCCCCCTGTGAGTATGTGAATACTGAAGCCTCACACTCATGTGTCATGTGGGTTACTTTTTTTCAAAGCAACTTTTTGGGAATCCATTCCAAAATGGCCGAATAGGAACAGCTCCGGTCTGCAGCTTCCAGCCTGATCAACGCAGAAGATGAGTGATTTCTGCATTTCCAACTGAGGTACCTGGTTCATCTCACTGGGACTGGTTGAACAGTGGGTGCAGCCCACAGAGGGTAAGCTGAAGCAGGGCAGGGCATTACTTCGCCTGGGAAGCACAAGAGGTCGGGGGATTTCCCTTTCCTAGCCAAGGGAAGCTGTGACAGACTGTACCTGGAGGAATAGTACACTCCTGCCCAAATACTGTGCTTTTCCAATGGTCTTAGCAAATGGCACACCAGGAGATTATATCCCGCGCATGGCTCCACAGGTCTCACACCCATGGAGCCTTGCTCACTGCTAGTGCAGCACTCTGAAATCGAACTGTGAGGTGGCTGCCTGGCTTGGGGAGGGACATCTGCCATTGCTGAGGCTTGAGTAGGTAAACAAAGAGGGTGGAACCAGATGGAGCCCACCACAGCTCAACAAGGCCTGCCTGCCTCTGTAGACTCCACCACTGGGGGCAGGTCATAGCTGAACAAAAGGCAGCAGAAACCTTTACAGACTTAAACGTCCCTTTCTGACAGCTCTGAAGAAAGCAGTGGTTCTCCAAGCATGGTGTTTGAGCTCTGAGAACAGACAGACCACCTCCTCAAGTGGGTCCCTGACCCCCGTGTAGCCTAACTGGGAGGCATCTCCCAGTAGGGGCTGACTTGACACCTCATACATCTGAGTGCCCCTCTGGGACAAAGCTTCCAGTGGAAGGATCAGGCAGCAATATTTGCTGTTCTGCAGTATCTGCTGGTGATACTCAGGCAAACAGGGTCTGGAGTGGACCTCCATCAAACTCCAATAGACCTGAAGATGAGGGACCTGACTGTTAGAGGAAAACTAACAAACAGAAAGGAATAGCATCAACATCAACAAAAAGGACATCCACACCAAAATCCCGTCTGTAAGTCACCAACATCAAAGACCAAAGGTAAATAAAACCACAAAGATGGAGAGAAACCAGAGCAGAAAAGCTGAAAATTCCAAAAACCAGAGCACCTCTTCTCCTCCAAAGGATCGCAGCTCCTCACCAGCAACGGAACAAAGCTGGAGAGAGAATGACTTTGACAAGTTGACAGAAGTAGGCTTCAGAAGGTCGGTAATGACAGACTTCTCCTAGCTAAAGGAGGAAGTTTGAACCCATGGCAAGGAAGCTAAAAACCTTGAAAAAAGATTAGACGAATGGCTAACTAGAATAAACAGTGTAGAAAAGACCTTAAATGACCAAATGGAGCTGAAAAACATGGCACGAGAACTACGTTATGCATGCACAAGCTTCAATAGCCAATCTGATCAAGTGGAAGAAAGGGTATCAGTGATTGAAGATCAAATTAATGAAATAAAGTGAGAAGAGAAGTTTAGAGAAAAAAGAGTAAAAAGAAACAAACAAAGCCTCCAAGAAATATGAGACTATGAGAAAAGACCAAATCTACATTTGATTGGTATACTTGAAAGTGACAGGGAGAATGGAACCAAGTTAGAAAACACTCCTCAGGATATTATCCAGGAGAACTTCCTCAACCTAGCAAGGCAGGCCAACATTCAAATTCAGGAAATACAGAGAACACCACAAAGATACTCCTCAAGAAGAGCAACCCCAAAACACATAATTATCAGATTCAGCAAGGTTGAAAGGAAGGGAAAAATGTTAAATGCAGCCAGAGAGAAAGGTCGGGTTACCCACAAAGGGATGCCCATTAAACTAACAGCAGATTTCTCAGCAGAAACTCTACAAGCCAGAAAAGAGTGGGGGTCAATACTCAACATTCATAAAGAAAATATTTTTCAATCCAGAATTTCATATCCAGCCAAACTAAGCTTCATAAATGAAGAGGAAATAAAATCCTTTACAGACAAGCAAATGCTGAGAGATTTTGTCACCACCAGGCCTGCCTTACAAGAGCTCCTGAAGGAAGAACTAAAAATGGAAAGGAACAACCAGTACCAGCTACTGCAAAAACATGCCAAATTGTAAAGACTGGCAATGCTAGGAAAAAACTGCATCAACTAATGGGCAAAATAACCAGCTAACATCATAATGACAGGATCAAATTCACACATAACAATATTAACCTTAAATGTAAATGGGCTAAATGGCCCAATTAAAACACACAGAGTGGCAAATTGGATAAAGAGTCAAGACCCATCAGGGTGCTGTATTCAGGAGACCCGTCTCATGTTCAGAGACACACATAGGCTCAAAATAAAGGGATGGTGGAAGATCTACCAAGCAAATCGAAAGCAAAAAAAGCAGGGTTGCAATCCTAGTCTCTAACAAAACAGACTTTAAACCAACAAAGATCAAAAGAGACAAAGAAGGCCATTACAGAATGGTAAAGGGATCAATTCAACAAGAAGAACTAACTATCCTAAATATATATGCACCCAATACAGGAGCACCCAGATTCATAAAGCAAGTCCTTACAGACCTACAAAGATACTTAGACTCTCACACAATAATAATGGGAGACTATAACACCCTACTGTCAATATTAGAAAGATCAACAAGACAGAAGGTTAACAAGGATATCCAGGGCTTGAACTCAGCTCTGCACCAAGTGGACCTAATAGACATCTACAGAACTCTCCACCCCAAATCAACAGAATATACATTATTCTCAGCACCACATCACACTTATTCTAAAATTAACCACATAGTTGGAAGTAAAGCACTCCTCAGCAAATGTAAAAGAACAGAAATCACAACAAACTGTCTCTCAGACCACAGTGCAATCAAATTAGAACTCAGGATTAAGAAACTCACTCAAAACCACACAACTCCGTGGAAACTGAACAACTTACTCCTGAATGACTACTGGGTAAATAACGAAATGAAGGCAGAAATAAACATGTTCTTTGAAACCAGTGAGAACAAAGACACAACATACCAGAATCTCTGGGACACATTTAAAGCAGTGTGTAGAGGGAAATTTATAGCACTAAATGCCCACAAGAGAAAGCAGGAAAGATCTAAAATCGACACCCTAACATCACAATTAAAAGAACTAGAGAAGCAAGAGCAAACACATTCAAAAGCTAGCAGAAGGCAAGAAATAGCTAAGATCAGAGCAGAACTGAAGGAGTGAGAGACACAAAAACCCCTTCAAAAATCAGGGAATCCAGGAGCTGGTTTTTTGAAAAGATCAACAAAACTGATAGACCACTGGAAAGACTAATAAAGAAAAAAAGAGAGAAAAGTCAACTAGATGCAATAAAAAATGATAAAGGGGATATCACCACAGATCCAACAGAAATACAAACTACCATCAAAGAATACTATAAACACCTCTATGCATATAAACTAGCAAATCTGGAAGAAATGGATAAATTTCTGGACACACAAACCCTCCCAAGACAAAACCAGGAAGAATTTGAATCCCTGAATAGACCAATAACAGGTTCTGAAATTGAGGCAATAATTAATAGCATACTGACCAAAAAAAGTCCAAGACCAGATGGATTCACCAGATGGATTCTGGTATGGTAATTCTACCAGAGATATAAAGAAGAGCTGGAACCATTGCTTCTGAAACTATTCCAATCAATAGAAAAAGAGGGAATCCTCCCTCACTCATTTTATGAAGCCAGCATCATCCTGATACCAAAGCCTTGCAGAGACACAACAGAAAAGGAGAATTTTAGACCAATATCCCTGATGAACATCAATGTGATAATCCTCACTAAAATACTGGCAAACTGAATCTAGCAGCACATCAAAAAGCTTATCCCCCAAGATCAAGTGGGCTTCATCCCTGGGATGCAAGGCTGTTTCAACGTATGCAAATCAATGAACGTAATCCATCGCATAAACAGAACCAAAGAGAAAAACCACTTGATTATCTCAATAGATGCAGAAAACTCCTTCAACACAATTCAATAGCCCTTCATGTGAAAAACTCTCAATAAACTAGGTATTGATGGAATGTATCTCAAAATAATAAGAGCTATTTATGACAAACCCACAGCCAATATCATACTGAAAGGGCAAAAGCTGGAAGCATTCCTTTTGAAAACTAGCACGAGACAGGGATGCCCTCTCTCACCACTCCTATTCAACATAGTGTTGGAAGTTCTGGCCAGGGCAATCAGGCAAGAGAAAGAGATAAAACGTATTCAGTTAGGAAAAGAGGGAGTCAAATTGTCCCTGTCAGCAGATGACATGATTGTATACTTAGAAAATCCTATCGTCTCAGCCCCAAATCTCCTTAAGCTGATAAGCAACTTCAGCAAAGCCTCAGGATACAAAATCAATGTGTAAAAATCACAAGCATCCTATACACCAATAACAGACAAACAGAGAGCCAAATCATGAGTGAACTCCAATTCACAATTGCTGCAAAGAGAATAAAATACCTAGGAATCCAACTTACAAGGGATGTGAATGACCTCTTCAAGGAGAACTACAAACCACTGCTCAACGAAATAAAGAGGACAAAAACAAATGGAAGAACATTCCATGCTCATGGACAGGAAGAATCAGTATCATGAAAATGGCCATACTGCCCCAGGTAATTTATAGATTCAATGCCATCCCCATCAAGCTACCAATGACTTTCTTCACAGAATTGGAAAAAACTACTTTAAAGTTCATATGGAACCAAAACAGAGCCTGCATTGCAGCAAAAAACAAAGCTGGAGGCATCACGTTACCTGACTTCAAACTGTACTACAAGGCTACAGTAACCAAAACAGCATGGTACTGGTACCAAAACAGAGATCTAGACCAATGGAACAGAACAGAGCCCTCAGACATAATGCCACACATCTACAACTATCTGATCTTTGACAAACCTGACAAAAAGAAGAAATGGGGAAAAGATTCCCTATTTAATAAATGGTGCTGGGAAAACTGGCTAGCCATATGTAGGAAGCTGAAACTGCATCCTTTCCTTACACCTTATTCAAAAATTCATTCAAGATTGATTAAAGACTTAAATGTTAGACTTAAAACCATAAAAACCCTAGAAGAAAACCTAGGCAGTACCATTCAGGACATAGGCATGGGCAAGGACTTCATGACTAAAACACCAAAAGCAATGGCAAAAAAAGCCAAAATAGACAAATGGGATCTAATTAAACTGAAGAGCTTCTGCACAGCAAAATAACTACCATCAGAGTGAACAGGCAACCTACAGAATGGGAGAAAACTTTTGCAATCTATCCATCTGACAAAGGGCTGATATCCAGAATCTACAACGAACTTAACAAATTTACAAGAAAAAATCAAACAACCCCATGAAAAAGTGGGCAAAGAATATGAACAGACACTTCTCAAAAGAAGACATTTATGCAGCCAACAGACACATGAAAAAATGCTCATCATCACTGGTCATCAGAGAAATGCAAATCAAAACCACAATGAGATACCATCTCACACCAGTTAGAATGGCGATCATTTTAAAGTCAGGAAACAACAGGTGCTGGAGAGGATGTGGAGAAATAGGAACACTTTTACACTGTTGGTGGGACTATAAACTAGTTCAACCATTGTGGAAGACAGTGTGGCGATTCCTCAAGGATCTAGAACTAGAAATACCATTTGATCCAGCCATCCCATTACTGGGTATATACCCAAAGGATTACAAATCATGCTGCTATAAAGACACATGCACACATATGTTTATTGCAGCACTATTCACAATAGCAAAAACTTGGAACCAACCCGAATCAGTGAGAGACTGCATTAAGAAACTGTGGCACATATACACCATGGAATACTATGCAGCCATAAAAAAGGATGAGTTTATGTCCTTTGTAGGGACATGGATGAAACTGGAAACCATCATTCTGAGCAAACTGTGACAAGGACAGAAAACCAAACACCACATCTTCTCACTGATAGGTGGGAATTGAACAATGAGAACACTTGGACACAGGAAGGGGAACATCACACATCGGGGCTTGTCGTGGGGTGGAGGGATGGGGGAGGGATAGCATTAGGAGAAATACCTAATGTAAATGTCGAGTTAATGGGTGCAGCAAACCAACATGGCACATGTGTACATATGTAACAATCTGCACTTTGTGCACATGTACCCTAGAACTTAAAGTATAATTAAAAAGAAAAACAAAAACAAAAACGAAAAAGCTACTTTTTTTTCTTTTTCTTTTTCTTTCTTTCTTTCTTTTTTTTTTTTTTTGAGATGGAGTCTTGCTCTGTCTCCAGGCTGGAGTGCAGTGGCGCTATCTCTGCAACCTCCACCTCCTGGTTTCAAGAGATTCTCCTGCCTCAGCCTCCCAAGTAGCTGGGACTACAGGCACTCGCTACCATGCTCAGCTAATTTGTGTATTTTTAGTAGAGATGCGGTTTCACCATGTTGGCCAGGAGCAGCTCGATCTCTTGACCTCGTGATCCTCCTGCCTTGGCCTCCCAAAATGCTGGGATTACAGGCATGAGCCACCACCCCCAGCCTTTTCAAAGCTACTTTTAAGAAAGGTCTAGTACTGGAAAGATTGCAAAGGGAGCCATGGATGACTCAGTTTTATTTCTGCTGTTGTGTTGCTGTGGGTAAGTTATTTGTTACCAGTGTGTCCCAGGCGCTGCATTTATAAAAAGAGGGAATTGACACAAGGTCTGCAAGGACATAGCTTGTGATTTTTACACATTTTCCCAAACTGACAACAACTCAGTTAACATGGTGTCCACCTAGCTATTTCAGTCAAAAACCTAGAAATTATCTTGAAAAATATGCATCTCAAATAAATATTTCTCTTCATCTCATATCTTGAGTTCACATGTCTGAATCTAAGCTTTTCTGCATAGATTCCCTGTGCAATCTAGCCCAAGCCACCATCATTTCTGTTTGGACTCTGATCACCCCTCCGAAATCATCTCTTTGCTTCTTTCCCTCCTTATGAGCCATTTAGCATACAACAGCTAAAGTGATTGATTTTAGAAGGTCAATCTAGTAAGGCTACACTATTTTTGAGAAGTCTACTGTTTTTTTTTTTTTCATTTACATAGGGGGATATATAACTGGGCATGATTCAGGGAGAAAGCTTAATGAGCAGGACCCATTTCTGTCCTCCACTTCAATGGATGGGTTCCCAGACACTCCCTGTGACGGCCGGAAGGTTGGACCTGGGTCAGGGCTTGACTTGGGATTCTGCTTTACTCTCATGCTAGACTCATCCTACTGCTATAGCCTTGACCTGTCATTCAGGTAATATTCTGGACTCACGGAACTTCATTTTGTCTCATCTCTCAATTTGTTCACAGTCATCTGCTGGAAACTTCCTGCAACAACCTTGTGTAAGATTACCCACGGCTCAATTTCTAACAGTGGCATTTTGGGTACAAATGTCAGCTTAAACCTACATTTTAAATTATTACATTGTTCAAAAGAAATACCTTTGTTTTCTCTTCTAGATAAATGCATCAAGTCATCATCTATTCTCAGAAAGTTTTAGAATAGAATTCTTAAGATAAAGCTTTATAGCATTTTATTGGAACATTGTATTATCAGTGAGAATTTTATTTCCATGTCAAATAGAATCTTTGTTGATTTTATTTGACATGGAAATAAAATTCTCACTGGTATTTTGTTCTTTTATTATATATTATGTTCACATCTATGTTATTTTATTATATATTATGGTCACTGTGAGAATTCAAGGAAAATTCAAGAATATCTCCACTGAAAAAAAGCTTATAATTGATTCTGGGAAGCAAGCTATAAACACCTGATGAGTGAAATATCAAAACACCTCAACATCTGTTTTTAAGCTTATTGGTGAGTGAATTCCTTTAAAATTAATTGCCTTAGCAGCTCATAAGGGTAGCTCTGAAAGGCTTTCTGAAGGAAACAGCATTTGAAGTATGTTTTGCAGAGCAGGATTTAAAGAGGCATAGAGAAGGCAGGAAGCATCCCAGGCAGATGACAAGGCCTGAGTACGTGGGTGCAGGTGAGAAAGGCCAAGACCCGTGGATGGGGCAGAAAGTGAATCCCATTGGAATCGTGCCACACAGCCGGGTCTAGTCAGGGGCAGAATGTGGGCTCTTGCTTGCTTAGATAAAGAATAAGAAGGAAGTATAAAAATTTGGAAAAAAGCATTGCCCCAAACTCAAAACAATAACTTTCTGGGCTGGATCTGACATTGGTTAGTGATGTAGCTAAACAATGGCAGATATGAAATCTTAGCCTCAATCTTTTCACCTGCTAGCATGTGTGATAACACTCATCTTCCCCACCCCATAGTGTCTGTGGCCAAAACACGAGACAATGCCTGTCAAAGGGGCTTTAAAGGCAAAAGAGTACCAGAAAATGTAAATTCATTATTTAGGAACTGAGACGTTAATAATATTTAATTGAGGACATTTCATGTCCAAATCAGTGCTGGATAAATACGAGTGGATTTTTTTGGAAGGGCGGAAAGGCATTAGGAGGCTATTCCAATATTCAGTAATGCCTAACAGGATACAAGCCTCTTTTTCAGCCTGACAGTGCATGCTCACAAGTGCTAGATGTGTTATTGCAAGAATCAAAGGCAGGGGAATGAAGTTATGTGGGTGAAATATTAGCACAGGAAATGTGTGAACACAGTTTGGAAGGCTGATGATTACGTGCTGATGCATTTTGGCGCATGTACAAAATGAAAGGGAACATTAACATCATCCTGAAAACTTGCTCCTATTCCACTAAATAACACATCTTTTATTGGGAGGAGAATTTGAACTAACTTTCCAAATGTAGAGATTTCTAAAATACTTTTCTAGAAATTTCCTTTTATGGAATTCAAAGATGGGTGGGCATATATATTTATTTCTTTTGGGGGGCTTCAGTAGCACAGAATTCATCATACTCCTCAATCCTTAATTCATGACTGTCATCATTGTCCATGCAAAGATCCAAACTTGTTTTATTATTTGATTTTTCAGTTCCAAAATTTGTTTACTTCCTTGTATTTTCTATTTCTTTCTTGAGGATTTCAATTTCTTTGCTGAGGCTTTGTGCTTTTTCATTTGTTTCAATTATGTTTGCCATTGCCCTTGAAGCATCTTTACTGTGGCTGCTTTAAGTCCCTGTGAGGTCACTCTATGATAGCACCTCTATGCTGGATGTTGGCATCTATGGCTTGTCTTGTTTCATCCACTTTGTGATCTTGCTGCTTCTTGGCATGACAGGGATTTTCTATTGAAAGAGGTGCACATTTCGTACTATGTCAGAAGACTCTGGGTCTTACTTATCTCACTGGAACCTTCTGTTGCAGCTGGTTCCTTTGATACTGCTCTGGCTTAGAAGTGACTGATGGCTTGTTACTGCCAGGTGGGGGTGAGAGTCTGGGGCCCCATCTGGCTTGTGTGGATGGGGAAGGGCAGCAGTGTTTTGCATGTGTTGTGGCTGGAGTCGAGTGGGTACTGTCTAAGTTTTCTGTCTGGGTAGGTTGCTCCTTTCTTCTGCCAGGGCTTTCTTTGTGCCTGTTGGCATTTCTATATTGCTTGAGTCCTCTGCCCTGAGGTGAGTCCAAGAACTCACCTCTGTGCCATTCTTGCATCCTGAGGCCCCAGCCAGTCTGCCTTCTGAGCTGTCTAATGCTTGTTCTACTCATAATGTTCAAGATTATTCATTATGCTAAGTGGGAGCAAGAGGGAAAAGGATGCATATCCCATCTCCCCAGAAGGGAAATCCCACTCATTAAAAATAATTCCTTTGTACATTGTATATTTCTACTTTACTTTGAGAATCAGGGTTCCTAAGAGTATTATGGCTGAAGGACCAGGAGTGTCCCAGGTGAGCCTCAGTCCAGTCACTGTGTCAGCCTGTGAGTTTCTCATGGAAGTCCGACACACCAAACATCAATCAAAGAGCAGCACATGTTTGACGCTGGGCTAATGCCCCGTCACAGCAGTAACTGTGTAATTTATTATCCAAACTAGAATATCCAGCTGAGAATAAAAGAAAGTGCTAAAACATTAAAATTTTATGTACTTAAAGAAATATGTATTCATGTAAATTTGAGCAAAATAAAAATGTTTCTTTATAATAGTATCTGAATATTAAACACAAGCAGTTATTATTACTGTTGCATATTCACTTAATCTAAAAAGTTCTTGATGATGTCAACATTGATAATATCAGTATTTCAATAACTTATTTTTCAAATTACCTTTTATAGTATTCTTCTTTAAAAATATGTATATTTCTTTTCAAAGTTGCAAAAGTTATGGTTATAAACATTCAACATTTTCAACACTTTCAATTAACTACAATTTTGAAAAAAAGAATACTGGTGCTCCAACTGCTGAGGTACCAAGCACTCAGCCTCTCAGACCACCTGAGCCAGGGGCATCATTAGTCTGGATGTCAATTTTGGGTGGGAGGGGGCTGCCTCCCCTTCTTTGTGCAACCACAAAATGGTGAATATGGCTTTCTTGACTCAAGCCTCTGCTCCCTCAAAGAGGCCGTAACTCTACCTATTGTGTGTCTACAACATGTCCAGAGTGCTGTGACTCTCCCCCTATGGAGAGGTGGTCCTGCCTGGACGGACCCCTGTGACAGGTGGGCAGGTGAATGCAGCATCACTTCTGAGCTTGGGTAGAAAACCCCGTGGAGCTCCTGAGGGCTCCCTTCTGGACACGGACACAGACACGGGTGCCTTTGCAATACTGGCAGGGGGTGCCTCCTGCTGGCTTCCACGAAGCTGTCATGTGGCTGAGAGAGAGAGAGAGAGAGAGAGAGAGACATAGAGATTCTGATAAATGGAGAAGATAGAGACAGACAGAGATACAGAGACAGATGCAGTTTGAGAGAGGGAGATACAGACAGAGAAGATAAAGAAACAGATAGACAGATAAAGATTAAGAAGTGGGGGGCAGGCCCAGGGACCCTCAGCTCTTTTGAGTTTACCTGCCTGGGTCACAGGTAGGTGCATGAAGGACGCTTCAGCCTTCCAGATGACCAGCAGACCTCTGTAAAGTCTGGCCGCGGTTTCATTGAGTGACCTTAAATAAAAAGCAGCTGGCAGTGCTTCTTCAACTCCCACATTGTAAGTAAAGTGAATGATCGTGATTGAGGTGCTGTGTTGGGGTTGTTTGTAAGGCAGCCAGCAGAGACATCGATTACTGATACACCTAGTTTCATATTGACAGGAGAAGGCCAAAAAGCCACTCTCATTTTTATTTCTTTATAAGTAAACTCATTTTCTTGGCTTGAGTGTAGGTATTTTTTAAATCTCTAAAGTTAAAGACATTCATCAAAATCTTTTTTTCTTCAATATTTTGCCTTTTACGTAGGTATTTTATTTCTCATAATTTTTATCTCATTTTCTTCTTGCATTTATTGCATTTGGAGATTCTCAAGCGTGCCTTCATTGCTGATTTTCCTTCTACAGGACTGGTTGCTTCAATCAGAATGCACATGGTGAGTTTCCAAGCCTCGGTTCTGGGCAGCGCTCCTCCCACCTCTGCCTGCACCTGGCTGGGCCCCACATGCCTGCGACTGCTGCACCTCATTCTTCCTCGGCCTTCACAGAGCTCAGGTTTCTGCCTGTTAATTAAAACACAACCCAAGCATGTTTTACCATTTGCCTGCTGACCACTCCTCTAGCTCAGGGCCACACACATTCTGTTCTTCTTTTGTTCTTAGCATTTGACACTATTTGACACATTCGCTTTTTAAATGATGTTTTGGCTCCCTCTGTGAGAATATCAGGTCCGCAAGAGCTCGGCTGTGTTTTTGGTGCCTCTTTATGCCCAGTGTGCTGAATGCTGCCAGGCTCATGCTAGCTCCTTAAGAAGTACTTGCAACATTACATTTTATCGAATTAAATTGAATTTTGTTTTCCACAGAGTCCATTTTCAAATGTATGTTTTCATCTTTACTCTGATTTTCTTTATTTCTCCTACCACTGTCTTTATGCATTGTTACTTGGTTTTCTGTTAACTGAGTTTTGAGGGAGGAGAAGTTGGCCACTGTTGCCCACTGGCTGGGTGAGTGAGTCCGGTTCTCCCTTCTTACCATCAGTTTGGTGGTTGTTGGAACTCATCGAGCTTAAGGCGGGGATCTGTGGAGGCACACGGCCCACAGCCATGGTAGTCTGGATGCCTGCCTTTCTCCGAGGCCATCCTAAAATGCAGGTATGACTCTTTTTTTTTTTTTTCTTTTTTTGAGACAGAGTCTCGTTCTGTCGCCTAGGCTGGAGTGCAGTGGCTCGATCTCGGCTCACTGCAAGCTCCCGCTCCCGGGTTCACGCCATTCATTCTCCTGCCTCAGACTCCCGAGGAGCTGGGACTACAGGTGCCTGCCACCACGCCCGGCTAATTTTTTGTATTTTTTAGTAGAGACGGGGTTTCACCATGTTAGCCAGGATGGTCTCAATCTCCTGACCTCCTGATCCGCCCACCTCGGCCTCCCAAAGTGCTGGGATTACAGGCGTGAGACAGGGCACCCGGCAAAATGCAGGTATGACTCTTTTGTCCACTCTGCTGTTAGCTGGAATGGACTGCTGCAGGCTTGTGATGGGCCATCTTAAAGAGGGAGACTGAGGCAGTCAGCTGAGGAGAAGCACCTGCTCTGTGAGGTGCTGGGGTCTTCCCTTCCTGTCAGAGAAAAGCCAACATCTCTAGGCTAGGTCAATACAGAGGAAGTGGGAGTCACCCCTTCACCTTTCAGCCTGACGTCCCGACCCAGTGTTACTTAGGTTTGACTAGTGGAATTGTGTCATTGTACCTGGGTAATCATGCATCAATACTGCTGATTTCCAGCAGTATTATAACTTTACATGCCTTATTCTATCGTCATTCATATTTCATTGAGAGGGTAGGAAAAGGTGAGTCAATAAAAAATAACTGCACAATACAAATCTAAAATTCTATATTGACTTAAAATGTTTAAATTACCATGTCTAAAATAAGTCTTTAAAAAGTCCCCTAAATTTAGCCACGATCCAATCTCTCACTACTCTACCTACCTACCTAAGTCTCTGTATATCTTCCTTTATAGACATGCATAGAAAGACACAATCCATCCACCCACCCACCCATTCATCCATCCATCTATTCACCCATCCATCCACCCATCCATCCATCCATCCCTCCATCCATCCATCCATCTATCCATCTATCCACCCACCCACTCATCCCCCTACCCATCCACCCACCCATCCTCCATCCCCCCACCCATCCTCCATCCCCCCCACCAATCTATCAATCCATTCATCCGCTCGCCCACCTACCTATCCACCCACCTATCCATCTTTCCCTTTCTCCCACCCTCCACCCATCTATTCATCCATCCATCCATCCATCCATCCATCCATCCCTCCATCCCTCCACCCATCCATTCATCCACCCACCCATTCATCCACCATCCATCCATCCATCCATCCACGAACCCACCTACCCATCCATCCATCCACCCACCCATCCATTCCCCCCACCAATCCATCCATCCATCTACCCACCCACCCATCCATTCCCCCCACCGATCCACCCACCCATCCATCCATCCACCCACCCATCCATTCCCCCCACCGATCCATCCATCCATCTATCCACCCACCCATCCATCCATCCACCCACCCATCCATTCCCCCCACCAATCCATCCATCCATCTACCCACCCACCCATCCATTCCCCCCACCGATCCACCCACCCATCCATCCATCCACCCACCCATCCATTCCCCCCACCGATCCATCCATCCATCTATCCACCCACCCATCCATCCATCCACCCACCCATCCATTCCCCCCACCGATCCATCCATCCATCTATCCACCCACCCATCCATCCATCCACCCACCCATCCATTCCCCCCACCAATCCATCCATCCATCTACCCACCCACCCATCCATTCCCCCCACCGATCCACCCACCCATCCATCCATCCACCCACCCATCCATTCCCCCCACCGATCCATCCATCCATCTATCCACCCACCCATCCATCCATCCACCCACCCATCCATTCCCCCCACCGATCCATCCATCCATCTATCCACCCACCCGTTCATCCATTTATCCGTCCATCCATGCATTTATTCGTCCATCCATCCATCCATCCATCCATCCATCCATCCATCCTCATGTCTACATAGATAGAGACACATGTATATGTCAATATCTCTATACAGAGAAAGAGAGAAACCTTTCTTTGCAAATTAACCGCCGTACTTTCCTTTCCAACGTTTGTGTGGAGAGCACACGGTTCCTGCGTCAGGACCCTGCAGGACGCGGGCCGAGGCTCCCAGCTGCCGGCCATGCCCTCGGCTCCTCTCCCGACACGCGCCAGCACTGCCACCTGCTGGCCTCCCGGGAGCACTGCCCGCTGCCGCGGCGGGAGGAGACCCGGGAAGAAGCCGGGACCGCGAGCAGCTGGCCGCTTTCTCCCTGGGGCTCAGCCACACATTTTAGTCACAGTTACAGACTACGGGGGATTTGAAGCCTTCGCTTTAGTTTTTATTAAGAAACATTGAAAATTCCATGGCTTGCGTTTGATTTGTTGTTTGTTCTTCTTCTTATTATTAAAAAATATATACAGAATTTGGTTGCAAGGAGCAACCGTAGTGAGGAGCGTGGTGACGAGCATGGGTTTGGCGCCAGGTGCACCTGGTTTAATTCATTGTTGCATCATTGAAAGCTAAGAAGAGTTTCTAATCCCCTCCCAGCCTTGTTGCTCTCATTTGTGAAATAGAGATAATAATAATGCTTGTCTTACAGGGTTTTGTGGGGATTAAATGTGATCAGAAACCTAAACAGCCTAGACACCATCCATAATCAATAAATATTAGCTACGACTTATTATTCATGCCTTTAGTTGTTAGCGTAAGTCATCATCCCGCCAAGCCAGGTGACCTAGGTGGGGAAGGAGGGAGAAACCCCTTGGTGTGCCCGGCACGCTGCCCACCCGAGGAGACCCCCAGGCCTGCCTGCCCCACTTACCCGGCTCCTGCTGCTCCCCGACCAGGCAGAGGCAGAGGCAGACGCAGACGCAGACGCAGACGCAGACGCAGACGCAGACGCGGGGAGGCCGACAGACAGGCTTATCCTGAGCCTGCTGAGACCAGGTGTTGCCCCCTTGGGTGAGGACACGCAGGAAGGGTGAACACATGAGGCTATTCTTCAGAGAGAACCCTTGATGTAGTCTGGAAAAATCCACAAGTGGGTCTACACCAGCAAAAAAAAAAAAAAAAAAAAAAAGTTAATGCTGCAGAGGCTTCAAGTTCTGTTTATAGACACCATGAAATAGACCTGGTTCTTACTGGAATTTCTCCACCCACAAGAAGGTCACAAGAATGTGTCAACTGAAGCACTTCATACATAAAAGAGATACACAAATAAGTAGTATACTCAGAGATCTGACATGTTACATATATATATTTAATTAATAAACCTACTTGCTCATCATCATCCTGTCTGTCTGTAACCTCTGGGTGTTGAATGGATATTAGAAGTTCTGTAATCTACAGTCTAGGTATAACTCATAAATTTTATCCTCTGAAAAGGTAATAGGAACATACGTGGAGAATGCCAAGTCCAAACAGATTTACTCCTAAAATATCACAGCACAAGGATAACATTATAGCACAAGGATAAAATCATAGCACAAGGATAAGCTATATAACACAAGTTAAGAGAGGCCTCAAGAATGTCTTTAAGTAGTTGCTGTAAGCTTGTGAGGCTATGCTGGGAGTGCCTCAGCTTTTCGTGGACCGGTCCTGGTGCAGCTGTGGTATGCAGAGGGGACCACTGGCCAGCCAGTTGAACTCTCTGAGATCCCACATCAGTCAATTGGAGGTAATAATGTTTACTTACATCTGGTAGACCACTAGGAGAACCTTATGCAACCATTGCACTGACGTGTGTAGGGATTATTTTATCCCTTGGAAATGCTGATGACATACTTTAAGTGAAACAAAAGTAAAGATTTATAAATATGATATGATTACAGCAAGGTAAAGTAAAATGAAGGAAAATGAAGCAGTAGTGAATTCAGCCATGGGATTATCAATAATAATCTTTTCCTCTATATTTTATAAAGTGTATTTGCAATGTTTCTGATGTAAAACATATTAATTTATTATAAATGTAACATTACCGTTTGTTTAAAATGAGCATCTTTGATTACAGAAAGAATAATCCTTTATCTCTAAACAATAGGCTTATTTTAGAAATAATACAGAACTTTATCGAATATCTTTAGATTATCTACTCTTACGGATATTATTTTTGATCAACAGATATAATCTATTAGGCTATTAAATCAGTCTTACATTCCCAAAATTAAGATATTTTATGTTATTATTTTAATATCCTATGAGGCTCATTCAATATTTTATTTATAATTGTTACATGTCTACTCGTAATTAATGTTGGTCTTGTCACATCTTAAATATCAAGACTTCAATAGTTTTATAAATAGGATTGATTTTTGGATTTTCATCATTATGTGTTTTGAAATAATTATTATAATTTTGTTAAAAAATGTAACATTTTGTAACTTTTTTTGTAACAAGTAAAATTTGTTCCTTGATAGAACTCAGGTAAACCAACTTTAGGTACAGTAACCTAAAACTTTAGTGGAAATAAACTGTGATTACTTCTTCACCCCCACCCCCAACAAGATATACACATATTGGCTTTATATTTCTTTTTGATGCAATTTACAGTTTCATAGAAAATAGTTTATTGTGAAAAGATAAAGAGACTCAAATCCTGTATGTTTTAACATCCCGCTATTTTTCATGATCTAACATAGCAATGAGGAGATTAGTTTGTAATAATGCATTAGCTAAGAATACATTGGCCGGGCGCGGTGGCTCACGCTTGTAATCCCAGCCCTTTGGGAGGTCGAGGCGGGCGGATCACGAGGTCAGGAGATCGAGACCATCCTGGCTAACACGGTGAAACCCCGTCTCTACTAAAAATACAAAAAAATTAGCCGGGCGTGATGGCGGGCGCCTGTAGTCCCAGCTACTCGGGAGGCTAAGGCAGGAGAATGGCGTGAACCCGGGAGGCGGAGCTTGCAGTGAGCCGAGATTGCGCCACTGCACTCCCGCCTGGGCCACAGAGCAAGACTTCGTCTCAAAAAAAAAAAAAAAAAAAAAAAAAAAAAGAATACATTATACCTATAACATATATTCAGATTTCTGGAATAATTCTCAACAAGCTTGGGTATCGTGTGAGTCAGGACGCCTGATCAATAGGAACAGGAAGGCCATCACATCAGTCACATAATGACTTCACTCACACACACGTCTTGTTGTTGTTGTTTTAACTGAACAACAAGCCGTGGGCTCCAGGGACAGTGATGTGGCTTTTGTCTCTGTTCCCTGGGTCTCCCGGTCCCACAACCCCATGTGTGCTGGCTACACCCAAAGACTGGTAGCCGGTTAGATGCTGCCTTTCTAAAGGCCACACCCAGATGAGAAAATATCCAGATGCAAAGAAGAGTCTCAGATTTTTTCTTGGACATGAGAAACACTTCCCCAAACCTCCTGATCAGATTCCTGCTCCCACCTTGCTGGCCCCACGCCCCCTTTGACACGCTTGGCCGGGGTGTGGGGCTACCATGATTTGACCCTGGCATCTGAAAGGGATCATGTGTCGGGGTCACCCCAGGACCCATGACCTTCCGAGGCTGGTGACGTGCCCAGGTTCACAGGGAGCCCTGAGAGGTTATTCTCGGTGCCCGAAGCTGAGGTGCACAAACCCCACTGCTACCCAGGCAGGGACAGGTGCCCTGCACAGCGAGGCGTGGATGGAGAAGCATCGCCCTCCTAAACATGGGCCCTATCAAAATCTCTGGGCCTTACATGGTGGGCTGCCTGTCACAAGGCCACAGTGTGGGACACACTGCAGAGAAGGGTCAGCTGAATCCCGATACATCAATTAAAAAGCCCTAAGTAAACTGCCCTATCCCAATGCTGCATTGGGAATTTGTGCTTCCATCACTGGCCCCCAAACTTGATTGTATTCTGAGTAAACCTCCCTAAAGTCCCTTCTTTCTCCTCCAACCCTAAGATGAATAAGCACTAAATTCTCCCAGCAGGTGGCAAGAGGCAAAGGCAAGAAGAGGGGCTTCCTGTCCGGTTGTGCCACTGGCACTGACAGATCATGCTACCTCCTGGCTCCGGATGCCCTGGTGCCTTCTGGAGTGGCCCCACTGCTTCGTGAGTTTGGCTGAATCTGTGGGTTGATGAAGAGTCTTCCCTGGCTTTCCTTGTTTTCACAGTGAGCCGCTCTCCCTCTCATCACACAGGGGAAACTGTGGATACTCCCTGGTTGCCACCAGTTCAGCCCCATTTCCTGACCATCTTACAGTGGCTGGCAGAATAATGCTTCTCCTTCTCCCACCAAAGATGCTCACAACGTCATCCCCAGAAACAATGAATATGATGATGTCAGCTTGCAAAGGGGGTAGAATTAATGATGCTAATAGGCTGATGTTAATTTAGGGGGATTATCCACATGGACCCAATATACCCATGGGACCCTTTAAACATGAGAAAGAGAGGCTGAGGGCTGCAGCCAAAGAGAGATTGAAGATGCAAATCCATTGCATTGACTGTGCCTCTGGCTGAGGAGTCCAGGTGGCCTCCAGGAGCTGGAGAAGGGGAGGGGCTGGGGGCTCTCCTGAGCCCCCAGAAGGAGCAGCCTGCTGACATCTGAGTACCAGCCCATGAGTTCCATTTCAGACTTCTGGCCTCCATCACGGGAGATCATGCATTTGTGTTGTTTCAGGCCAGCAGGGGTTTGCAGCAGGTGTTCCAGCAGCAGAAGGCAGCAAATGCACCTGCGTTCAGTCAGCGAAGGATGTGGGCTGAAGGCTCTTCCAATGGGCCACTTGGAAGACCAGGGTCTACCACTGAGTTTAGCAGACAAAATGCCAACATTTTGGCCTCATGACCTCTTCCACTTTGTGCTAGAACCATTAAACCCAGAGTCATAAAAATCCTCCGCCTCCACAGCCAGTTAAAGCCACTTCTACCTCCACAGCCAGTTAAATCCACCATGGCTTCCCAGCTTGAAGATGCTACCTTCTCACTGTGCCCTCCCTTGGTGGAGAGAGAGAGAGAAGGCATGCCCTGCAGTCTCCTATCAGAAAGACACTAACCTCACCCTTCCTTCATGACCTCATCTCACTCTCATCACCTCCCAAAGGATTCATCTCCAAACACCATCATACTGAAAGTTAGGCTTCCATATGCAAATCCTGGGGAGATAATTCAGTCCACAGCATGGCACATGCCTGGGAAGCCCCTGCAGCCCTGGCTCAGTCAGTGGATGAGGCCTCTGTGTCCCTTGTTGACTCTAGTTCTTGATGACGCCCTGAGTGCTGCTGTGGGCACTGGCCCTGTGACGTTGAGACTGGAGCTAGAGTAGACACATAAAATAGTTTGTGGTGAATGGGCACAAGGGAAGGGGCTCTCTGTGCAACATCCTCAGGGCCTTTCCATGATGGACAATTCCACAACCAGGAGTTCTGTTTGATGAGCAATTTATACCATCCTCAGCATCAGGTGGTTTCCTTCTAGAGAGCTCATGCTTTTTTTTTGGTGGGGGAACAGGGTTTTGCTTTGTTGTCCAGCCTGGAGGACAGTGGCATGAACATGGCTCACTGCAGACTCAAAGTCCTGGGTTCAAAGGATTCTCCCACCTCAGCCCCTTGACTAACTGGGACAAAAGCATGTGCCACCATGCCTGGCTAAGATTTTTGTGTATTTTTTGTAGAGACGGGGCCTTACTATGTTGCCCAGGCTGGTCTCAAATTCCTGGGCTCAAGCAATCCTCCCGCCTTGGCCTCCCAAAGTGTTGGGATTACAGGCATGAGCCACCATGCCTGGCCACTTATGCTTTTTTCTGTTGTGGCCCAGATATTATATCATCTCTCGTCTATAAATCTTCAAAACTTGAATTTGTGTGTAAAACCTAGTTCTGGGGAGGGTGAGAAAAGACACTCTTACCGGGACCATCCTGATCAGTCAACTGGGGCCTTGAATGCCAGGTAACCTTTGACCTCTGCAGGTGCAAGGGCTCTGGGGGTGTGGGTTCCCATTGCTGTTGAGGGTCATTCTGCTTTGGAGGTGCCCTGGTCATATGATGTGGAGACACCATGTAGGACACTTTTCACGGAGGTTCGGAGGAACTGGTGCTTACCAGGGCATTCCTGCTGAATTGCCTCCCCTTGAGGGCCGTCTTAAGCTTCCTAACACCTAACGTGTTGTCTC
Source organism: Gorilla gorilla gorilla (assembly GCF_029281585.2). Taxonomy (NCBI): domain Eukaryota; kingdom Metazoa; phylum Chordata; class Mammalia; order Primates; family Hominidae; genus Gorilla; species Gorilla gorilla. The sequence goes on from NC_073241.2 coordinate 107,011,271, forward strand.
AGGAGACACATGTGTTGGGATTACACATTCCCCAGCACCTTCTCATCACCTCTGAGAGATGGCAAGGCCTGCCGAGATAGCTCTGAGCACCTTTTAAAATGAATTCATTCTACAGATCATAGGATGGCAACTTTTCCTCATCTCCATCAGCCATACATGAAGGAAGTACACACTCCCAAATGCGGCACGAGTGACCACTGAACCCCTAAATGCAGCCCAAGGCATCCTGAATTGGGGGTGCTGGTCTGTTTGTGTGCACTTCTTCAGGACACAGTTGTCTACATGGATCTATGTTCCCATTCTTGCAGTGCTGGGGATGGAGCCCCCCGTAGGGACTGTAGGACTCAGAGATTGTGCTCTCAGTCCCAGGCTCCTGGCGCGTTCCTGCACATGAATCATTTCAGAAAATGTGCTTTTCTATTAACAGATCTTCTCTAAAGAGTCAGGGCCAGGTGGCTCTATTCACACCACTTGTGTTGAGCACAGCGCATGGTTCATTTATGAAGAGAGAACGTAATTCTCTTGGTGAGGAGTTTCCTTGTTTTCAATATCCCACAGTATTTCCATAAGCCATATTGAGGAGTGTCTGAAATAGAAAATTTTGATATCTAATTTGGAGCATCCAAGAAGAATTAATTCAGACTAGGAGCCAGAGAAGGTGGTATTATGATCTATTTTATTTTTTCTCCTTAAAATTCCTCTATATTAACATGAATAGATGTGTCTTAATTTTGCAGTAACTGCAGATTTTTGAAATTCCTCCACATTACACATGAATAGAATGTGTCTTAATTTTGCAGTAACTATAGGTTTTTGGAATTCCTCCACATTAAACATGAATAGAATGTGTCTTAATTTTGCAGTAACTATAGGTTTTTGAAATTCCTCCACATTAAACATGAATAGAATGTGTCTTAATTTTGCAGTAACTATAGGTTTTTGCTCCTTTATTTGTACATTTCTTCTTTCCCTCTTGCACCTTGAAAGTAGGTCATGGTACCGGTTTCTGGAGGGAAAAGGATCTGGCATTTTATAAGGACAGTGTCATGTTAGGTAAGGAATGCAGTCCTAATGACACGAAAGAGAGTAAGTGAAGCCCAGGCTACCCCTCTGGCCAGGAACGCGGGAAAGAGGTTTAAAGGAGGAAGGGATGACTCAGGTGCCCGGGCCTCAGCGCCACTCAGGGAGGCTCTGGGAAGAGCCCAGGTGGAGAAGCCCGGAGCGGCCAGCGCAGATCAGTGCCCCCAGGAAACCACTCAGGAGGCTGCAGACCGCCCTCAGCAACCGTTTCTGGTTTGTGCCGTGGTCACCTGGAGGCAGAAGCCAGAGTGGAGCACAGGAGACAGAGTCCGCGGGCCGCTGGCCTCACCGAGCGCTCTGGGGAGGATCCCCCACATGTCTGAGGCCTGGGATCGGGCAGCAGGGCCAGGGACTGAAGGGCTGGCTTCAGACCACACACCGCACACCTGAGCTGGAGGGGCCTCAGCTCAGTAGATTCCACGGGGGCTTGTGGTGGGCTCTGGTGCCCTGTCACTCTGCAGCACCAACGATTAAGGGCCCAGGTGCACAGGGAAGACGCAACACCCGGCGATTCCCTCCTCATCTCCCCATAGACGCGAAGAAACACAAAGTCACCTCATCTCCCTGACAGGACACACGGAGGAGGCGGCGCTGGGGGAAGGATGGAGACTCAGCACACCCCGAGCTCTGTTTAGGGGAAGATGCCAGAACGCAACTGATGACAGGTTAATCTCCGCCCCCAACACGTTCCGCTCAGATGGCAGAGACTTGAAGCATTAACAGTTCTCTGCCCATGTTGAAAGCATCTTTCCCTGTCCGTGGGAGGCCTGTAGGCCTGGGTGAGTCCCTGCAGGGGAAGGCTGGATCCGTCACTGCTGTCACTCCTGGGAACACCTTGGTGTCCACAGAAGATGGCATGAGGTTGACTCACTTCAACGCTGGAGCTAGGGGAGCCTAATCCTCCTGGAGCTTTCCGTGGAACGGTGCCAATTGTTTATCAAGAAGTGACGTCACTACCCCTCCAGTTTGAGATCCCTGGAACTGCCTTGCAGGCAGGGGTCAGCACACAGGACATTAATTAGGGAAGTTCCTGCAGTCCACTCCTGGGGAAGTGAGGGAAGGGAAGCATATAGGGCTGGGGAAAGGGAGAGGTTGAACTGTGACGCAATCTCAAAGGAGGCTCAGCGAAGCCAATGGGAAGCCCCGGGGTGCCCCAAGTTCTGGAAAGGGTCCAATCCGTGTAGCCCCATGCTGGCTGGGGCTGCCCCAGGAAGGCCCAGTGTGAGGAGGGAAGCAGCACCGAAGGAGTTGGGGGACTTCCTGAAGGGGCATCTGGGCAGTGCCTCACGGTCACCACCTCACCAACAGAGAGCAACTGATAGCAGTTTCTGAAGACCGAAGACCCAAGTGCTGTAAGCTCATGCAGAGGGACCTCCCTCCTCCAGATGGCTCAAGTGCTGTGGGCTCATGCAGAGGGACCTCCCTCCAACTGATAACAGTTTCCCAAGACCGAAGACCCAAGTGCTGTGAGCTCATGCAGAGGGACTTCCCTCCTGCAGATGGCTGCTGTCCTGCATTGCCTAGTTTCTTCAGTGCCCCTTGATTTCTAAGTCATGGGGTGGAGATGTCTTCCTTACAATCATCTTTCTGTGCAAGTCCTGGGGACAAGCATTACAGCAGATTAAGAGGGATTCAACACATGTGCTATACAAAGGCAGCGGCCAGGTCCCAGCAGCCTAATGTCCTGAAAATTCCCACAGTGCTGCAGCCAGCGGTGTTGACTGTTACCATCATGCATGGTAATTTGGGCTGCCTGGGAAACACTCTCAGAGGGAGCCTTGCATGCCGGAGGTTTACTGAGGATGCTGCTGAGAGAGCACCTTTCAGGGACTGGGGGAAGCAGTTTCGAGCAGAAGAAGGAATTGAGTTGTGAGGTGACCGAGGCCCCCGGGGAGCTCTGAGGCTGGAATGGCCCTTCAGGATGCCCAGCATGAAGCAAAGGCACTACCCATGGATGCAAGGAGGCCTGGCGGGATGCGTGTGTGGACAGGATGACCCCTCAGCCAAGGGCAACTCTAAGAGACTCAGCTGGCAACTTTGACAGCCATCGCCCGGGAAGCTGAGGGTTAGTGCCTCGCTCCTAAGGGAGAATCTGAGTGGTGACCACAACATCCACTTCAGTAATTCCTCTTCCTAGCCAGCTTCTATGGCTGAAAGGAATGGGGATGGTGCTCAGGTCCGGCAGGCTGTGCTTAGAACTAAGCATTTCACTGACAGTCGCCTCTGCCCCCTCCTGATTTAAGTCTCAGCTTAGCTCACATTTCTCATCTAAAGCCTCCTCTTTCTGGGTTTCTAGTTCTGTTATATACATATATACATTTTTAAAACTTGCCTTCTAGGAAATGGCCTGAAATCTGCTTGTTTCTATGCTCCTAGACATCTCTAAACACTGGTGGGATGGACCCAAGCCTCTGACATAAATATTTTAATTGTAAAGGCTGGCCTCTTAGTTGTTTCTTTTACGTTTTCTGTCTCTCTGCTTCTCGTCTTGGCCATTCCGGGAGTGTTTTGGTATAACCCCTGACAGCATTCATATGCTCTCCACGGCACACCAGCCAGTCCCTGAAACTGCCTTATCTAATAGGAACAGTCTTCCTCGGTGGTGGAAATAATCTCCCAGTTGTACCTGGAAGTGTTGATGTCTACTCTTCACCATCGCCCAGTGTGAATCCTTGATTGAGTCTATCAGTCAAGGCCTTGCTCTCTAACTCCAGGAATGAAGTCATCTTTTCTATCACATTTTTGGTAAGTCAGCCTGTGGGGGTGCTATGCACTTTCATCAAGAGGTGCCTGAGGAGAGGGGAGAGCAAGATAGCAAGATAGAAGCCTTCACCAATCATCACTACAGCAAGAACACCAAATTGAACAACTATCTACACAAAAAAGCAACTTGATGAGAACCAAAAAAATCAGGTTAATAACAATAGTACCTGGTTTTAACTTCATATCACTGAAGGAGGCACTGAAGAGGGTTGGAGAAATGGTGTTGAATCACCAACACTGCTCCTTCCCCATCCTCCAGCAGTGGCTGAGCAGACAAAGACACCTGTAAAGCCAAAAATATTGTCTACCTGGCCCATGATAGAAAAGGTTTACTGAATCCTGCTGCAGAGAAATAAATGCAACCAACTTCAATGGTGTTGTGTACAATTTTAAGGTATTCACATGTCACCAAAAATCCCTCCGTTGATGCTTTATGGGACTTTGGTGTTCAGAAATCCTGTTTTAAAGGCCGGGGGTGCAGTGGCTCATACCAGTAATAGTAGTACTCTGGGATATCAAGGTGGGAGGATGGCTTGAGGCCAGGAGTTCAAGACCTGCCTGGGCAACAAGTGAGACCCCAACTTTCCAAAAAATTAAAGAATTAGCCAGACATGATGAAATGCACCTGTAGTCCCAGGTACTCAGGAGGCTGAGGCAGAGGATTGCTTGAGCCTGAGAAGTCAAAGCTGCAGTAAGCTATGATGACCCCACTGCACTCCACGCTTAGTGACAGATCAAGATCCTGTTTACTTAAATAAAATCAAAAAGAAATGTTGGATGAATAATTTTCCTGTATCTTATTGTCATTTTGGGCTTGTTGTGCTCTTGATAAACAGCACACCCTGAATGCTGCCTGCTTTCTTTCCTACCTGACGAATGCTCAAGGTTTTCTGTAACATTCCACAGGCCTAGCACAGTGGCCAGGGGGACAGCAGTGATAACATTACTGTGTTAGTGACCTTCTTATTCAGGACTGCAGCAGCATTGGAGCCCAGGTGAGAACAGAAACGTCCTGTGTTTACATCACCTAATATAGGCACAGAGATCTCCTGTGTCTACAAGTCTTCACTGTTTGTTTCAGAATATTTTCTTTTTTTGAGACGGAGTCTCGCTCTGTCACCCAGGCTGCAGTGCAGTGGCTTCCTGATACGGAAGCAAGAGTACGCCTTCGGAAATTTAGCAAATTCCCCAAGAAAGACTGCCAGCTCCCTATAATCAGGAAACACATATCTCACAACTTACCACTCACCAAAGGTTCTCATTTCATGTGGTTTTGAACGAGCAAAAAAGGGCTTGTTGAAGACACCGGGTTCCCAGACCTGGACTCTTAGGGGTGGCTACTGAGCCCAGGACAGTGGGGCTTAGACGTCCATGTCTCTCCACTCCCCCACCCTTCGCTTCTACCTGTGGTCCTGAGCACTTCGCTCTTGATGCTGCCACTGCCCTTCTGCTTGCACAAAGAAGCCAACTTTTGTAAGAGAAGACCTGCAAATGTGTGGAAATGAACTGACCAGGTTTAATCTAAAGTCTAATCATTGTCTTCTAGGGTTAATTCCTAGGAATGATTTCCTTTATCATGTAAAAATGGATGTGTTATTTTTATTCACAAAATTATTCTTCAGAAAATAATTCCAATTTTAATAAGAAAATGCAATGATTATATGAAGAGAATTGACTCATGCGGTAATAAACAGAAAAATGGCAAAAAGCAGAAAAAGTCACCATTCTTGCTCACAGAGATTCTCGAAAATTAATTCAAAGTTTATTTCCTAAATCATTTCAGTGGGACTACTAAAATTGAAATATGTTCAGTGTCTTGAAAGAATGAAATAAATAATTAGTGAAGAATTAATGGCAGTAACAGAAGGGGAATATTTAAGTATAAGTTGTGACCCACATAATAAAGAATGATAAAGACTATAAAGAAATAAGCGCAGGAAGCTACAGAAACTACAGCAAATAAAGCAAATGAAAATGATGCATCCACTTTGGTCTAATTGAACCCCAAGGAAATTTTTAAAAGATTGATATATATTGCTAGAAATCTCATGATAAACTATTTTGGAGTAGCAAGAAGTTGGAAATTCTTTCAGCTGGTGTTGAAAACATCCCTATAAACTTTATAAGATCAATCAGGGAAGAAGGAAGCTTGCAGAACCAAGCTTGCAGCACATTCAGCTTTCATCATTAGGTCAGCTTCTCTCTGACCTGCTGCTTCTTAATTGTTTGGTGTCTTTTATTCCTGAATTATGTAGACTCTACACTATCGTTTCTCTTGACTGCACTGTAGATAACAAACATTCTAAAATGCTAAGTTTTTTCTTTGAGATATTCTTTCGGGTCCTGCATGCAAATGAAACTACCGACACCAGCTGGTCTGAATGACTCCATGAGAAGCTGACTTACCAAAGAATGCAGTTTCCACATCCTGATGATTTCATCCCTCTTACCCTGACAAATGACCCCAATTTTCCAGCCTCTTGTCCTCCATGGTTCCTTAAAAAACCCAGACCAGAACTCCTCTAGAAGATGGATGTGAGGGTCTCCTTCCATCTCTTTGCACAGTGTCCTACGATCAGTGAACTCTTTCTCTGCTGCACACTCTGCTGTCTCAGCGTATTGGTCTGTAACTGGACAGTGGGCATATAAACCTGTTGGTCTTGTAACAGTGTGAGAAATATTATGTAAAACCTAGATGCACGCACTTTGTTCCCTGATATTGGAGCTTTAACTACAATTGCAGTTCAACTACAATAAGTTGCCATTTATTTGATTCCATGTGCCAATTGACTTACATAAATTTTTCCTAACAAAACCACAAATAAACAAAACATCATTGAGAAGATATTGATACCCAGGAAATAACTGAAGGAATTTCATGAGGAAAAAAAATAGAAAGAAATGATTAAGAGCCAAAACAGAGAGACCATTTCTTGTTAATTCTGGGATCTTGTAAGGTCCATTGTAAGGCCCATTGTAAGGACCTTATAAGATCCCAGAATTAACAAGAAATTCAGAAAGACTTATTCAGAAATACTTACTTGTATGAGATGTTTTGATGTCAAGGCCAATTCTTGAAATAATAACCTTGAACATGGTATATTAAGTGGTATATTAAGTTCACTTTATGAACTTATTTGAAATATTTTCCTTCCTTTTCTGGCTGGGCTCCTTTGCATCAGACATTCTGACTTTGATCTGTGGCCCTGGGTGGGTTGAATGTTCTGAACATAGTTCGTATGTCTGCCAAGTGGGAATGGATGTGGGCCACTTTCTCGAAGAGTTCCTCTGAGGCTCGTAGGGAAGACGCGGTCACATCAGCCCAGCATGACCTTCCAGTGCCCGGCCTGTGCACATTTCTTCCATGATTTGTGCAGCAAGCCTCATGCTTATCCACAAGAAACTATTTTTGGTTCTGGGATTGCAGATCGGATCTTGCTCTTAGATGCTTTTTCATAACCACTAATTGAGCTATAATGATTAATTAATTCACCAGACATTTTTAATGGATATTCTGCACTTGAGTTGACAATTGGTCCTGAGAGGTCTATTAAGAGAATTAAGAAATAGCTGTTGACCCCAAGGACAGAGTCCTTGTCCTGTAGTGGTGTGAATCAAGCCTGGACTCACATGAACATGAAGAAACAACCATTTTTGTTATCTCTTAATGACTATCTTGTAAATTCAGCATAATGTGCTACACTATAGCCTCTGTGTTTCAGAATGATGTGGAAACTCCTTTACTTATACACGTAAATGTTTATAAGAACTTGGAGCTACGGAACATTTAGGCACACACATTATAGTGCAAAAGGGAAATTCACAGAGAAACAGGACTCCAGAACACTCCTTATCCGTCTATCATTAAAAAGATAACAGGAGTAATTTTGTTGGTAAAGATAATTAGTTTGCTCGATTACAACATAGAGTTGGCACTGCCAAATCCTGAGGCAAACAATCATCTTCTTTTTATGTTTTCTTTTTTTAATTTGTGATGACTATAAGCCACTTCTTGGAAAAGAAACTGCATAACAGGTTTTGGGTCTGGCATTGCGTATCTGGGGCACTAAGATTATTCTGAGGGAATAACTTATTTGCATCTATAAGACCTCATTCAAATACTACCTCTCCTTTGCTTCGTCTATTGACACATAATTCTTTTTAACCTGAGATTCACCCAAAAGTAATTTATGTTTTGCTTATGAAATTTTTTTAAAAAATCATGAAATTATGATCATTGTAGATTTTATTTGTAGTAAAAATCAGACATTCTAATTGGACTGAAGTTTAATGAGAATTGGAGACATCAGTATGAACCTGGGAACAAAATGATGGTTTGTCTTTATAACAAATTATACAGTTGAGGGAAATGTGTATGATTTTATAGCATTTGATGAAGTGCTTGTAATAAGCGGAAGTTTTGAACAGCTAACAGGTGCTGCGATGTGATGGCAACTCCTCCTCTTCCAGCTGCGACCAGTCTCAGGAAGAGAGACACTGCGGGCCAGTTACACCTAACAGAGCAACTTAAAAAACACACGTAACCTCAGGCTGTCTACTTTCCGAAGGGGAACGGTCATAAATAGGAAATTTATCTCAACAAAGTGAAAGGAGGAATGAGCTGTAGGAGCCAACAGAACTGTCATTCTTCTTAAGCACCAAACTCTTGGCATCTGAGCGTTGGTTTTCATGGTGTTTAACACAGGGCTTGCTAGAGCATGCACCAGCCTTGTGAAGGGCAAGCTTGCTTGCTCCTGGGAAAGGGGCTGGAGGAAACGTCTCCAACACATCCCATCGAGTAGAGAAAGGGACACATAAAGGTACAAGGAGTACCAGAATTTTTGGAGACAGAACTATCAAAGCTGCTACTGAACCAACGACAAAATGGAGAAAACAGATGATACCAAAGAGCGTAGTTTGAATTTCAGAACCATAATATGTGGTCACAAAGTGGTAACCTCGTAGTCATGAGGTTATTATCTACTGTCATTTACATGATAGAGAAAATGCCCATAGATGAGGAAAGAATAAAAACTCAAAAGTTTAACTTTCCTAAGCAAGAGAAGAAAACCAGTTAATATTAAACAAGAACTAAGGTTAGCACTTGAAAAAAAACATTGCGAGCACAATGCTGCATTTCACACAAGAAAAAGATGGCTCAGTTACAAGATAAACTAAAGATGTGGCCTTTCTCTATGTCTGCAGAACACAGGTAGTAAAATGAACCTGCAGGTGCACCGTTGTTCGCCGGGTGTTCTGCAATTGTCATGGAGGTGCCACGGAGGGGGAGTCAGGACAGTGGAAGGGGGTGCACTACGAGAGATCCAGCTTACGAGGGCAGAATTTCTGTAGGAAATATGCTGTGCATTTGAATGGGGCTGAAGCCTCCTGTGGAAGTGCAACTAGCAACTAACAAGCATCTCAGAGCAAATGAAGTGGAGGGAAACTCAAATTGCGGCGTTGCTGTTTTGGCTGTGTAGATGAGACAGAAATTGCACCATCATTGTTGTTTCATCTATCTTATTTTCTAGGCTTGGAGCTCCTTGGGGAAAGAAGTTGCTCTATTGGATTTGGTGTTTTCTCCATGTAACACAGCTCCAGGCAGACCAGGTGCTTTAATGAATCTTTCGTGCTTTCTGGGCCATTTTTCAACTCTCTGAATGTTCCCAAATGCATCACTTTGAAGAGCTTGGTAATTTAGCTAAAATTGCAGCTCTGTCCTGAGAAAGCATCAGATAGCAAACATATCTCCATAGAGAAGGATTATAACCAGGCCCAAGGTATGTTAGTGAGGAAGAAATTAAGTGTGTGGACCAAAAAAAAAAAAAAAAAATAGTGAAAGTATAATGTAAACATGAAGGGCAGTGCCAGCAGAGCAAGACTCCCAGGTCTGAAGTTTGCACCTCTGTGCTGTGAGCAGGACCCAGAACGGCTGCCGTGATGAGGAGATGGTTCAGAGGTCACCCTCCGAGCTGCTCATATAAGGGTGGGTCCTCCAGATAGCCTCATTTCCCTGCTATACCTGCTGTAGGAGCCATGGTATCAGAGGGGAGTTTATCAATGAAAAAGTCATACAAATAAATTTTAGAAACAACAACAATGAAGACCAAAGTTCTCCATCCAGCACTTTCCAGTGTGATCCAAGATTCCTGGTTTTTACAGAGTTCAGCAGAATCTCACTATTAGCCCTGCAGCCTGGCTGTGACGAAGCTGTTCCATGCTGTCACCAGCATCAGGTCCAATGCACATCTCTCTTTCTTGCTGGGTGCAGAGGATCCAGAGGAGAATGCTGGGGCTACCTCGTGCACGATGGAGTCACTGAGGAAAGGAGCCTGGGGCCCTGAATGACTGGGTGGAGTCCTCTTTCGCCCCTCGCCATCAGCTCTGTTGGACTGGATAAGAGTTAGAAATGGAAACTGTGTTGGATTTAGCCACTGAGATTTGGGAAATTATTTTTTATAGTAGAGTGCCTATGCTAATGAATATAGAAACAATTCTAACTACTCTCCAAATATTTTCATCATGATACATAGTCCTCTCAATAGGCCAAAATGATTGATTGCCTCCCACTGTTGCCGTTGCTGTCCGTTAGTCATCTTTTTAAAAAGTTTGCCACCATTGTCAAACAATGAATCTCAATTATTTAATGTGGACCTACTTAAGAATCATATTGTGCACCATTTCATGTGTTTATCAGCTTTTCTTCTGTGAATTGTCCCCCTCCCCTCCCCTCCCCTCCCCTCCCTCCCCTCTCCTCTTCTTCTCTTCTCCTTTTTTGTGAGACAGAGTCTCACTCTGCTGCCCAGGCTGGAGTGCAGTGGGGTGATCTCGGCTCACTGCAGCCTCTGCCTCCCAGGTTCAAGCAGTTCTCCTGCCTCAGCCTCCTGAGTAGCTAGGGACTATAGGTGTATCCCAACACATCCGGCTATTTGTGTGTGTATGTGTGTGTATGTGTGTGTTTGTGTGTGTGTGTGTATTTTTAGTAGAGAGGGGGTTTTGCCATGTTGACCAGGCTGGGCTTGAACTCCTAGCCTCAAGTGATCTACCTGCCTTGGCCTCCCAAAATGCTGGGATTACAAGCGTGAGCCACTGCGCCCGGCCCTGTGTGCATTTTCAAGGTGTAGGCTGCTTGGGACCTGCTGAGCTGGGAGGGAGCCACTGTTTGGGGTTTCCTGCACCCTGATTCTGATTTCTCTCTGTCAATAACTTGTTCTTGCAGATGCTGGGCTTGGATCAAGAACCAGGAAAACTTCTTTTTAAGCAGAAGTTAAGCGATGGCCAGTATTGGCTCTCCGAGAGTTGTCATGAAATCCTAAGAATACAGAGATGGGGACTTGCTCTATCCTGGCAGGACCCTCCTTGGGTGACCACTACCATTGGCAGCTTTTCCAGATAGAGCACCTCAGGATGAGCAAGAGGCAGCCACACAGCGTCCTGCCTGTCCCCATCCCTGCAACAGCTGTCAGCATGGGTTCTGCATCCTCCCTACAGGCAGGGACTTTGGGCAAGTCCGTCTGTGGGTGTGTTTTCTTCCCAACTTGGCTGGGTTTTTTGTTATTTTTTCAATCGTATTGTTCATCTCTTCTTACTGATTATCGAGCACATATTTATTCATTTTATGCACATATAAATGTAGTATGTAAATATATCATCTCTATATGTGATCTATTAAAACATTGCACAAATATGAAGATATAAGCTTCATATACTTTCACTAATGATCCCCTTTGTCTGCCCTGTATATTGAATATAATTTCACATTTGTCATTTATCTTTTGAATGTTTTTAGTGCAGATATTTTCACGTTTCTGTCAATGTATTACCGACTTTTTTGGTGAAGCATCATACCCAGAAAACCCTTGTTTCTGAAAATTTCAACATTTCCTGTGTGTCTGCGTGTGAGGAGTCAGCGGACAGGACCCGGCCTCCTTCTCCCTGGGTCTCAGCAGCGGGCACCGGCTGGCCTGTGAGTCCTGGGGAACAGATGCTCCTTCTGTGGGGTCCCCGGGCCGGCCGACCGACGGCACCGCAGGCCAGCGCTGGGCACCCCGGGAGCGGCCTGGCCTGGCCCATCTCATTCACTCGGTGCTGAGCACTCCGGAGTGGGGGGTCAGCTTTGCTCCTCAGGGCTGCAGGCGGATCCTGCCGCATGGAGCTGATTCCACCTGAGGCTGAGGCCCGGGTTTCCCACCCGCCGCAGAGCAGATGAGCTCCCAGGAGGACGCCCTGGCTTCCCGCCCAGGTCACTGCGATGCCCCAGCGCCTCTGGCGGGAGCGTTCCACTCACGTGGTGCAACCTGCTCCGCTGCCGCAGTTTTGTTTGCGGAAATCGCTTCACACGGGGAAATTATGCTGGCCTCACATGGAGGTCATGTGGTTCACGTGGTTTTAAAACATGTCTGACAATTCCGACGCCGCTCCATTAAGCTGCAGAGACTAAGTGCCCGCCCTTGAACTTGGGCAGTGATTGAATACGCATTAGGCGGGGAAAGGGAAGGGCTGCATTGGAACCAGGTGTGTGAGTCTGCAGGCTTCTCTTGGAAAACTCTCTCTGGAGCCTTTGGGGCCATCTGAGAACTCTGGCTTCCTTGAGCCTATTGTAGGGAAACTACACGGAAGAGGAGAGAGAGGGGGGAACGGAGGGAAGAAAGGGGAAGGGAAGGGTGAGGCAGAGAGAGAGGTGCCAGAGACAGAGAGGGAGGCCCACGGTACCACTGCTGCTCCAGCCCCAGCTGCCGGGGTCTCCTCAGGCCAGGCGCTGGACACCAGAGTGGAGAGGCCTCCACAAGGACTCTGTGCTCAGCCATGTCTGCTGCACCTGCCGGGGACCCTCAGAGTGAAGGTGTTAGCTGAGCCCAGGCACACCCTAGAGCCCGAAGAGATAATAATCAACATTCATTAATTTTGGAGAAGTTTGTTATACAGAAACAGATGACCCGAATGGTTTTCATGCAACTTTTTGCAAGCATGACCAGGACAAACTTTCCCACAAACAGACCATGCAAAAAGACGTTTAGACAATAGCTGTAACTCCACAGACTTCTTCCTGATGAGGGGGACCATACATCCTGTTTCCCCTGGGATATCCTGGTTTACATCCTCTGTCTATTTGATGCCCTTTTGCACCCCCAAAAGTTTGTATAAAAAAGTGCATGCTCTTCCTATTTCATGCACGTATTGGCGGCTCCTGTGGTTTCAGGAAACCACCACTTGGCACTGTGCTTGGCGCTATGCTAAGCCAGCTGGTGACGATCCCAGTGTGGAAGCAGATGCAATGTGTTGGGTAGAGCCATGTTCCTCCGAAAGGCACGTTCACATGCTTGTGAATGGGACCTGCTTGGGAATAGGGTCTTTGCAGCTGTGATCAAGATGAGGCTAGACTTGAGTAGGATGGGCCATAATCCAGGGATTGGTGTCCTTATAAAAGGGAACTTTGGACATAGAGACACCGACACACAGGGAGAAGGCTGTGTGGTGACAGGGGCAGAGACTGGCATGGGGCAGAGACTGGCGTGGGGCAGAGACTGGTTTGGGGCAGAGACTGGCATGGGGCAGAGACTGGTTTGGGGCAGAGACTGGCATGGGGCAGAGACTGGCATGGGGCAGAGACTGGCATGGAGCAGAGACTGGCGTGGGGCAGAGATTGGCATGGGGCAGCCCCAAGCCAGGGAAACTGAGGCTTGCTGGGAGCCACCAGGAGCTGGAAGACAATCAAAGGACCTCCTGTAGAGACATCACAGGGATCATGGTCCTGCCGACATCTTGATTTTGAACTTCTGGCCTTCAGAACTGTGAGAGAATAATTTTCTGTGTTTTGCAGCCACCCGCGATTTGTAATTTTTTATGGTACAAAGACATATTAGAAAATGAACACAAGCAGCAAACACATCTTCCACTGACTAAGGCGATGGACTAAAGGAGAAAGTGCAGCCAGGATCAGAATTTTAATTCTGGTGACAACCGTCTGTCTCAGAAGCAGATGCCTTCCAGGAGAAGGGGGCCAACCCAGCCGCGCTGAGCCAATGCTGAGGCCTCACAGCGGGCGTCTTTCTTGCAGGCGTGTCTGTGTTAGCACTGAAGCCTATGCCCCACCCTCCTCCCCTACGTCCTGTTATTCTTCACTGCGAGATTTTGCAGAAAGTGTCGTGCTCTTTCCTCACTTGTGGAAGATGTGGTCATGGATCCCTTCGTCAGCAGTGGAAAGGAAGATTGTTTTCAACTACTGTGCTTTCCCCTACATTTAAAAAAATGTTTTTATTTTTAAACTGTTTTTAGAGGTAGGGTCTCGCTCTGTCGCCAAGGCTGGAGTACAGTGGTGTGATCGTAGCTCACTGCAGCCTTCAACTACTGGGCTCTAGCCATTCTCGCGTGCTGCTACCGGAAGGAGGGCCTTGAGTGTAAGCTGTGCAGGTTCTAAGTGTTTTGAACAAAGAATTGGACGAAATGCACAAAGTAACAAAGAAGTGGAACACAGGAAGGAAGCAGCAAATGTAGGGGTTGATTACAGTGAAAAGGCACTCCTCAGGGTGGGAGTGGGTCTGAGCAAGCAGCTCGAGGGCCCGGTTACAAAGCTTTCTGGGTTTTAAGTACTTCTTTTGAGTTTCCTATCGGTTACTCCTGATCTGGATGAAGGATTTGGTCTGTGGCTAATTAAAGGCTGAGGTGAACTGGCACTCTGTGCCAATGAACGGATGGCGATGCTTGGCTCTCGGCCACTCCAAGGCACTCTCCCTTTCTCTCTGAAGCAAGGTGGAAGGCGAGGGCTGTAGGGAGAGCAGCCTTTGATCCTTTGCTACTGGGCCTGGGGAGACGGGGGAGCGGGGTCCTTTTTGGTTTAGCTTTAGGAAGTTTGTGGTACTTGGCCTCAGGTTCCCTGCCCCCAGACCCAGGTGTTTTCCTTTTGATCTAGGTTTGGGAAGTCAGCACGAATTGGTCTCAGATTCCCTGCCCCCAAACCTTGGTGTTTTTCCTTGATTCAGCATGAATTGGCCTTAAGTTTCCTTCCTCCAGACCCAACTCTCCCACCTCGACCTCAGCTTCCCAAGTAGCTGAGACCACAGATGTGTGCCACCATGCCTGGCTAATTTTTGTTTTTATTTTGTAAAGGTGAGGTCTTGCTATATTGCCCAGGCCAGTCTTGAACTCCTGTCCTTAATCAGTCCTCCCACCTGGGCCTCCCAAAGTGCTGGGATTACAGGCATGAGCCACTGTGCCCGGCCATTTCACACGTTTAAGGCACTGGCTAAGGACTTAGGAAAGTTTCCCATGTGCTCCCAACACTCATGAAAGTAAAAAGGAAAATGTCTCTAGAGAGCTCTCAGAGCCTCAATTTCATAGTTTATTGAAAGAATGATATTCAGTAGTAAAAATTAAAATTCCTTAAAACCTTAACTGTGTTTCCTTGAGTAGTTTTCCCATGGAAAGAAATACTCTTCCCTCAACCTAGAAATTAGACAGGATGTGAAAACAAGAGATAAGGGGTTTGTTCTGAAACAGCTGAGCCAAGGAAATTAAAAAGATGTTAGAGCAATAACAACCTGTGTAAGCCTCACTTTCCTGCCTGGATAATGGGGATCGCAGCATCTAATTCCGAGGGCCATTACGCTGTTCATGAACATAGTCAGCATCCAGGCAAGCGCCTGCCACAGCAGATGTTCAAATCCAGCAGGTGCTGGTCTCATTATATTAGCAGTCATTGATCTGACATGCTTCCCATTTTAGTTATGAAATATAATTAAACTTCTGAAAATGATTGATATTCAACTCTTAAGTCTGAAGTACCTTCCTCAAAGACATGAATAGGGAACAATCTGAGATATACTTATTAATAGTTTCTGCTTTTGTCACTGGGTCAATGTCTGTGGCTCAGAGCTTGCAAGTGTCTTGGAAATATACTTAGAAATGTTTCCATTAGGCTGGGCACGGTGGCTCACTCCTGTAATCCCGGCACTTTGAGAGGCCAAGGCGGGCAGATCACGAGGTCAGGAGATCGAGACCATCCTGGCTAACACGGTGAAACCCCGTCTCTACTAAAAAAATACAAAAAATTAGCCGGGCCTGGTGGTGGGCACCTGTAGTCCCAGCTACTCAGGAGGCTGAGGCAGGAGAATGGCGTGAACCCAGGAGGCGGAGCTTGCAGTGAGCCAAGATCATGCCACTGCACTCCAGCCTGGGTGACAGAATGAGACTCCGTCTCAAAAAAAAAATAAAAATAAAAAAAGTTTCCATTAACTTTATTTCCCAAACCATTTAGTGTACTGTCTTCATGGGTGTGTTCTTTATAAGACGGATTGTTTTGGGGTGGTTTTTCCAGTGGCTTCTCTGTGCATGTCTCTCTGATGTTCTTCAGCTGTGCACAGTCCCTGACTATGGGGAGCTTGGAGAGCATTTGCTCTGCCTCCTACACTGACAATTCTTTACGAGGCTTTCCCGCAAACACCACCTTACACAAAGGCTCAGGTTGGTACCCCAGCGCTGGCCAGAAACACAGCATATCTTTTTCATGGCGTATCTCCCCTCAGGTGGAGGCCAGGGCACCATGGTCGGGTGGGACATCCATGCGTATGGTTGGATAGATGTACCCTTCAACGAGAGACACCGTGATCGCTGCACACGCCATTGCTATTTCCTCACCATTCGTGGAGGTCACGGGGGTCACCTCAGGTCTTCCCTTTCCTCTCCTACCCCGGTTCTAGTCATCATCTCCAAAGGTCCAAGCTCATGCTGGCCTCTGCCTCTGTTCATGTCTCATCTTCACTCAGCATCCAGATACCTTTTATAGCAAAATCCTGTCATTTACCCACTTAGAAGTTTCCAGAGACCAAAAACTTCCCATCACTCTTAGGATATAATCTGAGCTATTTAATATGTGTAAGTCTCCATGATGCAGCCCGCCTGCCTTTCTGGTTCATTGGGACCACGCTCTTGCTGGCTTGCAGCACAGCCAGCCTGGCATTCACTGTCCCCAGACACACCAGGCTCCTTCCTGCGCAGGGCTGTGACACCTTCCTCCTCTGCCCCCAGACTCAACAGGAGAACTTTGCCTCCTTCCTCCAGCTACATTCATGTTCCAGCTCAATCTTTTCTTGGAAGGGGAGGCTTTAACAATACAATGTAAAATATAACACCCACCCCTGTCCTATCACCCTATTTTATATTCTTCATGGTATCTAACAATATCCGAAGTTATGGTGTTCATTTATTTACTTATTTTATTGTTTACTTGTTTTTGTGTTTATTGTCATCCTCATTTTCCAACTCCTTCCCACAGGGACTTCTCTATCTAGTTTAAAGCTTTTTCCTGAGTGTCTAGTGCTGTATTAAACATATAACACAATGTAATACACATGTAATAAATACATAATCACCCCAACCTGCTTACTTAAGAAAATGGCTTTTTGAAGACAAATTTAGGTATTTTTAAGGATACGTTATAATCATTACTATTTCCAGAATAGATATTATCCACCAAATAAATAAAATAAATAAGCATATGATATTATTTTGCATAGGCTCTAGTTGTAACCATCAAAATAAATTAGTAGCTAGTAGCTAATGACAAAAGGAGACATTTTCTGTCACTGGCAAATTCTTGAGAAGAAAATCAACCTTAAGTAACCTGAGTTTTAATTGTATTTGTGTCAGTATTTTCTCTATCTTGATACTTCTCTTAAATTTGCCACTTGGCATGCATGACAAATTATTTAAGCCTTAGCAAATCATGACTTAGATAAGGGTAAAGAGATCACTAAATTTCCTGAATTCAGGGAAAGACTTTTTTTTTTTTTAAAAGGACATGTCCCACAGTTATGGAAACAGTGAATCTTATTGAGATTTCACCTGTGGTTGTGTTAAGGGACAGGAAATGGACATAGGACCTTCTGCTAAAAATAATTACATGGTTGTTTCCATGGAAACTGACAAGTGAATCCTTGAATTCTTCTGAAGAACGGGAAAGCAGGTAGTCAACTGTCAATCTCCCAAGATTAGTTGAAGGTCATTTCTATAAACCCCAAATGAATGGCCCATAACAGATCCCAGCTCCTCATGTGAGCTGTGTCAATGGAGATCAATGTCCATTGTGCAGGTGCCCACAGGAGCGGCCCGGGGAGGCTGTTGGTCAATACGCCTTCAGGACAAGGCACACGCCGAACCGGAGCTCAGAATTTTATGGCTGAAAGTCCACATGTTCAAATGATTAATAATTAAATACGTATTGAACTTTGTGTGCCAAAGATCAACAAAAATATTAAAGACTAAGCTCTTCCCTTAGCTGGTTAGATTTGAAGATGACAACACTTTTAATGGGCTTTCTATTTTAGAGTTTATTCCTTTTAATTTTGAAAAAAAAGCAGGATAAAATTCATCATAATAACTGTGGAACATAATATTGTTAAACACTCATGTCTTATTGAGAGACTTCTATGCACTTCCCTGATATTTTAATTAGATCTTTAATATGTAGCTGTAAGAATTTGGGGGCCGGGCGCGATGGCTCACACTTGTAATCCCAGCACTTTGGGAGGCCGAGGTGGGCGGATCACAAGGTCAGGAGATCAACACCATCCTGGCTAACACGGTGAAACCCCGTCTCTACTAAAAATACAAAAAAAAAAAAAAAAAAAAAAAAATTAGCCAGGCGTGGTGGCGGGTGCGTGTAGTCCCAGCTACTCAGGAGGCTGAGGCAGGAGAATGGCGTGAACCCAGGAGGAGGAGCTTGCAGTGAGCAGAGATCGTGCCACTGCACTCCAGCCTGGGCAAAAGAGCGAGACTCCGTCTCAAAAAAAAAAAAAAAAAAAAAAGAATTTATCATCACACTTTCAACTTCTTTCACAATTCACCCTGTACACATTTATTAATATGCTCCCACATACCTGACTACGTACTGTGATAGGCACTGGAATATTGCAGTGAGAAAACTCACAAAAAAAGGGGAGGGTACCTAAACTCATGGAGACAAACTTGAGTGTTTACATTTAATTGGTTGTTTTTTCTTATAGCTCTCTCCTTTTTAGTTTCAAATAACTGTATGTTTCCTTGCTTCTTTTCCATTTAAAATTTCACATCTGGTCATTGCTCTCTGATTTTCCATAGAAAAGACAATTATTTAGTGTCAGGATATTCTAGACGATGACATTTTGGCAAGCAAGTAGTTGTAATGGAAAAATAAATATTGAGCTAAATATCAGAAGATTTATCTGCATCATTGTCTATGTAATCCCACGTCTTCCTTCCTCACGCAAACAAGGAAATTTATTGACTAATTTTTATCACCTTTAAAATAAGAAAAGCTACTTTGTACTCTTTCTCATAGGACGATTGGGAGTTGCAAGTCAGGTGTTTTTCCGAAGTGCCTTGAGAATTGCTACAGTATGTACATGATGTCTTAGAGCAGGCCATGGAGCTTGCACTCAAATCCACCTCC
Source organism: Gorilla gorilla gorilla (assembly GCF_029281585.2). NCBI lineage: Eukaryota > Metazoa > Chordata > Mammalia > Primates > Hominidae > Gorilla > Gorilla gorilla. The sequence goes on from NC_073241.2 coordinate 107,030,538, forward strand.
TGACAATCAGCCCTGACTGCACCAGGACGCCCGTGATCTGAGAACCCGCACAGCTTCCTGTCTGGCCTTTGTAACAGGCATTCGGCGAGCCACCTGGGGAGCCCTCCCAAGGTCCTCTTTCAAGATGTGCATCTTCCTCCTGACATTTGCCTTTCCTCACCCACCTCACATTCCTCACCATTCATGCTGGCATTGTGCTCATAGACCCTGGCAAAGAGGTGGCAGGTTGCAAAACAGAAATAGCAGGGCTGTTGGCATTCATTCTCCAATAACCTGGCTCTTAGATAAAGGAGATTAGAGAGCACAAAGAAATTACCTTGGTCAGAAGCATGCAGGAGATGTAGGTTTTGCTGCCAACTTCGGGTAAGCAGTGTGATGTTGCTGTCTCCATCGTCTTATGTGGCATTAAGATGAAACATTTTTGGGTTATAAATATAAATATCTATTGTATACTACTCAGTAATAAACAGGAGCAAAATATTGACACACTCAAGAATCTGAGTGAATGTGCAGAGAATCGTGCTGAGCCAAGAAAACCAATCGCAAAAGTTAACATTCTGTATGATTCATTTTCATGACATTCTTGAGATGACAAGATTATAGATGTGGGGAATAGATCAGCGGCTGCCAAGGGCTAAGGAGCCACTGGGGTGGGAGCGAAGTGGATTTGGCTGTGAAAGGCAGCAGGCGGGACCCTTCTGGTGGCAGATGTTCCCTGTCTGGACCGGGTCGATGCCAACATCCTGGCCAGGAGACTGCATTATGGCTTTGTCAAGACACTACTCCTGCGGTGGGAGGGGATCTCCCTGCAAGATTTCTTACAACTTCGTGTGAATCTTCAATGATCTCAAAATAAAAAGTTAAAACATTTATTTATTGCACTGTTTACATTTATACTCACTACACAACTTTTCATTAACTTTATGAAGATGTAAGAAAAAATAAGCAGGCCGGGGGCGGTGGCTCACGCCTGTAATCCCAGCACTTTGGGAGGCCGAGGCAGGCGGATCACGAGGTCAGGAGATCGAGACCACGGTGAAACCCCGTCTCTACTAAAAATACAAAAAAAGTTAGCCAGGCGTGGTGGCGGGTCCATGTAGTACCAGCTATTCAGGAGACTGAGGCAGGAGAATGGCGTGAACCCGGGAGGCGGAGCTTGCAGTGAGCCGAGATCGCACCACTGCACTCCAGCCTGGGCTACAGGGCAAGACTCTGTCTCAAAAAAAAAAAAAAAAAAAAAAAAATTAATAATAATAATAGCAAAACCCTGAATACCAGCTTTTGGCTCAGCTGCTATCTATCAGAACTTCTTTTCCTCCATGCATGCTGTGGGCTAGATCTTTAGATGTCCCCCAAGGTTTTCTGTGCCGTGACACACACACGTGCCATCGGTTCCAGGGGCTGGGGATTCAAACAGATTTTACTCCTATGATCAGGTTATATCTTAAGGCACCATTGAGCATACAATGCAGAGAGTATCTGTGTGGGCTGTACCTATTCCCATGATCCCTGTAAAAGATAAGTTTTTTCTGACTGGTTGCAGAAGGAGAGCTGGGCGTGCAATTTCTGATTCTCTAATTGGATTTAATTGTAGACATGACCTATAAGAAATAACAGCAGAAGTTCATGCTGGGAAGAGGCTGAGATGGAAATTGAGTAGGCAAGATGAGAAAATGTTTCATGGGACTAAATAGCTGAGCAAACAGCAATGGATGATGTAGAGCTTACAGATTAACCTTGGCTAAATTCTATAATCATTACAAGTGTGCACTGTTGATGCAAGTTCAATGGATCCAATTAGAGAATCAGGAATTAACTTTAGGATATATAAGGGTTGGCTGGGTGAGGTGGCTCACACCTGTAATCCCAGCACTTTGGGAGGCCGAGGTGAGTGGATCACTTGAGGTCAGGAGTTCAGGACCAGCCTGGCCAACATGGTGAAACCCCATCTCCAATAAAAAATACAAAATTAGCTGGGCGTGGTGGCGGGCACCTGTAATCCCAGCTGCTTGGGAGGCTGAGGCAGGAGAATTGCTTGAACCCGGGAGGTGGAAGTTGCAGTGCAGTGAGCCGAGACTGTGCCACTGCACTCCAGCCAGGGCGACAAGAGCAAAACTCCACCTCAAAAAAAAAAAAAAAAAAAAAAAAGGAATATATAAGGGCTTAGTGCCTCATTAAGGAGGCATAAAAATGAAAACATAGAATATTATTTTTGAAGCATAAGTATATTTGATTATACTTATGTATAAGGTTGGATTTTTACTTATGTATAAATACTGTAAAAAATGTAGACCTGCAAGGAATATGGACTAATCTTCCAGCTTTAACAATTACAAACATTTTGGCAATAGTGTTCATCTACTTTACACTTGTTTATTGTGCTTTGCCAAGCAAATCTAAGGGACTGTCTCGACCAGCCCTGAATAGTTCTCCAATATACATCTCTAATGAATAAGAACTTTAAAGTTGAATCACCATGTCATTATATCTAACACAATTAAGTCCTTTATCTTATACTGAGCTATTAGTCATTTAAAAATACTTTCTAGTGAAACTATAAAAATTCATGATACACTAAATGAAAAACATGATTCACTTCCTCTGAGAATTATAGTATTGTTACTATAGGTACCTATTTGCACTGAGAAACAAGACAGAAATGTAGAAAAATGTTAATAATGGTTAATTGGTAGTGGGATTTTTGTATTTTTCTTCCTTATGATTTTTCTTATTTTTCTGAATTTTCCGAAATAAGCATGTACTTATTTATGTCTAAAGTATTATTTATAAATAGAAGTTACAGAACATTTCTCTTAGCACAGAAACATATTTAAAAATATTTGATGAAACATCAACATGAATAGCCTTACAGCATCCATAATTTGTACGATATTTCTCAAACACTTTTGCTCCATTAAAGGCTTTATTTTGATTTGTGACTAAATCTGCAACCTATTGTATTTGACATTGGTGCATTAGAGATATAAAAGTTTCACGTGTATCAAATTACATTAATTTAGCCTTTGTTTAGTGAGTGACAGGTCTACCAAAGCAACCAGCTCAATGTCATCTAAAAGGTAAGTAAAGAGAAAATATGAGGAGGCTTGTAGCTGTTCTATGATTACTTAGAAGAGAATGGATGTTTTTTACTGAGACTGTCTGATTCTTTTCTCTTTTCTTCCTTATTAGTCCTGCTAGCGGTCTGTCAATTTTGTTGATCTTTTAAAAAAACCAGCTCCTGGATTCATTGATTTTTTTGAAAGGTTTTTGTGTCTCTATCTCCTTCAGTTCTGCTCTGATCTTAGTTATTTCTTGCCTTCTGCTAGCTTTTGAATGTGTTTGCTCTTGCTTCTCTAGTTCTTTTAATTGTGATGTTACGGTGTCAATTTTATATCTTTCCCGCTTTCTCTTGTGGGAATTTAGTGCTATAAATTTCCCTGTACACACTGCTTTAAATGTGTCCCAGAGATGCTGGTATGACCAACATGGCACATGTATACATACGTAACAAACCTGCACGTTGTGCACATATACCCTAGAACTTAAATTTGAAAAAAAAGAAGAGAATGGATGTTAATTCGGAGCTCTCTGTAGAGCAGATTTACTGGAAGTGGCTTTGGAAATAATCAAAATAATGAACTAGCTGGAGGAAGAGCAACTATCTGTACCAATTTAACACTTACTCATAACCTTCACTTTGCCCGAGGGAACTGAAATGTTTACCAGAGATGCATGTCCAAGCCTTCCAGAGCTCACGCTGAGGTCTCCTCAGTCAACGTTAGCCTTCAGGTGTTGTTACCTACAGGCATAAAGTGTCCAAGTGGTTGATTTGGGAGACTTCCTGAACAAGCTTCCAATCAATTTAGATTTGTAGCTGATTTTGTTTAATCTGAAGACGGCTACACCTGACTTTGCTTCTGGCTTGGTAATTTTCCCATTGCTACTGAAAATCCATATTTAATTTTGAAAAAAAATCACTTCAATTTTCTTGAGAACATTTATTCCTATTTAATTTTTGGCTTACGGGCCAGAGAAAATAATTTTTTAACTTCTACTAAAAATGTAATACAGTCACAGAACAGCTTACAAGTCTGCGTAAAAGTTAACAGGACTGTAAAGTTTAAATTATCCAACATGCCTTTCAAATATTTTAATTTACAACACTATGGAAAATGATTATTTCTTAAAACCATAATCATTTCTTTGGTGGTTTTTATTCAGATTACAAAGAAATTCTTATGAAGATAATTTATCTATAAATTTTATAATTTGGTTTCTTAATGTCCTGTGATATTAACTTAATCTACTTAACATTTATTATGTACTTAAGACCTTCCTTAGTGTTTCAGACAGACTCTAACCTATAAATTCTTGTTTTAACTATGACTACTGATCATAACACTGGTATCTATTTGGGATAATGACCTTGTGGCTGGGTTTCATTAACTCGCACTCTGAGTAATTATGCAATAGCACAATATTGCACTTTAGGGAACTTGTATTCATATAACTTGCTGAGCTTTATAGAATACAAGTATTTTTGAAGCTATCTTGTTAGGAGGACAGCCTTTTAAACCCATAAACATATAAAATGGACCTTTAAAAATGAGACAAACAGGCCAGGCACGGTGGCTCACACCTGTAACCCCAGCACTTTGGGAGGCCGAGGCGAGCGGATTACTGAAGGTCAGGAGTTCGAGACCAGCCTGGCCAATATGGCGATACCCCGTCTCTATTAAAAATATGATAATTAGCCAGGCATGCTGGTGGGTGCCTGTAGTCCCAGCTACTCTGGAGGCTGAGGCAGGAGAAACACTTGAACCAGGGAGGTGGAGACTGCAGTGAGCCAAGATCATGCCACTGCACTCCAGCCTGAGTGACAGAGCAAGACTTCATCTCAAAAATAAAATAAAATAAATAAAAATGAGACAAACAGACAAAGAAGTAGTCTATTCGAAGAAGCCCTGGAATTATTTCCCAGGTGTAGAGGAGAGCTTGCTAATGGGTAGGGAGGAAGTTGCAGTAAAAATGAAGTGACAATGGCAGCTCTTTTTCATTGTGTGGTATTCAGTGTGGTGAATAATCAGTCATTACCAGAGCAAAAACACAATATATATCATTATTTAATGTTTTTAGCCTTTAAAAAAGAGTGCTGATAGAATAATGAAAAAAATCCTTTTTAAAACATTTAGGCCAAAATTCTGGCATTTAAGAGACAGAGAAAGCAATTGTGATTATCCCTGGATCCTTGTGAAATGAAATGAAGCAGATTAGCAAAGCCCAGAGTTTCACGAATGTCCACAAAGTCATGCTTGCCATTCACGATGAGCTCCTGCTTTAACATGGGAGCTCTCCAGTTACCTTGCTGATATCTGCACCTTCTAAAACATGGCTTCATTCCCGACAATGTGTATTGTAATTTAATATTAATTTTATTCCTCAAAATATATAAAATAGCTTTAAAGTATATTACCAACATTACTATAAACAAGGAGAACTGCTACATGAATTTTAAGTGTATGTGAAACTCTATTTGACTTTAGAATATATCCCACTACGGGGGTGCACTCAAAATACTGTGTCATAAAGTCCCTGGAAATCCCTCCTCTGCTGTGGCTGTTGTCGTTGATGATGTGACCGACTTGATAGTCTGGTTCATGTTTTCTAGGTTTCATTTTAACTTTAGAACTTGCTCAGTTTCATTTGGATTTTATTATAGTTTTTAAAAATGTGAATGATTTTTTATTATATAAAATATATAAATATTTTTATTCTTGTCTACTGTTTCCTCTTTTTCTTTATATGTAAACATTTGTATAGTTTTGGTTATTCTTCTAAGTGCTATTTTTTTCAGATTAAAATAAATATGTGTAACTCGACAGATAATTAGGATTCACTCTGTCTCCCTTTTATTTTTTCTTTGTCTCTTGATTTACCAATTTACCTAGGTAAATACTTTTATGTGTATAAATATAGACACATAGAGATAGATGTTACCTTTCAGCTGTTTACTTTTTTTACTTAGCAACATACCCTGGAGGTCATTTCCAATTAGGAGGATTCCTCGCTTCCTTTTGGCAGCTGTGTAGCACTTCATTGACTGCTGTTTTTGAACATTTGGGTTTCCAAAATTTTGTTACAATAAAACAACTTGACAATTAGCAGCTTTCTGCATAAGTCAGTTTCTATATTTTCTATTGCAACTTTTGGATAGATTCATGAAAGTGAGTTAGGAGAAAGGTTAAATATACTTGTACTTTTGCTATGTATAGACAAATGGAACTCCATAGAGAATGCTATTGAGCATTCACTGAAGTCATAGATGAAACGGTCTCTTGGGCCAACAGAATGTTCTGCTAATGTTTTGGGGTTTTGACAGTAAACTAATGATGGTATATAAATGAAAGTTTTAATTTGTGTGCATTTTACAAGTTAGCTTTTAATTGGTTTAAGGGATATTTTCATTTATTTTCTGTGAACTGCCTATTCATATCTTTGGTACATTTTTCCAACAGGTTGTTAGTTTTCTAAAATTATCAATATTTAGGAGAACTGTCAAGTTTATTCTGACTATACTTACTTCAGTTTTACAAGTGAATTTTAGAACAATTTTAAAATCGAGGAAAACAGATATGATCATTGGGATCAGGATAAATTTTAAATTGACTTTAATGAAACCTGTTAATATCGAGACTTCCTTTCCAAAAACATGGTTTGTCTTTCTATTTATTTACATTTCTTTTTTTTTAAGTATATGTTAAAGTTTTCTTCATATAAGCTTCACAAAATTCATTAAGCTTCTATTTAGCTATTAATCATTTGAGTCAGTATTGGAAAGACATTCCTTCTTTTCATCAGTGTTCCAAATAGAAGTCTGCTTTTCTATTAATTTACTATGTTTCTACTTTGCCACATTTCTAATTAGTTGTAATCATTTTTTATTGATGTTTTTTCCTAAATATTTACTGATGTAGTCTGCGTATTGATATTTGTTTTTTGTTTTCCAGTTCACGTCCTTTTGTCTTAGTCTGTTTGTGTTGCTTTAAAGGAATACCTGAGGCTGGTTGATTTATAGAGAAAAGAGGTTTGTTTGACTCATGGTTCTTCAGGCCGCACAGGAAGCACAGCGCTGCATCTGCTTCTGATGAGGGCCTTAGGCTGCTTCACTCATGGCGGAAGGTGGAGAGGAGCTGGTGTGTGCAGAGATCACATGGCAGAGATGAAGCAAGGGTGGACAGGAGGTGCCAGTCTCTTTCACAATCCGCTCTTCTATTAAACAAATATTTCTTGAATACCTATATATGCCAGGTATTGTTCTAGGGTCTATGATACATCGGTGAATACACGAAGACAAGATCTTTATCCAGAACATGAAACTTGAACTAAAACTTAAGAGGAGGAATTAGCCAAACAAATATTTGAGCAATGAGTGCTTCAGCAAGAGGACTCATTAGGAGAAGGTGTTAAGATGGACTGTGCCTGGTATACTTGAGAAATGGAAAGGAATCCATTCTGTCGGGAGCAGACTAGACAGAGGGAGCAAGGAAAGAATATTGGACAGGTGGGACCATAACTATGTGCACTTTGTAGCAGTGGACATTTTAGAAAGTGGTCATATTCGGAGTATTGCTTGAAGGTGAGGCAACAAGATTTCCTGATGGCTTGGATATAAAGTGCAAGAAAAAAATTCCAAATTTTTGTGGAGATAGACTGTCTTGTACAGATAAATGACAATGATAGGTTGGACATCTTTGGGTTTAGCAGTGTTCACACACTTCCTGATGAATTCAAATATTTATTTCTTCAGATTTTGAGATTTTAGATGAATGAATATACGAGTCATTTACATGTTTTTTAAATATACTGTTTGATGCAATACAGGAGAAATAATCTTAGTCTATAACAAATTGGAAAAGAGTAATTTTTGATTTGTGTTTGCATACAGTTTTTTTTCTAACAAACATACCCCTAAATCCTTTGAAATCTTTTAGACACTTGAATTCACAGTTATGAACACTGCAGAGAAATAGGTTACTTTTGTTCATTTCATCAGTTTTGGATCATATTTTGGAAAAAAAGGATGTGATACACTTTTTTTATTTCATTAAAATTATTTTTGAATAATTTTAAGGTCTTTAACCCTAAAATATATGAGGTGACAGAGTTTTGATGTTATTATCCAAGTATAAGTGGGTTCTCATACTTGGAACATCCAAAATACACTTAATAAAATCAGTTTTTTACTGGAGAATTGCTTATGCCTTCTACCCATGACATCCTTTTGGCACCTACACTATTAATTACTCTCTCTGCTAGAGGCAAGATATGAAAGAGAATAGAAATTGGGGCTTTGTTATACACTGGCATGCTGACCATGTAAAGCTAACATTTATATAACGTATTATTTTTGTGGAATGCATACGTGTCAGGGTAGAATGAACTTGGAGGGCTAGAAGACTAAATAATTGAGTTTCAATTGTGCGGTGATTTTATTGTGTTGATACAAATCTGTTCTCCATTTAACCTTGAACACTGAACCTTGATTGATATGAAGACAAAGATTTTCAACCCCTCCTCTGTTTATAAAGTACTGGTGCTGCAGAGTTTTGCTGCATTTTGAAGGGGAACTCTGAAAATTTCTAAACCATTAAACATTGTAATTTTTTTCTCATCAAAACTTTAAATTCTTTCCTAAATGAAGAACATTTTGAGATGATTAGATGAAAGCACGAAAATGGGTAGTCGACTTGACGTGGGTAGAATGAGAGACCGTGGGGAAAATGAGACTCAAGCTCATCACTTTCCTAGCACAGAAACTGCAAATCACCCGCTCATTTCTCCAAGCTACAGATTTGACTAAGCGTAAGAATTTGAATATATTCTTGAACCAATTCGAAGAACTCTAATGTGCATTCTTCTATTTTCCATAATGCGGACGTCGCTTCTCTGACAAGCCTGTATGTGCTCTTTGAGACTCTAGTTCTGGTTCGATTTGTGACCCTAGGCAAATCACATTTTTTTCTGTCATAGATTTCTCATCTGTAAAATGATAATGCCATGTTCCCTCACATCAAGACAAAAATGGCTGTTTAATAGCCGTAAGTCACCATTACACTAAACAGCACAAAATACTAAAGAGAAACAGGCAACCATTCAAAACAAAAATAAAACAAAACTAAAGTCTCATCCACCGTTATGCTTTGGTAGGATTGCCGACTTCTGTCACTTCCTTCCTAAAATCACCCAGCTGAATATGTTTGTGAAAAGATGGACTAAGATGAAACACATCCATGTAACATTTTGCTTCCCTTCTGCCTTTCAGATATGCATGGATACCAACCGGTACCATGTTCACCTGCCATTCTCAGAGACACTGGGCCTCTCTGACCTCTAGGCTCTCATCTCTGTGCCTAGCATATCAACAAGCTAAGTTTCCTCTCCCGAAAATCCTGCATATTTGGATAAAGTGTGTCTTTATGAAGGTAGCCAAAAAGTTTACCTTTGTTCCTATGCATAATTACACAACGGTGGAGAACACGCAAACATTGTGCCACTATCAATATATTGGCTCTTGTTTCTTCTCCATTGTGGTTTTAGAGAGGCAAAATCACTTGATAGATATACAGAAATGTTGGGTTATTTAACGTAGCTGGCAGGAAAATTCCCACCTGTCCCCAGCCTCATTCTCCACTCATTGGCTGATGTCCATTTCCATGGCCTCAAAATTTTTCATAATTCCTTGCTGATCAGAAGACCTTAGCTTGTTTCTATCGCCCATTTCACAGACACCTCAGCCCCACACCCATAGACCCATGGAAGTTCAGATCTGAAGCTGGGCTGTGTTTTTTTTTCTCTGCCTCCTCTATCTCTTCATTCCATGATGACATCTGAAATATAGAAACTGATCTACTGTATTCATAATCTGAATTTCTGTAATTGCCTATTTCTTTTTTTCTATTAGTTTTTAACACAATATAATTTATTTCAGGTCTTAGGGTTTCATTTCCAAATTGGGTTGCTCTTGAGAAAGATTTTTGGAACTTTCTGAAAAAGGCTACCTGGCCCCAACCAAACCCACTGCATCAGCCCATGGGGAGGATCCCAGGTACTTGTATCTTTTAAAGCTCACGGCTGATTTAGCACCCAATGAGGATCCGTACCTTAGGGCAGTGTTGCTTCACAAAGTGTCCAGTTTTGCAAATCATGTATATCAGAGTCTCCTGGAGATTTTATAAAAACGCCAATTCCAAGGCCAAATCCAGAACAGTCTGCAGGACAGCAAGCACCCTCACCCGAAGCCAAAGATCCCCAAACCCCGTCTCTGGTTGTCAGTGGGACGGCACAGGAAGCATTCCGGTCTCCTTTGGGTTTCAGTCCTCTTTGACATCCTGTTCTATACAACCTCACAAAAACCCTCTGTCCTTTCAGGGTCAGAGCATATCAAGCCACTGTGGGCAAGATCACAGTCCTCCAAAAAAAGCAAAAGCCTCCTAAGGAAGCACGGCTCAATCATGAGCTACGTGTCCCCAGATCAGCGCCTTCCCCATCCCACCACAAGGAGGATTGGGAGGTTGCCTAGGGATCCATGTCTGGGAAATCTGCTGGTTGCTCCCACTCCCGTTAAGTGCGTCCTGGCAATTGTTTGTTGAAGAAAACCCCTCCTCTAGCAGAGCACATTGACACTCTGGTGTGGACAGGAGCACGTCTCCAGAGTGGACTTTTTGATTCAGAAAGCGTGCACCATCAGAGGTAGCCAGCCTAGCAATTCAGATTATGTCCTCAGCTCCCAATGACCTGGACTTTATCCCATCCTTACCATTAACCACCTGATGATTTTGGGCAAGTTACTTAAACTCTTTGTCCTTCAATCTCCTCATCTGTAAAATAAGGATAGAGGCGTACCTACTTGAGAGGATTTTTGTAAACATTAAATGAAGGAATACAAATAAAGCCCTTAGACCTAAGGCATAATAAACACTGAATTCTAAATTATGATTATCGTCATTAACATCAGAACAAGAAAAACATATTCCCCAAATACTGGGTAGGAAAGACTCAGAATTCTGGCACTTGTAGGATTTAGAATCAAATCAGAACTTCCTGGCCAATCGTCCATGGTCTTGCGTGTATGGTTAAATATGTTTTCAGCTCTTAGGGTAGCTGAGTGGTGCCTGTGTCTACCAGGAACCCTAGCCTGATCTCCCTTCTTGAGCAATCTCATCTAGCTTTCCCAGTGCCTTGTGAAAATATTGCCATTTTTTATGTGTGCCATAATATCAAATATGCAAATATCATCATTTTCTATGTGTACCAGGTTGATGGCACTGGGGAAGCAATGCACATTGAAATGGTTTGGCTTTGTGTCCTCACCCAAATCTCATGTTGAATTGTAATGACCAGTGTTGGAGGTGGAGCCTGGTGGGAGGTGACTGGACCATGGGGATGATGTCTAATGGTTTAGCACCATCCCCCTAGTGCTGTCTCATGATTGAGTTCTCATGAGATCTGGTTGTTTGAAAGTGTATAGCACCTGCCCTTTGCTCTCTCTCTCCTGCTCTGCCATAGTAAGATGTGCCTGCTTCCTCTTCACCTTCTGCCATGATTGTATGTTTCCTGAGGCCTCCCAGCCATGCTTTCTGTACAGCTAGTGGAACTGGGAGTCAATTAAATCTCTTTTCTTCATAAATTACCCAGTCTCAGGTAGTTTCTTATAGCAGTGTGAGAATGGACTAATACACACATCATCTACGGATGTGCTGAGAGAAGACTGAAGCCTCAAAGTCACCCAAAATTCTGTTGAGTCTTTTGTCAACTCTACTCTATCAACCAATGCCACATCTTGACTATTTGGAGAGATCTAGGCTCAATCTTCCCTTTTTTTCTATATTTTATTATTTTAACCTGGGTAAAGATTACAGATCAATCATCAGACACATGAACTGCAAGCCTCACAGCCTCTGTGAATAAATGAATAAATAAAATTTAAAAAAAGTAGAGAGTAAATTATAGAGCATAAATAAATCAAACAACTAACAATCAAGATAAGAGAAATTATATACTAATCTAAAATCTGGATTATACAAAAGCTTAACGACACCTAATGATAACAATCATTGACAAAATTATGGATCAATAAGTGTGCTTATACACTGACAGAGAGGATAGAAATGATTAAAAACAACTTTGCAAAAAATAGGTGAAATTGCAGATACACACACTTGAAGTCTCAGATTTTACTAATATAGTAAAATCTCTCACTCTAGAGAACTCACACACACAGAGAAACACATGCCATGTGGTGCCACCACTGGGAACCAACAGCAAGCGTGCCACCAGCTTGGACACTTGGCCCTGGTAGAGTAGACAAATGTCCGCCCTGTCTTTCTGTTTTGTGGATCTTATTTTCCTCAGGATTTCTATTTTTTTTTTTTAAACCAGGGAGGAAGGGAATCATGGAGGAAGACAGAACTTTTGACTTTTCTTCAATGCAACTAGTTTGTTCCATTTATGGGGGCATTGCCTCTCTCAGCCCAGGTTGCACCTCATCCTGGTGGCCTTGGCTTTGTGTTGCAGACTCCCTGTCCAGTGGCTGAGATGGCCAGCCTTGTACTCCTGGGTTGGGTAGTGTAATCATTGCTGCTTTTTTCATTCCTTGCTGTTAGACATATTTTAATGGGGAACGTGCTGGTCTCTGTTTCTACACTTTCCCCTAGGCACTGCAGTCTCATGTCCTGCACCTGCCTTTTCTATGGTGGATGCTATTTTTTTGTAGAAGACAGATGATATCTTTTTTAACTCGAATATTTAAAGCTCTTAGACAAGTTTTAGGCATTGCATGAATTCTGAGTACGAACCACTTAACAGAAGATGGGAGTTGTATCAGCAGCAGAGCTAGGACTGGTCAATGTTCAGATTTCAAAGTAAATCTCTGCTCCTCTGGTTCTGAGTTTTGTTCACATCTGCTGCAGCATATTTTGAGCAGAGCTGTGACTCCATCTACATCTGCAAATTTTCCCTGCTGCTGATAGGTTCACATAGCTCTCAAAATACTCTTTGGAAAACTCCTTTTCCTTCAGCAGTAGCTATAGAAGGAGTTTGATTTAAAAAAAAATGTCTCTTACTGTTGTTACAGAGAATCTGCCTTTTGGGGGCCCATTGGGGATTCCGTTCTCCTTATTCAGACACCATTTATTGATTGCTTTCTTTTTCTTGGTCAACTTGATTCTGGCCAAGGCAGAGGTCTTGTTGGGGCTTAGTGGCCCTCCGTCCTCTATCTGTCTGATTGTGGGACAGCCTGCCGGTGCTCTAAAGGTTCAGTCTGTCTGTCTGACTGTGGGGGCCCGCCGGCACTCTAAAGGCTCTGTCTGTCTGTCTGACTGACTGTGGGGCGGCCTGCCGGCTCTCTAAAGGCTCTGTCTGTCTGTCTGTCTGTCTGACTATGGGGCGGCCTGCCGGCTCTCTAAAGGCTCTGTCTGTCTGTCTGTCTGTCTGACTGTGGGGCCTGCCGGCGCTCTAAAGGCTCTGTCTGTCTGTCTGTCTGTCTGACTGTGGGGCCTGCCAGCTCTCTAAAGGCTCTGTCTGTCTGTCTGTCTGTCTGACTGTGGGCGGCCTGCCTGCGCTCTAAAGGCTCTGTCTGTCTGTCTGTCTGTCTGACTGTGGGCGGCCTGCCGGCTCTCTAAAGGCTCAGTCTGTCTGTCTGTCTGTCTGACTGTGGGGCCCGCCCACGCTCTAAAGGCTCTGTCACACCTTGTCTTGAATGAAGGGTCCACTGCAGAGTAGATAAATTCACCCAATCTCGAGAGTCCTCATCTCTAAAGTGAAGATTAAGAACTTTAATCTTTAAATGAGTGTATAGAGAGTAACAAAAACAAAATCCAGAAATAACAAAGGTTAATAATGTTGTCATTTTAGCTCCTAGTCTATTTTAAATAAATAAATATTTAAATATACCTAACATCAAACCATCCCCCTCTCCCAAACTTGCTTTTCTTGAAAAGCAGCTTCAGCTCAGATCTCATCTCAAACATCAAGGGCCTTGACTCCAAAATGGTGTGAATTGGCTGCCATCTGCTGGACCGGGACACGTAAAGGTGAATTCTAGGTTTTATTTAGCATCCAGGAAAATCAAATCCCAGTCTCAAACAATATGGTCTTAATTAATTTTTCTGAGAATGTCAACATTTACATATATTAAAGATTGAACTTAATTACAATTGCAATTTATTGATTGAGAAGGCACTTCACTATCTTCCAATGCATTCAAGATCATTACAAAATCCTGTTTAAATCAGGGTGGAACATATCACAAGAAAATGACATATGAAATAATTTATATAAGGACTTTTAATATAAAATATCTTTAATACAAAAGTATTATATGTTTTGAGTGCATAATATATTTTAAAAGCCATTGTTAAATATTGTAAAGCATAAAAATACTCATCAGATGCAACAATCCATTTCTTTGTTGCATAGAAAAGAGGACTCTGAGGGAGTCAAGGTAAATCCAGGTAAACCCCAAGACAGTGCCACTGAGAAGGTGCCTTAAGTCAACAGCACAGATGTCATCTCTAGGGAGTGTGTGGGCCGGGGTTCGTGAGGACAATGGTCTTCAGCCTTGACACACGTGGATGTGTGGCTGGAGACCCCAAGTGGAATGGGTGGATTCCAGTGGTACACATCATAAGAAAAACCGTGGAGACTGAGGAGTTAGGAAATAAGTAGAGGGTCAGGTTAGCTGAAACACTGAGTGTGAACAGGGAGGTTGTTGGGAATAAAATGGGAGAGGTCGGTTGGGGCAGGTGCATGGAGGGGCTTGTAAACCACCACCAAGAGTTCAGGCTGCTGGAAGTTTCCAAGGTAAAGCTGGGATTCACTCAGACAAAAGGCAACTGACTTGACAAACTGAACATCCTGGGTGAAAAAAAAAATGTTTGTAGAGAACATTTGTGCTACTTATTCAGCAGTTTCCATGACCCAGGCCATATTCTAACTGCAAGAACACAGAGAAATAAGAAGCATCTCCTGCCCTCCAAGGCCTCCACTCTCAGAGCAGAGGCTTCTCGGTCAATGGCCCTGATGCATCCACTGTGGCAGAGCAGAAATGTGGACTCTGGAAACTACTGCAGGAACATGAGAAAGAAGCACCTGCCTCTGGCTGGAGATGTTGACCAAACTCCATATGACAGGTGCATCAGTCTAGGTGGGAAACGTAAGCAGAAGTGTTGCAAGCATAGAGGCCAGGAAAAGGCACCCTTGTGGCTCCAGATTTTGTAATGTCACGGAGTCCTAGGTGTGTGGCTCAAGCCCAGGAACAAGTCCAGTGGAGTGGACGCCTGAGGGACTGCCATTAAATACACTCAATGTGTGTCAAAAAGTCTTGGGAGTAACACAGAGATGGTCTACCACTTTGACACTTAAAACTGCGTATCAGTTAGGGAGGTACAGTTTAAAAATGCTGCTGGAGAGATAACCTGGGTTTGATTTAGAACTCTTCAGCACACAGATGGCAATGAAGCCATCCAAGAGGTGAAACTGCACGTGTAAAAAATGCATTGCAGAGAAAGCAGCCCTGACTGCCATTTACTGGGAGTGGGTCAGGCATTGAGGGCCGAGGCACTCTCTTGTTACCATAAAGAGTTTCACAGACACCGCATCAGGCAAGGCCACTCTGTGATGAGCATAGGAAAGATGAGCTTGAGAACACTGGCCAGGCCATGCAGATGGCCCCACACCCTCCTTCCTGGGCTCGTCTACACACTGTGGCTTCTTTAACACGTTGGCCCGTTCATGCTCTCTACTCTGTAAATGAAATCACGGAGAGAACAATCATAGTTTTCCCAGCTATTGACAGTGCCCAGTCTGGAGCAAACCCATTCTTCCTTGAACCCTACCCCAAATACCCTAATATGACCCCAAGTCCTCTTATAATCCCTATTTCTTCCTCTTACCAAGACACCCTGTGCCCCTCCGGGTGTGCTCTTGTTGTTGCAGTGAACCAGTAACTCACCTTGACCTAAGACAGGGCCACAGGGAGGAGGACGGAGAAGTTGCCACAGGTGGAAAGAATTCAGCAGTGTGGGTTCTTTCCCCTAGGACAGAGCTTCTCAGACTACAGGTAATCTTCAGTGTTGAAATTATATTTGTTTAGGGAAATGTAAGATGAATTTGGAGCAGGCGGGGACCAGATCATGAAAGGTATCTTATTTAATGCCATGATATTTTGATTGTATGAGAGGTTTGGAGAGTGAGGAGGTATTGCAGCGTCTTATCTAGGGAGGTGGCATGGTCACTTTAGAGACCCTCTTCTGGAAGCACCTACATGTGCATCAAGGTCACCCAAAGATATTTTAAAAAATGCAGAAGTTGATCCAGTGGAGCTGAGATCCTGTGTTTCACAAAGTTCCAGGTGGGGCTAGGATGGTGGTTCTTGAGGGGTGGTTTCTGCATCAGCAATGTCAGCATCACCTGGAAATTTGTAGGAGTTGCAGATTATCACCTGACACCAGACCACACTGAATGAGAAAGTTGGGACCTGGGATCCTGCAATTGCCTTTTAAAAAAAATTAATAGCAAGTTGTGACAGTTAATTGTATGTGTCAATTTGACTTGAGTAGATGGTAAAACGTTATTTCTAGGTGTGTCTGTGAGGGTGTTTCCTACTAAGTTAGCATTTGAATTGCTAGACTGAGTGGAGAAGTTTCACCCTCACCCATGTGGGAGGCAGCATGCAATTTGCTGAGGACCCAGATAGAACAAAAAGCAGAGGAAGGGCAAATTTCCTTTCCTTTCTTGAACTGGGACCACCATCTTCTCCTGCCCTTAAACACTGAGTTCCTGGTTCTCAGGCCTTCAGACTCAGTAACATGCAAACCCACAACACCGCCTGTCTGGAGTCCTTTGGACTCATGTGAATGATACATTGGCTTTCCTGGGTCTTATGCTTACTGATGGCAGATGGTGGCATGTCTCAGCCTCCATGATCACATGAGTCGATTCCCATCATCTCCTTCCCTACGGATCCTACTGGTTCTGTTTCTCTGGAGAACCCTTTAACTCCAGGTGATTCTGATGTCCATTAACGCTTGGGAACATTATTGTTATTGGCATAGTTGAAGCGCGATAGACACAGATGTGGTCCCAGAAGATGCTAAGAAGGAAGAGAATTTTGAGGAGTCACAGTAGTGCTACACGGCCCAGGGCTAAGAGTAGCTCCCAGAACTTCCACCTGCAGCTCTCTGGTGAGATGTCAGCCATGTGAACAAACCTACCCCTAATAGAGGCTGGGAGATACAGGGCAGCCATAGCACAAGATGTGTTTGGTTGGACAACTAGCTCTTTCCATCCTGTGTGTAATATTTGGACAAGCTAATCAGGTGCATACCTGTGTTCAGGCAAAGGTAGCACATTCAGAGAAAAATTAGCCTCATTAATGCAAAATTATGAAGTGGGGTTCCTAAACATATCATGCTTCCCTACTCTGAGCACTAAAACCTTAACTCTAGTATTAACATCTACCCATCAAGGTATCTATTTTGCTATAATAGTATCTCCTAGAAAGGCTCTTTAACTTGGAGCCTGTTGGAGACAAAGGAAGAGTTTGCGCAGAATGACTGAATCCACACACTACACTGAAAATATTCAACACTTCAGAGGACACTATAAAGCTCATATAGAGGGTCTTGCACTGGTCCACAGGGCCTTCTCCATGATGGGCAGGTAAGAATGTAATGACAGTGGCTTTGGGGACATTCCAGAATCTGCTACATACTTCATGCTCCTCTTCACCCCTTCCACCTGTGCTAGGAGTCTTGCTGTATTTCAGGGCAATTATGGTAAATTTGTATTTTTTGAATATGCATTTTATCCCCATGGAATCATTCAGAGCATCACTTCTGTCTAAGCTGCTCCATAGACAGTGGGTGGGGTTGGGATACCTTGTGTCTCAGTGCTGCCCAGGAACCCATGCCCACTGGCCTGCACCTGTGCTCTGGCTGACATCTGTACCTTTGCTGGAGTCAGTGCTCATCACTGAATCAGGGAAGGGGCATTTCAGAGCTTGGTTTTCAGGAAGTGTCTCTCCCTAGTTGAGTTCAGGACAGGAAAGAGCTCTGTTTGAGTAGAGCCATAGATGCTGGTGGAGAATCACCTTCCACAGCTCACCTGAAGCAAAGGTAGAGTTGTGCCTGTAATTCCCTGTATGCCCAGGACTCACTGGATGTCAGTCAGGGTATGTGGAGGGCACCACAGGGTATGGTGCAGGGCACCACCTTCATCCTTCAGCATAGTAAGGAAGAAAGGCATTTACAGAAACAATCTCAATAAAAATGAGATAACATGAAACCAACATACAAAATCAGTTATTTTTTATACATTAATAACAAACTCTTTGAAAACTAAATTAAGAAAGCTATCACATGTATAATAACATAAAGAATTAGTAATAAATTTAACCAAGGAGGTAAAAGATCTGCACACTGAAAACTATAAAACATAGATGAAAGAAACTGAAAAAGACACAAATAAATAGAAAGATAATTTGCATTCATGGATTGGAAGAATTAAAATTGTTAAAATGTCCCTATTACCCAAAGCTCTCTACAGGATCAATTAAATTTCTATCAAGATTCCAATGACTTTTTTTTTTTTACAGAAATAGGAAAAAAACTTCCTAGAATTCATATGGAACCACAAAAGACCCAGAAGAGCCAAATCAATTTTGTGCAAAAAGCAAAACAAAACAAAAAACAAAAAAACCAACTTGGTGACATCACACTTCTCGATTTCAGAATATACTACAAAGCCATAGTGATCAAAATAGCATAGCACTGGCATACAAACAAATATATAGATCAATAGAAAAAAATAAAGAACCCAGAAATAAATCCACATATTTACAATTAATTGATCTTTTACAAAGATGCCAAGAACATACAATGAGGAAACAATAGTCTCTTCAGTAATTGAAGAAACAACAACAAATAATAATAGAGCAATTGAACCTTATCTTACTCCATATACATAAATTAACTCAAAATGGATTAAAGACTTAAATGTAAGACCTGAAATGATAAACTACTAGATAAAAACATGGGGGAAACACTTACTGACTTTGGTGGAGGCAATGATTTATTGAATATGCCATCAAAAATACACAACAGAAGCAAAAAATGGCAAATGGGATTGCATGAAACTAAAATGCTTCTGTATAGCCAAGGAAACAATCAACAGAGTGAAGAGACACCTGTAGAATGGAAGAAAATATTTGCATATCATACATCTGACAAGATATTAATATTTAGAATGTACACAAAACTCAAACAACTTATCAAATAATCTTATTTTTAAAAATGGGCAAAAAAATTTCAATAGATGTTTCTCAAAGAAGACATACAAATGAACAATAGATATATGAAAAAATGCTTAACATGGCTAATTATCAGGGAAATGCAAATCAAAACCACAATGAGATCTTATCTTGTTTGTTAAAGAGCTATTACTAAAAAGACAAAAGATAACAAGTATTGGTGAGGATGTGAAGACAAGGAAACACTTTCAGACTTTTGTTGGGAATGTAAATTAGTACTCTCATTATGAAAAACAATATAGGAGTTCTTCAAAAAATTAAAAATAGAACGACTGTATGATTCAGCAATCCCACTCTGGGTATAGATCCAAAGGAAATGAGATGAGTGTGTTGAAGAGATATCTGCACTGATAGAATTGCAGCGTTAGTCACAATAGCCAAGATATAAAAATAACCCAAGCATCTATTAACAGATGAATGGTGTCTCCAGAGACAGAACCAATAGGAGATTTTATGCATGTGTGTGCATGTGTGTGTGTGCATGTGTGTGTGTGCACGCACACGTATGTACATGAGGAGATATACTACGAGAATTGGCTCCTGCAAGTGTGGAGGCCAAGGAGCCCCACAACCTGCTGTCCATGAACTGGAGAAACAGGAAAGCTGGTGCTGGTATTCAGTCTGAATACATAGTCTGAAGAACTGGGGAAGCTGATGGGGTTATTCTCACTCTGAGGCAGCAGGTCTGAGAAGTGGGGTACTGCTGGGGGAAGCCCCATAATCCAGAAACCCAGGAACCAGGAGCTCCAGTGTCTGAGGGCAGAAGAAGAAGAATGTCTCAGCTCAAGGAAGAAATAGGAAAGACAGTGGGTGGGGTTGGGATACCTTGTGTCTCAGTGCTGCCCAGAAACCCGCGCCCACTGGCCTGCACCTGTGCTCTGGCTGACATCTGTACCTTTGCTGGAGTCAGTGCTCATCACTGAATCAGGGAAGGGGCCCATTTTGTTCTCCTGGGCCCTCAGTGGTTTGGAGGATGCCTGCCTGCATTACTGAGAGGGAAGCTTCATTACTCAGTCCACTGATTCAAATGCTCATTGCTTCCAGAAACATTCTCACAAGCACATCCAGAAACAATGACATTCCTTAGCTCAGCCAAGCTGATACATAAAATTAACTATCACAAGTAAATTAAAAAAAATGTGGAGGGAAATCCTGCTATTTGCAGCATGGACCAATCTGAATGTTGTTATGCTAAGTGAAATAAGCCAGGCACAGAAAGACACATATGGCATGATGTCACTCATATGTGAAATCTAAAAACGTTGAGCTCAGAAGCAGGGTAGAGTGGTGGTTACCAGGGCTGGGGAGTCCCGGGAATGGCATTGGTCAAAGGATACCAAGTTTCAGTTTTAAGATGAATAAGTTCTGGAGATCTAATGTACGGCAGGGTGATTATAGTTAACAATACTCCATTGTGTATTCAAACTGCTAAAAATGGATCTTAACTATTCTCCCCACCCCCGACACACACATGTACAAGGCAAACATGTGAAGTGTTGGATGTGTTAACTAGCTTGATAACAGTGATCATCTCCCAATGAATACTTATATCAAAGCATCACAATATATACCTCAAAATGTATAATTTTAATTTGTCAGTTATACCCAATAATGCTGAAACACAACCAACTAAAAAAAGTATTAATAAAATGCTCTGAACAGTGCTTGGTTCAGGTTATATTATAATTCTAAAACACAAACCTAATTTCATTAAACTTGTCAGGTAATGGAGATCTGTGTTCAGGAACAAAAATCTGTCAAAACAAAACCTGAAATGGTATTATATACCATTCTGGGCAAGCACAGAAGATTTTGAATAACTCCACCAAAAATGGGTAACAATCTTGATTAGATTCAAGCAGGACGGCTGTAATATTCCCAGCATTTTGTACTTTCCGGGTTAAAGCTGGTTTGTTTGATCTTGTAGTTTTCATAGGATTTTAAACAGCCAAGTTTCTCTAAGTGTATTTGTGTTAATCTGTTTTCACACTGCTAATAAAGACATACCTGAGACGGGGTCATTTATAAAGAAAAAGAGGTTTAATTGACTCACAGTTCCACATGGCTGGGAGGCCTCACAATCCTGGTGGAAGGCGAAGGAGGAGCAAAGTCACATCTTACATGGTGGCAGGCAAAAAAGAGCTTGTGCAGAGGAACTCTCTTTTGTAAAACCATCAGATCTTGGGAGACTTACCAGAACAATACGGGGGAAACTGCCCCCAGGACTCAATTATCTCTACCTGGCCCTGCCCTTCACATATGAAGATTATTACAATTCATGGTGAGATTTGGGTGGGGATACAGCCAAATTATATCAGTATTGTTTTAAATAAGTGTCATGTCCTTGCCAATGTTACAATTAAAAAACAAGGCTTCTTGGTGCTCCACACTTGGGGCTCATCAGCTGCAACACCGTGAGGTTTAACAATAGGGAGTACTCAATAAAAGTCACTTGTTCTTATTTTTTAATGAGATATTACTACGAGGGATAGAGAAAGCAATCTGCAAAGTATAGTGAGTAACTGGCTAAAGGATGCTACTGCAGAGATCATGTTTGAGTTTAATGTCAGTATTTTCATGTCTTTTTGACAGTAAAGAATAGGAAGAGGAGAGGAAATTTTTCTTATTAATTAGTTTATGAGAAATTCTAGCAGGACAAATTAACATGAATGGGTGGAATGAATGAAGGCATAGATTAAACAGTTAGGCTATGAGTGGATAATTGTTTTAGCCTGGTAATAGGTATGTGAAAGTTGAGTCTCCTTTTGTCTATGTTAGAAATTTTCCACAATAATAGGCTTAAAATAAATGAATACAGGAAAAATTTAGGAGAAATAACTCTAGCAGAAAATTTATATATTTGTCAAATAATTTTAAAGGTTAAAAATATTCATTAGCCAGTAATATAGGCAGAGTGTTTTGACATG
The DNA here is from genome assembly GCF_029281585.2 of Gorilla gorilla gorilla. NCBI lineage: Eukaryota > Metazoa > Chordata > Mammalia > Primates > Hominidae > Gorilla > Gorilla gorilla. The sequence continues at coordinate 107,052,831 of NC_073241.2, forward strand.
TCCTCAATGTTATTAATATCTTTGCTTTTAAATAAAACAAAACAAAACAACAAAACTCATCAGCAAAACAACTTTGAAATTGATAGAAAAAACCCTGATGATGTAAAATAGTTTAAAAAAGTCATTATAAGTTAGTGTATTATAACAGTACTTCGTATTAAAAAAAATCTATTTACATGTCTTTTACCCAAAGTAGCATGTTTTTGCTAAGAAAATATATTTTTCACCAGTGAAGAGATTAAACATGGAGTATTTACTTCTCCCAGAAATGCCTCCCAAGCTCGGATTTTGTATTCATTGGAATTAAAATGACAATTTCTAAAGCTTGGTTATTTTTTTCTAGAGATGTGTATTTGACGACCTTTACTCCACTAGAGGGCTCTGTGGATAAGAGAAAATACTTAAAATCATAGCATTTAAAGCCATCTTAAATGTACGCCATTTTACCAATTAATTTCTTGGTAATTCTTGTTTCATATTCAGATGTAACTTATTGCATCTGAAACTGCGTAGTATAATTAATATCTTTAGATATTCTTTTTTCTAATTAATTGCTGATAGTTCTTCTGAGAAAGATTTATACTCTAATAAATCTTGTCCTTTTTTTCTTCATTAGGAGTTAGAATCACCAACATATATAGGTGGTACTTATTTCTGAATACAAAATACTTTGATGAGCCAATGGCCTACTTGATAATTCAGATGTCTGCTCTCTCATAATCTAATACTACTTCAAGATTACTTTGAAAACTTTAATAACAGTATTGTAACACAAAAGGTATGGGTTCTTATATGGGTTTTATATTCACTCAGACATATTTCCATATTTGTGAGAATATTTTTGTCTCATCTAATTTTAAATGACAGAGGCAAGGCTTTTACATAAATAGCAGAATATTCTGGTATCCATCCCTGCATTTGAAGCAATCAGGATTTTTTAAATTTTTACCTGTGGATGTTACAGGCCCCACATAGAGGGAGAAGGGAGGATTCAGTATCCAATGTTCAAACAATGTATTATTTAATAGACCAAGTTTTCCACACAAAATTATAAGGCATGCAAAAAAATAGAGGGAAAAAAACAGGAAAAAACACACAGGAAAAAAGAAGTTGACATACAGTGTCTGTGAAAAAGAACTGATGCAGGTTTAAGCAACAAAGAGTTCAAAGCAGAACTTACAAATACGCTAAAAGAATTCCAGAAAACCATGCTTAGATAAGTTGAAAAGATGCAATAAGAATGATGATAGTCAAATAGAGAAGAGCAGTATAAAGAGATTCAACTTACATAGAAAGCAAAAGAAATGAAGTCCTGGATTTCAAAAGCACAATAGCTGAAATGAAAAATTCACTAAGTGGCTGAATGGTAGATTTGAGATAGCAAACAAAACCAAACAAAAATCCAGACAGACAGATTCAGCAAACGTGAAGACAAGAATCATACGTCCAAAGAACAGAAGGGAAAAAAAGATGAAGAAAAATGAGCAGAGCCTCAGAGGAATATCAGACACCACGAAGCACGCCAACAAACGTGATGGGAGTGCCAGGAGAGGAGAGAGAGAAAGGAGCATAAAGGATATTCAAAGAGTTAACAGCAGAAAACTTCTCACATTGGATGAAAAACATTAATCTGCATATTTAAGAAGCTCAGTGAACCACACAAGGAAAATGCTGAAAGCCAAACACAAATGGAAAATCTTGAAGGAAGTAACATAAAACGTCATGATGTACAAAGGAACCCCAATAAAATTAAGATATGACTTCCTGTCAGAAACAGTGAAGGCCAGAAAGCAATAGAATAACAATCTCAGTGCTGAATGAAACAGAAGAAAGAAAGAAAGAAAGAAACGTTTTTAACACATTGTGCTCAGAAAACTGGATATCCCATGCAAATTATAGTTACATTCCTAACCCACATCATGTACAAAAGTTAACCCAGGCTGAGTGCAGTGGCTCATGTCTGTAATCCCAACACTTTGGGAGGCTGAGGCAGGTGGATTGCTTGAGCCCAAACATTTGAGATCACCCTGGACAACATGGTGAAACCCCGACTCTACAAAAAATTATCTGGGTCTGGTGGAACAGGCCTGTGGTCCCAGCTACTCAGGAGGCTAAGGTAGGAAGATCACCTGAACCTTGGGGATTGAGGTTCCAGTGAGCTGAGATTGTGCCACCGCACTCCAGACTGGGCAACACAGTGGGACCCTGTCTCAAAAAACATAAAATAAAATAACTCCAAATCAATCAAAGGTCTACATGTCAGGACTAAAATTCCAAAAGCATCAGAAGAGAATGTAGGCACAAATCTTCATGACCTTGGCAATGGTTTCTTAGATATGACACTAAAAGCACAAGCAACTGATAACAAAAGTAAATAAATTAGACTTCATCAAGGTTTTTTAAAATGTGCTTTAAAGGATACCATCTAAAAAGTAAAAAGATAATCCACCAATGGGAGAAAATATTTGCAAACCATGTATGTGATAAGGAGCTTATGTTCAGAATATGCCCGAGAATTCAGTAATCAGAAGGCAAATAAGCTAATTGAAAAATGTGTGAAAGGTCTGAATAGCTATTTATCTGCAAAAGATACACAAATGGTCAATGAGTACATGAAAAGATGCTCAACAGCATTAGTATTTAGGGAATGCAAATCTAAACAGCAGTGATGTACCTTTTTACAGCCTGTTGGATGGCTATCATCAGAAAGATGGAATAGTAAATGTTGGTGAGGACGTGGAGAAATTGGAACCATCACACCCTGCTGGTGGAAACATAAAACATTGGAGCTTCTTTGAGAAACAGGCTGATAATTCCTCAAAAGGTTACCATGTGACCCAGCAACTCTACGCTCCATTATATATATATACACTAAGCAGAAATGACAGCATGTGTCTACACAAACATTTGTATATGAATGTTTATTATTCATAACAGCCCCAAAGTGAAAATAACTCACGTGTACGTTACTCATTAACGCGCAAATAAAGTGTCCTATATTTATACAATGGACTATTATTCCGCTGTAAGAAAGAACGCATTACTAATCCATGCTACAACACGATGAACCCGGTGAACATGCTAGGCGAAAGAAGCCAGTCATGCCAGGTGAAAGAAGACCACATACTGTATGATTTCATTTACATGAAACATCCAGAATAGACAAATCTATGGAGACAGAGTGGATTATTGCTTCCTCAGGGCTGGGGATGGGATTGGATTAAATCAGTGATGACTGTTATAGGGTACAGGGTGATGTAAACGTTCTGTAATCGATTATGATGATGGCTACAGAACCTTGTGAATATATTGAAAACCATTCAATTGTCCACTTTAAAAGAGTGAATTTTATGGTATTTGAATTATATCTCAAAAAAGTGTTATTAATAAAAAAGAATAAATAAATCACTAGCTAGCATTCTGTAGGCTCCATGTATTAAAATGCCTTTAGTCAAAGGATTAATAAGTAGATATAATTAATTGTTTTACAGATTGTCTTGCTAATGACATTTCCTAGTTTCAAACCTTTTGTGTGAACTTAATTAGTAATTTCTAATTTAATAGATAATATACCTTCCCTTTATGCATTAGAAGCCCAGAAAGGGATAATAAGGTACTTGAGGCCATAGTTTGGGAATATTCTTACATTATTAGCCTAAGGGACATGACAGTAAAATGCAAACTATAAGCAACAGGACAAAGACAGCAAGAACAGTCTGGTTTTCATTTATATACATTGTACTAGGAATTTTACTCGTCCTTAAGTTCTCCAAGGGTAGTTCCAGGATACTTCAAGATGGGTGTCTCTGGGCTGGGGAACTGGCCCACTCCCGGGATGCTTCTGTGCTGTGCATTTGTGCTCCAGCATGCTCAGAGTGTTTGTCCTCTGGCAAACGTGTTCCTCAAATGCGATAGGTGCATTGCATGGTGACGCCCGGCAACGCAGTTTGCCTGTGCCTGCAGCAAGTTTCAGCGAAAGAAGTTCCCCTGTCATTCTCTAATTCCCCACTTCAAAGCATCTGCGCTTGCTGTCTTTCTTGTTGGAACAAGGTGCTCCTGGCTCTTTGCAGCTTCTAGACCTCAGCTCACACACCACCTCTTCCTTCAGAGAGTTTCCTGACCTCTAGGTCTAAAGCAGCAATCTCACTTACCCTTTCATACCCTTAATTCATTTTCTTCATATTTATTAAAATCTATAATTATCTTTTTAATCACTTGTCTAATTGCATATTTTAGTATTTTCCCAATAAATACCAAGGTATATGAGAGTAAGAATCTTTCACTGTTGTCACTATAATTAAAGAATTTAAGGAAATATGTCCAGTAAATATTTGTTGCAAGAATACAGAAAGCATGAACTTATCTGCTTCTACACAACCAGAACATCAGACAAAATGATCCCTGCTGCCATTGCTGAAAAAGGTAAGATTTAGTGTAGTTGGATTTTACAGACAAATGAATACTTCATCTCCATATGAGAAGAACTTTCTAAGTCTTAAAGCTTCCTAAAGGTGAGGTGGGCTTTGAAAATGTTTCAGCAGGTGCTAGGAGGTATTTTAACAAACTTTGAAAGTGTCTAAGTTCATCCTAAACATCCAAGTATAAGAGTCTAAAAAATATTGGTCTGTTTTTATTCTTTGAAAAGGGATGGCTTTATTTAAAAATTAATGATAGAATTATAGAATTAGAGGGCGGGAGCTGGGCACAGGCCAGACAGGCTGTCAGTCAGACTGAAATGGATCCCAATGACAATGGTCTTGTTTTCATTTGTAATTTTTTAAAAATAATGTCAAGCATATAATAAAATTACAATAGGACCAGCTACTCCTATATACTCTTTACACTGTATCCCCCTACTAGTCTAAATTTACATAACTAGCTATTGAACAAGTTGGAGACATCGTGTCCCTTTGCCCTTCAAAGTGTATTTCCTAAGGAGGGAGATTTTTCTCTTACATAACCACAAAGCAGTTAACTAAATCAGAACATTTAGCACTGCTTCAATGTCATCATTGAGTAGTCAATGCATACACAAATTCGCTCCTTCTGTCTCTCCACTGTCCTTTAATCTAGAATCGCTTTTCAGTCTTCCTTGTGTCTTTATAATTTAATACTCTTATTATTCTGGTGCTTGTTTTTCTTACGATGAAAGCTGTCAGTAGCACTATTTTATGTCTATTTATGGATATATAGATTTTGGGATGTTAATACCTTGGAATCAAATAGCTGGATCAAAGAGTGGAGGAATGTTAACATCAAAAGAAAGTGTCAAGCTGTTTTTCAAAATGGCCATGCCACCTTCATTCCTGCCAATCACGTGTGAGAGTTTGGTTGCTCTAAATCCTGAGCTAACATTGACATTGATGGTAATTTCAATATTAGCAATTCTGGAGCATATTGCAGCTTTAATTTTCCAAATGACTAATAATGTTGATCACTTTTCCCTGCTTTACTATCATTGTGTCTGCTTTTGGGACGTGTCTCATGAGGCCTCTGCTCATCAAACCTGCTGGGTTGCCTTCACTTTGCGATGTTGTAGGCATTCCTACGTATTCTGTTACCACTTTCTCTGTCAAACATACATATTGTGAATCTTTTCTCCCGATCTGTAGCTTACCTTCTTATTTCCTAGCCAAGATTTTGCTGAGCAAAATGTTTCACTTTTGATGAAATATAACTTTTTTTGACATGGAATTTCATTCTTGTCACCCAGGCTGGAGTGCAATGCCACGATCTCAGTTCACTGCAACCTCTGCCTCCGGGGCTCAAGCGATTCTCCTGCCTCAGCCTCCTGAGTAGCTGGGATTACAGGCAGCTGCCACCACTCCCAGCTAGTATTTTTAGTAGTGACGGGGTTTCACCATGTTGGCCAGGCTGGTCTCCATCTCCTGATGTCAGGTCATCCACCAGCCTCAGCCTCCCAAGGTTCTGGGATTACAGGCATGAGGCACCACGCCAGGCTGATTAAATATAATTTAAAAAAATATTTTTGACCTCTTATGTCTGAGAAATCCAGAGTGGCAAAGATATTCCCTGTATATTCTTCTAAAATTTTCTAATTTTCACTCTCCTGTTCAGTTCTACTATCAATCTGCTGGTGCTCCCTGAAGGAGTAAAAGGTTTTTCCCCAGGCAGGGCCCCTGAGTGTCTCTCCAAGTGGGGGGCATGGGCTGAGACCACCCCTGTAACAGACCCCCTGTCATTCCAGTGTCTCAGGTGGTGGAGGGGAGTCTCGGGCCCACAGGGAGGAAGAGGCAGCCCTGAATAGGCTGCCCGCTGAGAGGGCTCCCCTGGTTGCGTTCTGCCTGGGAAACAAGTCTGTGGGGTAGGACTCTCAGGAAGAACTGACTCTGCTAACACCTTGATTTTAGATTTCCAGCCTCCAAAACTGAAAGAATACATTTCTGTCATTTTTTTTTTTTTTTTTTGTCATCCAGAGTGTGGTAATTTGTTGCAGCAACCCAGAGAAACTCACATGGACCCACTGGCACCATGCTACCTCCCTGGACTCTGCGGCTGGGACGGACGTAGGTAATTGAGGTTACCAGTGCCAGTGAATTGTCAGAGGCCCTGAGGTAGCACCTGCTGTGGATGCTGAGGCAGACGCCCTCAAGAGGTGTGCTGACCTCGCTGTGAGGAATCGCAGGTGTGCCATTGGAAGGGTATGGAATGCCCGGGGTGGGCAGGGTGGGGACCTGAGTTTTGATTCCAGACAACCTCGATCTTTCTTGCTTCCAAGCGGCATTAGGAGGAAAGATCCCTGAATGGGTCGGGGTGAAGGTGAAGTCACAGTTGAAAGCATTATGCATCAAATCTGAAAAAGGGGAAGCCAGTGGCTTGAGGGACTGCAGGGAAAGGCTAAGCATGTGTTGACTTTCAAAGAAGGGAAATAGTAAAGTGTGTCATCTGCTCCTGGAGAAGGTCTCACAGAGTGGACATTATGAATAGTGTGGCAGGAATGAGGTCATTAAGAAGATGAAAGGAGCCGGGACCCAGGGCTTGGAGTCTAGGGGTAGGCAGCTTCCTTCCAGCGTCACAGAGAGAAGAGAGAGGAGAGATGGGGAAGAGCCTCGGGGTGTTCAATTTGCTGGTGACAGGGTCTGGCTCATGGTCAACACATCTCGGTGGGTGTTGACCAATTCTCCACTGGATACCAAGGCCAAGCGCCCTCCCAGTGATCCCCTGAGGGTAAGTGAGTAACAACATCAGGACAGAGTCCACTTCTCTTCCCGTCTTGAACATTTATGGGTGTGGCATAATTTGGTTTTCTGATGTCTCCCCCAAGTTCCACAGTTGCTAACAATTTTCTAACATGCATTTCGAGAACCCATCAGCAATCTCTCCGGTTTCCCAGCTCACAATGGTACTGAACATCCCGAAAAAATCCAGCACATTCCAATAAATCTTCTCTTGCTGTTTCCTCACTTATCCAGGACTCCACCTTTCTCTTAACTATTTTTCTTCTCCACTTTGCAACTAGAAAGACATCCTTTTTGAGGAGAAAAGAAAAATGTGAGGTAAGTAAACTCATGCAAGAATGTTCTAAACTGCGTGTGAAATGGCATGGTTGTTTTCTCCTTGGCCTCACTCCTGGGGTCCCCTGACCCCTTCCTTTCCAGGCACCAAGGCCTCCTGGTTTTTCCTCAGGGTCTCTGTGGGTCCTGGCCCCTCCTCCTGGAGTGCTTGTCCTCTGATAAACTTGTGACTTATGCCCTCAAGCTTTTAAGTCATGTTCCTCCTGCTTACAGGGTCGCTGAGAAACCCACAACAATTTTGATTCTGTCACTGCCACCTCCAGCTTTTTCTACCTCCTTTTCCTGATTAATTTTTTTCTTTCTAACAGTTATCACTATCTAAAATACATTGTAGGCCAGTGATTTAACTTTATTCCTCTTCCATGATTCATTTTTTCTTCTTAAGATTTACCACTATCTAAACTATGATGACAGCAGCTGTCATATAATAGTTGCTTAATAAAAGCTTATTGAATGAAAGGATAAAATAAAGACTGTGTAGAGCCCTGCTCAGACAAATGAGAAGGTGGCTCATGCAAGAAGTTCTCAAGGATCAGGAGAGAAGAATATTGGGGGTTTAAAAGTGGACAATTGTAGAGGTGGGGTAAGCAGGCCGGGGATGGGAATTAGCATGATGAGGCACGAGTGTCAGGGCTGGAGACAAGGCTGTGATTTAAAGAGGAAAATGTTACAGTTTCCAATGGAAGAGAGCTGTAATAAAGTAAAATAAATTAATATTTTTTAAAAAACCTAAATAGTCTACCCCTATTGTAGGGATTCTAGAAGACTCTGGATTCTAGAATATCCAGATATAGATGTAGTTCCTGGAACTGACGAGTGGACAGTCCCAGCCTCTAGAATTAACTGGAGGCTTACCAAGAGGGATGATAGGTTTAGTTTACATGTTAGTACGAAATTTGGAACATATTTCTCATTTTGTGCACATATATATATATATTTATTTATCTTTTAAAAAATTAGAGATACCATTGTATACTACTGGTAATGGCATTGGACAAATGCATCCCATTCTGTTTTTCATGCAGGCACCTGTGTGCCTTTCACTTGAGCTCCTCTGAATTTCCGTGATCCAGCCAGTAAAATGCTGAAAATATTAAACGAGGAAATGCAAGTTTTCCATTGTATATATAAACAAACACAGAAATAGAAATGTTCTTCCACTGCCATGTTGGTTTCTTACAGCATCTGTCCCTCTCTTTTCATTCATTTGTTTTTATGGTGGTATGCAAACACTTCGGTTTTCATGACTAATCTCTCTCTCTGTCCCTCATTTTCTTCTCTTTCAGAGCCTTTGCATGTGGAGCAAATGTGATGTTGTCTCTAAACCTTTGCCCTGTGCCTTTGTGGAAGGCTATCGCTCACCTACTCAAGCCACCTGCTGTATCCATTGCACAGCGAGCAGTGGGGAGAGACATGATCAAGTTCCTCTAAGTCTCTAGGGGCTGCCAGAACAACAGACATATTTTGCTCATTATTATTTGTTCAAGAATAGCAATAGTCTTCTGGGTTCTTGTTTTGTGAGGGTTGCTGGTTCCTGTGAAGCCTCTTTCGCCTGTTCCTTCTGATTTCAGTTTAAATGCTTGCATATCCCACACATCTCTGGGTGTATCTTATGTGCCAGGAGACTTGTGGGAGCTTCCACAAACATTTCATCTTGTTTTAAGTAAGAAGAAGTTACTCTCCTTCCCCATGTTTCAGAAGGTGAAGCTGGAGCTCGGAATCCAGGTGACTTGCTGGGTGTCACACAGACGTACCAGGGACAGGAACCGGGTCATCTAGTTTCAATCCCACTCTTTCCCTTTTAAGAAGTGAGCACATGGGAAGTGGAACATGTACAGGAAAATATACTACTTCTGGTGGTGAGAAGTGAGCAAAAGTAAATACAAAGGCATACTTTATTAAGTGCATGAGCAATCCTTTTTATTAGAACACATGGAAAACAAAGATGATAAAAGGATTTTTCACTCCCTGGACGTTACTGAACTTCAAGCAAAATGCTGCATATCATCTGGTGACCAGGTACCCCACGTTGTCATTTCTTTCTTTCTTACTGTATTATAGATCACCGAGTCTTATGTAATTACCCACAAAATTGCTGGTGTTGCTTCATGACAGGCATGACAAATCCTCAGTAAGGCCTCTTTGGTTGTCTAGAAAATGACTAACCTCTTCATGCAGCTGTTGGATGTGATATTTAATATATGCAACAAAATACATATGCATACAACTTCAGCGCATGCCATTTAACAGTATTTTCTTCCTAGGTCAAAGTTTGCCCAGCATGACCTCACCCACTAACTGCATTAGTTTAAAATTTTAGGCCAAAATAAAATAGTGATCTAAAATCATGCAGCTTTTATTCACTGTACAGCATGGATATTCGTAAGACCCCTCCATAAATGTTTGGTCCAGATCTTTCTTCCACTGAATGAAGTTTGACAATTTGTGACAAGACAGAAAGGAAATTCATTATATTTAGTAATAGAAAACCTATTTCTCATTTTTCATGAGCCAAGCAGCCTCGATGAAATTGCCTAAACCGCTACATCACACTCCTCCACCTTTGTGGTCTGTGAGGTCGCTCACAAGGGTCTTCAATTTCCTTATGTTCACAGCTTGGCATCTGGTAATTTTCAGTATCAGAAAACATAAGGGGGCTATATATTTTTTCCTCAGAAGAAATATTTCTGATTTGAAAAGAAATAAATCTGTCAAGAGGAAAATATTAAAAATAAAAAGTGTGACTGTAATAATCACATCGATGTCACAGCCAATTTTGCTCATTCGGATTGGGGAAGGAAACTTCCCTGCCCCCCCAAAGGAATTGTCAAAGTAAGAGAAATGGAATTTTTATTTCAATAATGACTTTGGTTTAAGGGTAATTTATGTATAAGGAAGCACAACAGCCTCAAGAATCAAATTTCCTTAAAATATTATTTTGTATTCTCTCTGCTCCAAGGCTTAGTGAAACTGATGGATCAAAGTGAAGAATGACTAAATTTCTTTCTCTAAGTTACAGTTTAACAGACACTGTACACCACACACAGCACTGGCAAAAGGGCAGTGTTTTGCATTTTGCAAAGGGTTATACCCAGAGAATAATATTTCTTGAAATTAAATAATCCTCATAATGTTAATATGAAAAATGGAAGAAAAGCTAGTTTTGTTTGACCGGATCCAGAAAAGTAGCAAATCTTCCGCTGCCCACACCCACCTCCCATCACACACACACACACCCTTGGGCTCAGTCCCTGCTGTTTTCATCAATAATAAATAGCAGTGCTATATGGCATTTAAGCTTTTTTTTCTTTTTTTAGTATGCATTTCCTCAGAGAAGATAGAAAGAATGTTCAGGCATTTAAATGAGCAACTTAAATTCTTCTTTCTTTCTAGAATGATCTCTGGCTATAGCTAGAGCTAGCTGCATTTAGGATTGAAAAACAAAGGAAGAAGAATATATAAAACAACTAAATCACGGCTTCATATTTGCTCAGCTCCACACAGAAAATATTTATCACTGTCTCCATAGCAATTCTTACTGATCGCATCGATTAACCCAAGGCACACTTGCCGCACGCGGTAGTCGGTAGGGAGCCTGCCGTCAATCTGTGAGGGCGTCTAAGGCTTGTCTTTCTTTTCTTTCCCTTCTTTTCTTCTCTTCTCTTCTCTTCTTTCTCCTTCCTTCCTTCCTTCCTTCCTTCCTTCCTTCCTTCCTTCCTTCCTTCCTTCCTTCCTTCCTTTCTTTGATGGAGTGCCAGGCTGTCACCCAGGCTGGAGTGCAATGGCACCATCCTGGCTCACTGCAACCTCTGCCTCCTGGGTTCAAGTGATTCTCCTGCCTCAACCTCCCAAGTAGCTGGGACTACAGGCGCCCGCCACCACACCCGGCTAATTTTTTGTATTTTTAGTAGAAACGGGGTTTCACCATGTTAGCCAGGATGGACTCGATCTCATGACCTCATGATCCGCCCGCCTCAGCCTCCCAAGGTGCAGCTTGTCCTCCATTCTTAATCACCTTTTGCTGATTACCGCCTTGTTTCTGAGATGCTCAATTTGGTCTTACTACTATAGGATCATAGGGTCCTCTCTTTGCACATGGAATACTTTTCCATGACAAATACCATTACTCAAAGTTATTGAAGATTGGTAACTACTTAAACAGGATATATTCCCTAGAATACTTTCAGCATTTTTTCACTTTCTGAAAAAATCATCTTATGGAAAGGAAAAGACCAGGCATTTGCCAATTTCCAGATGCCAAGGTCCCCAGTTAGATGATATGTAATTTTTATTTTATTTTAATTGCTTTAATTTTTTTTTGATTTTTTAGGTGGAGTCTCACTCTGTCCCCCAGGCTGGAGTGCAGTGGAGTGCAGAGTGCTCGGCTCACTGCAACCTCTGCCTCTCGGGTTCAAGAAATTCTCCTGCCTCAGCCTCCAAGTAGCTGAGATTGCAGGCGCCTGCCACCACATCTGGCTAATTTTTTTGAATTTTTAGTAGAGACGGGGTTTCACCATGTTGGTCAGGCTGGTCTCAAAACCCTGGCCTCGAATGATGCACCTGCCTTTGCCTCCCAAAATGCTGGGGTTGCAGGTGTGAGCCACCATGCCTGGCCCACAATATGTAATTTTAATTCTAAAACAGAAAACAAAGAAAGAACAGCTATCATAATTGTGGCAAAGAGGAATTAAAAGAAAAAAATTTCAAACTTCATTAATGGCTGCTTCAGTTTATTTTGAGATTGAATATTACATTATATTTTTGGTCTGAGCGGAGGTTACATGAGATGTTAATATACGTAAAAGTCCCCATTGGTTGGCCTGGTGCTAAAGGCATCCTCAAAACATGTTCTGTTCCTTATTAACCTCAAGAGATGGGGACATGGTCCTAACATCTGTGGTGTTCTCATGTTGGTTTATATCTGACTTTATTTCTCAATATTTATTTCTATCAAAGGATAAAATATGGAAGTGCTTACATATTACAATTTTTGTAATATTATATTTTTTAACACTTGAAAGTTTTAAAATTTTTACATTTAAAAAGAAATTATAACTACTATTCAGCCATTAAAAAGAATGAAATCACGTCTTTTGCAGCAATATGGATGGAACTAGGGGGCACTATCCTAAATGAAATGCTCCAGGAAAAAAAGTTTAAAAACCACATGTTCTCACTTCTAAGTGAGAGCTTAACCACACGTATACACTGACATAGGGAGTGGAATAACAGACATCGGCATCTCTGATAAGTGGGAGGGTGGAAGTAGGGGAAGGGATGAAATACTACCTATTGGGTACAATGTTCACTATTCCAGTGATGGTTACACAAAAAGCCCAGACTTCACCTCTATGCAATATATCCATATAACATAACTGCACTTATACCCCTAAATGTATACAAATAAAAAAAAAACTATGACACTTCAATATCACATTTTTCCTATGTTACAGGCTAGTGGAATGTAAATGTAGATTAAAATGAATTGGTTATTTTCTTATTCTTATTTCCAACAATAGCTCATAATAACTACTCTAATATGAGAATACATTCTGTCTTTTAAATGAGACTAGAAAGCTATCAAAACACAAAAGTAGAATCTGTCAGAAACAGTGGCTCAGAGGAGTGAAACATGAACGAAATGTAATGAGGAGCAGAAACGGACAGGTCTGGTTTGGCGAGTCTTGGGTGGAGGTCCCAGTTTCTATGTCAGGTGAGGGCACACCTTGAGGTAGCCTGCTAGCTGTCTTTACTTGGAGAGGGAAGTCAGGTAATGACTTTCGGATGTACATGCACAGAGGAGGCAAATGTGAAATCACAGGGTGAGCTGGGAGCAGATGAACTGGTACCAAGCAAAGAACGTGCCCAGTACACACTTAGTCCATGCTCCACGAAGAATCTGTGAATCGACTCAATAAATACACACAGAGCCACCGCCGACCACCCGCCACTCATTGGCCAAGTACTAACAATACAATAAGAAGAAACCATAGTTTCTATCTTAAATGTGGCTGCTATTCTCAAAGCCAAACTTCTGTTTTAATCAGTGAAGAAACAGCTGCAGATTTCAAATGAAAGCTTCAGTTCTCTTGCAAGAAGCCTACTACTATACATACACAATTTTTGGAAATGTTTTCTCAAATGTTCTTAAACCAATAAGAAAGTAATATATTTTTCAAAAGTAAATTTAAAATAAATTAAAAATAAAGTTTACAAAGAAATGAGCACACATGTGATAAGGAGAAACATCAGAACTGATGATTTTTTTTCAGCCTGGATATTTAGTAAAAATGTCAGAGACACAGTAAGTATTCAAATAATGGCCATTGGATAAAGAAACAAAGTGTCCTTATGGGACGAACTATCACCAACACAGCATAAAATCTGAAGTTTTCCCTATATTCTTTCACATTATCTTTCCTCTGTCAAATGAAATGTTGATATAGTTGGCTGTGTCCCACCCAAATCTCATCTTGAATTCCCATGTGCTGTGGGAGAGACTGTGTGGGAGGAAACTGACTCTTGGGTGTGGGTCTTTCCCATGCTGTTCTCATGATAGTGAGTAAGTCGTACAAGATCTGATGGTTTTAAAAATGGGAGGTTCCCTGCACAAGCTCTCTCTTTGCCTGCCACCATCCACATAAGATGTGACTTGCTCCTCCTTGCCTTCTGCCATGATTGTGAGGCCTCCCAGCCAGTTGGAACTTTGAGTACATTAAAGCTCTTTCTTTTGTAAATTGTCCAGTCTCAGATATGTCTTTATCAGCAGTGGGAAAACAGACTAATACAAATGGCTTAATGGTAAATATAAGGGGTTTTCAAAAAAGTTCATAGAAAATGTATCCTTTAAAAACCATGCATAGATTTCAAAAGTTTTTTGCATCAAAGTCAACTTGTACTAAGCTACTGCAAGATGTCTGAACAAAATCTAGTTTGAATCACTCAAAAGGATAAGACATCATTTTGAAAAGAGCACCTAACAGAGCAAAATGAGTTCTGCGAAAATTGAAGCACGAATGCACATCAGATTTACAGTGAAGCAATGGTAACATCACTGATTGCTTTACAAGAAGTTTACCATGACAATGCCCCAGATAAATCAGCAGTTTACAAATGGATAATGTATTATATAGAGGGACAAGACAATGTTGAAGATGATGCCCACAGCAACAGACCATTCACATTAATTTGCAAGAAAAAACTTGCTGTTTATGTCTTAATTGAAGGGGACTGATGACTAAGAGCAGAAACATGAGCCAACACCATAGATATCTCAATTCATTCAGCTTACACAATTCTGACCGAAAAATTCAAGTTGACCAAACTGATCATGGGATGGGTGCAAAACCATTGTGCCCAAACAAGCTGCAGACAAGAGCAGAGCTTTCAATGGAAATTTTAAATAAGTGGGATTAAGTTCCTAAAGCATTTATTTAAAGAACTCTAACCAGAGAGGAAGCATAGCTTTACCAGTACAATCCTGAATACACAACAAAAGCAAAGCAATGGCTACCAAGAGGGGGACGTGGTTCAGTCAAAGCACATTGAACTAGTCAAGAGCGAAGTTCATGGCAACAGTTTTTTTGGATGCTCAAGGCATTTTGTTTGTTGTCTTTCTGGAGAGTAAAATAGCAATAGCATCTACATATTATGAGAGTGTTTTGAGAAAGTTGGCCAAAGTGTTAGGAGAAAAACACCGAGGTAAGCTTCACCAGTGAGTCCTTTTCCACCACAACAATGCTCCTGCTCATTTCTCTCATCAAAAACGGCAATTTTGTGAGAGTTTTGATGGGAAATCAATAGGCATCTACCTGACCGTCCTGCTTTGGCTCCTTATGGCTTCTTTTTGTTTTCTAATCTTAAAAAAGCATTAAATGGCACCCATTTTTCTTCAGTTAATAATATAGAAAAGACAGCATTGACATGGTTAAATTCCCAGGACATTTAGTTCTTTAGCAATGAACTGAATTGCTGGTATTATCGCTTCTGATCTTGTTGGTGCTTATGTTGAGAAATGACATTCATGTTTTTTATTTTTATTTGATAATTTTATTTTGAGATAAACTTTTTGTAGTCCTCTAGTAGTAGGAAAAACAAAGGGGCAACAACAACCCATAATTCAGATAACTGAATTTTGGGTCTTATAATCTTAGTTGATCTTCATCCCAAATGACTTGAAATCGTCTGTACAATTTTCTTAGCCTTATCAAATAAAATAATAATTATTAAGGCATGTTAAAAACAGTTAGAAACATTGTCTTTAACTTATTGATTAACAAATGCCCTGTTATCGTTACTATGTTTTCTTAAAGAAGATATTAGAGAACACAGAGTCTCAAGTTCTACTGTATGGACTTTTGTTCCAGTTTCCATTTATGAGCTGTCAGTAACTCTATGATTAAAATGGGGACAGTAATGGTACTCAGCTCACTGGGTTGTGTATGCCCAAATACATGCAAACACACACACACATATTTCATATATAAATATTTTATATAAGCCTATTGTACCATGGTAGTTTATTTGACCTAAAGATATTCACGTTCAAGTTTCTCTCAACACTCAATTATAACAAAAGCTATTATAACACATGTTGAGCATTTCCCATGTCCAGGCACTTTTCCACATGCTTTTCAAGTATTAATTCAGTTAGTACTCCCCAAACCTGTGAATTAGGTGGTGCTATATCCCTGTTTTAGAGATGAGGTGTTTGAGACAAAGAAAGATAATTAGATTCACTTGCTAAGATCACAAAATGTTGGGATTTCTTTACCATGTTTATTGTCCTTCAACTATTGAACAACTCTACACATGCATACACATAAGCATGCACATACACATGCACATGCACACACACAGACTCTCAAGGGATCCAAAGCCATAGCCAACATGTGTTTGCTTTCTTGTCATTTTCACACCCCAAGGAAAAGGAAGCCTCCCTGTTCACTCTCCTTTCCTGGGATGCTGAAGAAACTGTCCAGGCTCAGAGACAAGGGGAAACCCTTCAGAGTGGTCTTCAGTGTGACATTGTACTTGACATGTTCTAGAAAGCAATGTGGGTCCCACCTGGGGCTAAGTGAGGAGAAGTAAAGGTTTAGCACAGAAGGTGAGGTGCTATGGGGGCCCCTGTAATGGAGAAATAGCCTTGCTGTAATTATGTCCCAGGTGAATGTTACACTGGTGAACTATCTGGGCTCAATCGAAAAGTGTTATAGAATTCAATAAGCACAGGTTAAAATAAAGCACTTAATGCAATCCAGAATCTGTTTATTTTTAATCTCTTGTTCTTTAAATCTTCCAGTATGTTCATCAATTACAGTTGACAATCTGTCCTCCAATTCCTTTGTCTAAGAATAATCACCCTCACTCTACTTCAGGAACTCAATTGATTTTTCTCTCTATAGTTTTAGCTTTCTTCTTTATATTCTGACTATTGAGGCCATTTATTAAAACTACAATCAAAATATTGAATACATCTCAATACTCCCCAGTGCTGAAATATCTGTTTCAAAGCCTAGACAGCTGGAACTCAGAAAATTCAGTATAATTCACTGTTCCAGGTTTTTTAGAGGAGTGGGGATATTTCTTTTATCAGTCTGGAATGGATTTTCCTTTTACAATTGGGTCAGGTTCACATAATTCATATTATCTATCTATCTATCTATCATCTATCTATATATCTATCTATCATCTATATATCTATCATCTATCTATCTATCTATCTATCTATCTATCTATCTATCTATCTATCATCTATCTATCATCTGTCTGTCTAGCTGTCTTTCTGTCTTAGTCCATGTAGTGTTGCTATAAAGGAATACCTGAGGTTGAGTAATTTATAAAGGAAAGAAGTTTATTTGGCTTATGGTTCTGCAGGCTGTACAAGAAGCATGGTGCCAGCATCTGCTAGGATTCCAGGGAGGTCTCGGGCTGCTCCAACCCCTGGTGGGAGGAAAAGGGAAGACAGCTGTGCAGATCCATATGATACATAGGTATAGATCTATGGATCACGTGGATCTCTCTCTCTGATCTGTATCTACACATCACAGGCATGTGCATCTCTATCCATGTGATCATACGGAGATGTGAGAGAGGGAGCAAGTGGGAAGGTGCCGGGCTTTTGTTAATAACAGCTGTCTTGTGGGAACTAACAGAGTGAGAATTCACTTACCACTCCCCCAGGGTATTAACCTATTAATGAGAAATCTACCTTCAGAACCCAAACACCTCCCATTAGGTCCCACTTCCAATGGTTAGATCACATTTCAACATGAGATTTGGAGGGACAAACATCCAAAGCACAACATTATCTGTCTATCTATCTATCTATCTATCTATCTATCTATCTATCTATGATCTATCTATCTATATCTATGTATCTGTCTATATTTATCTTTGTCACTATTTATCTTTCTCTATATATATTTATCTATACCTATCTATATCTCTATCTCTGTCTCTATCTTGACCTATCTCTATGTCTATCTATACCTCTCTATATCTCTATTTATCTTTATCTTTCTATCGATATCTCTCTATATATCTATCTCTATTTATCTTTATCTCTCTATCTGTATATCCCTCTCCTTCTCACTCTCTGTCTCTATCAGACATATTAAGGTAGAAAAACATCCAAGCTTGTGCCAGTCAAGTGGAATAAAGTCATCCATCTGATGTTCCTTCTGCCAAAAATCCATAAAGTTAGATAAATTCGTAAGAGTTGTGAAGCTCAATAAAAAGTGCCATCGGAAAGGAGCAATGTGGATGTGTTCCTCAAAGGCAGAAATGACGATGGAGGGGAGCGTACCCTGCTGATATCTGCTAAGGGACTCTGATATTGTAAACACTAAATACTGCATAGTGTACAGCAGGCACCAGCCGGCACACTGCAGGTTTAAGAAACAGCCCTGTGAGGCCCATGACTCCCACTGCCCCGCACAGACCCACTTCCAAGCTCAGGCTGGCAGGACACCCAGAGGCCCTTTTTTGTGGGAAAGACAAATTCCTCTGCTGGATACATAGGAACATTTCTGAGTTCCCATCACACAGCTTCATCAGGCCACATTTTCACTGTATAGTGAAGCCCACATATCCACATAGATATTTCCTCAATAATGTGTATAGTGTTCCTATAAGAAACAATCATTGGACATCCTGAAGCATGAAAAATAAAGGAATCAGTATTTGGAATAGAGAATGTAGGAGCAGAAGAAGACTTCAAATTAAAATCCAGTCACTAATATTCACTCTCAAAGGATAAGATAAAATTGTCATCAATAAAATAATAGGATGTTATAAAACAAGAAACAACTTGAAAGCAAGAAAAAACTTAATAAGAAATATATGATACATGATTCTTGAAATACTTATTGGAAGAGTTGGAGGATAAAATCAAAGAAATTTCCCTAAAAGAAGAACAATAACACAAAGAGATTGACCAAGGGAAATAAGCAATCTTCAGTCTTTGAGGTCCATTGTCCTTTCAGTAGGAGTTAGAGCAAAAGAGCATGGAGAAAACACACAGAGGGTTCCATCAAATACAAGGTGGGAGAACACATCCCAAAACAAAAAAGATGGGTCTCCAAAACCAAGACTTCACCATGGCCTCAGTGCAGCGAATGAGAGAAACTCACCCAGAGCTCTTCTCTACGACAATTTAAACACTGGCAATAACGCTAAAATGCTAAAAGCTTCCAGAGAGTTGAACATGGATTACAGGCATGATTCCAGGAGTTAGAAAGGCATTTATTTTCTAGATAGCCACTCCCAAAATCTGTAAAATATTTGCGTTGTTCAGAAAGAAGATAGTGACTGATTCTAGGTGCAGATACACACACACACATACATAAACACAGGATTAAATTCAGCAGGCCAAGAGGTACACCCAGATACAAATGACAATGCAGTTAAAAACAAAGTGTTGAGGAAGGAAATTAAAATTACAACATAAAGAGCTATAGAAATAATACAGAGATGTAATTCAAGACAAGGCATGTTAAATGTTAAAAACCACTAAGATAATATAGCAGCAAGGTGAACCTTCATGTGCTGCTCAACACAGCTTCAGCATACTATGGGAACAGTGGCATCTACAACAAAATGGGATATTTTAGAGTACTTTTTAAAACATTAGTAAGTCTTCTTGAAAAATAATTTGTAAAAGCACAGTATTTGAATTCTGCAATGACTAACAGATATAATAGCTCTAAACAGGACATTATGTTCCTCAAATTAATTAATATTTTTTCAAACACCATTAATGAGAAAATGGTCATGTAATAGATATGAAAGATAAAATCAACGAAGTCCAAAAGCGTACATGATCTGTAACCACATTGCAATGAGGTGACAAAGGAAGAATTAAAATGGATTGCTAAAATTCTATCTACATGAAAATATAGACTCTGGGACAGAAAATTAAAAAGTATCTATAAATGTATTGCAAAGGTGCACCTATGTTGAATATTTAAAATACAACTTAGAAGGTTGGTTAGAGGAAAATGTATAACCTAGCGATCAACAGAATTTGACAGCTGAGAATTGACATCGAAAAGCTAGGAAAAAAATGCATATCTAAAGAAGAAAAGAGAGAAAAGAAGAATGTAGCACAAATCAATAAAATTAAAACAAACATGCAGAATTGAATAAATGAACAAATGAAAAATGTATTCCTTGCATGTGTGAATAAAGCAGATAAGCTTTTGTGAAGGCTGATGTAAGAACACAGAGAATGCATGACATAACGTTAGGAATATTGGAGCAGACACAGATAATCTAATAGAGTAGAATATTGTAGTCGAATTTTGTTTAAAAGTAATACAAATAAATTTGAAAATGTAGATTAATAAAGTATTAGAAAAATGTATATTATTAATTTTTTTTCAAATAAGTAAAACACTGGAGTGAACCAGCACCCAGGAAAAACATAGAAAAGAAAACAAGAATTCTACCCATAAAAAGGACATCACTTTCTACAAAGCTTCAAAATTAAGTTCTATCTTTACATATCAGCAATATTTCTATATTTAATATGTTATCAGAGAATACAGAAAAAATACTCATTCTCTGCATCTTAGCACAACCCTGAAAACCCGACAGGGCAAGCCCAGCTCAGCGCCTACGTCCATGACCCGACAGAGCAGGGACCAGAGCTGTGCCTGGGGCGGACCCACAGCTGCAGCACGAGGCAGATGGCGGAAACGCAGAACCTTACATGCCATCCCCGAACTACTGAACTGAGATCTGCATTTTAACAAGCCCCCAAACGCAACTTTCTACTCAATACGTTAGCCAGTGACACTAACCCTGCAGCCAAAATCCTAGATCAAACATGAGGAAGTTAAACCAATGTTACAGTATAGTACATCATACTTAAGTAAAGTTTCATTCCAAAAGTAGTTTCATGTAAACATGTCTAGTCGTGGAATTCACTCAAGTGAGAGAATTTTGGAGAAAAAAATAGTAAAGTCTGAAAAAATTCACAAAATTGAAGACGCATCCTTGATTTTTAAACGTATAAACTGGAAATCGAAGGAAAATGGATATGGACTATATTAAACGAATCAGAATTGGTAGCAGAAAACCATAGTGGACATCCTGTTTGATAATAATATGTTATTTATTTATTTTTAATTGACAGATAATTGTACATATTTATGGGATACATTGTGAAGCTTTGACATATGTAGGCATTAGTGGAATGATGTAGATATGCATGTGGAAATCAAGCTAAGGAATATGTCCATCATCTCATCTACTAATTTTTGGTAGTGAGAATGTTTAAAATCTACTGTCTTAACATCATTAAAATGTACAATTACGTTATTATTATTAACTATGGTCACCACGCTGTGCAATAGGTTACTAAAACTTATTCTTCCTGTCTGTCTGAAACTTGTTATTCCTTAGCTAATGTCTCCCCTTTTCCCACTCCACCACATACCCCCAAGAGGCTGTCATTCTGCTCTTTACTTCTATGAGTTTGACTTGTTTAGATTCCACATATACTTGTTTCTCTGTGCCTGGCTTATTTCAATTATCATAACGCCCTCTGTGTTCACCCATGTTGTCACAAATGCAGTATTTCCTTTATTAAGGCTGAATAGTGTTCCATCTTGTATATATACCACGTTTTTTTAACCCATTCATTTGTTCATGGACACTTAAGCTGATTTTTTACCTTGGCTATGGTGAATAGTGCTGAAATAAACATGGGAGTGCCAATATCTCTTAAACATACCGATTCCAATTCCTCTGAATATATACCCAGCAGTGGGACTGCTGGATTGTATGGTAGTCCTATTTTTAGTTTTTTGAGGAATCTTCATACTGTTTTCCAAAACGGCTGTACTAATTTACATTCCCACCAACAGTGTTCAAGGGTTCCCTTTTTTCCCCATCTTTGTCAGCACTTGTTAACTTGTGTCTTTTTGATAATAGCCATTCTAACAGGTGTGAGGTGATTTCTCCTTGTGGCTTTAATTTGCATTTCCCTCATGATTAATAACATTGAGCATTTTTTCATGTACCTGTTGGCCATTTCTATGTATTTTTTTCGAGAAATATCTCTTCAGGTCTTTTGCCCATTTTTGAATCTGGTTGTTTTTAATCCGATTGTATGTTTTTAACCTCTTTCTCGACTCCTTAACTTCGTAAATCAGAGCTTGTTAACATAATCCCAGTCCTTTTCAGATTTCTTTCAGAAGTAATATTTCTGAATATTACTTTTCCCTCATTTTTAGAAACTCTTTATTCTCACCTGCGGCTCTGTCAGCAAGTCCCTGCAGGAGAACTTCCTGTGTGTAGTTTGGAGACAAGGGCTGGAGAGGGCGGGAACTCAAGGCTCGATCACGTCCAAGAGCCTTCTCAATGTGGAGGACGAAGAAACTCCTGGCCTCCGTGCGCCATGGTGGCCCTCAGGACACAGCCCCCCATCCACATCTTCCTACCTGTGAGGCCCACAGGCTGCCTCCAAAAGCACCAGCACTGCTGGACCCTGTTTCTACCCCATGGAGCAGGGGCTGCCAGCATGAATTTGTGTATGTAATAACAGCGATGTCTGTGCAAGGCGTGGAGTCAATCACTGTACTTCAATGACTAATTAAATGAGAAAAAAACGCAGTCAAACTGATTGATTGGATTCCCCAGGCATGTGTCTGAATTGACTGAATTCAGTTAAAATGGCCGCACTGATAGTTCCGCATGGACATAATCTGCCTCCAGTTTTGTTTTTCAAACCTTTGGAAACGTTTAACTTCCCAGACTGCCTCTAGAGAAGGGAGACTGGAGAGCACACCGGGAATGTGCCCCCAATTTTGAACTGTTGTTAGCCCGTTTGTCGAAGCAGAGCATAATGGGGCGTGTACGGGAGAGGGGTAGAATATGCCTAGAGAAGAATCTTCCTTCAATGTTTATTATTTAGACAGAACAAGAAAATTAGGTTGACTAGGAAAATGGTTTTTAACCTTTATTCTTAGCATAAATCAAGAGGCTCATTTTTCAGTCTATTCCTATAGAATTCAATTAAAGGTCAGGTTTGTAATGGAGATCCTAATTATTAATGTGTTGCTATTTTAATTATTGATAAGTTGAAATATTTGCATAATGGATAAAGAAAATGCCCACGAACAAGTTTGGAAGCATTTGGAGAGTTTTCAAATATTTTATCAATATCCTTCTCTTGGGATTAGACAGATGATTTTTTAAACCCACTCACCTAAAACATTGATTTAAAGTATGATAAAGGTAAAGTTACTGCTATTATTACCCATCAGACAAACTGTTAACCACATTACATCTATCATGGTTCTGAAATATTTTTAGAAAGTGACTTGTATAGAAATCATCAAAAAACAGTAATATATTTTTAGTACTTTATGCAAGTCTAACATTTATTTTTAAAGAATAATTTAGTTCATGATTTATTGTAACCATACCCAGTGTTTATGAACTTCATCCTGCAAAGATACTGAATCTCAGTCTGTGATTAGAGTTTGAAACAGGCAGAAGCATGCCACATACCTGAAGCTCTTAACCACATGCTATCAGAATTTGCTTTTCTATGTGCAACTTAGAAAATTCTGTTTCTGGAATAAAAAATAAAGCTCCTGCCAAAAGTAGGCAGCAAATAGATCACGGAAATGATAATGTTACCTCTAAGATAATATGAACTTCAGCTCAAAGGAAAGATGTTTCCTAGTCGTTTGCTTTTTTTTTTTTAACGATGATATTATGATAAAGTACAAATTTTCTTTCAAATTTAAAGTGCCATTAAAAGCTTATTATCAGTATAATTTGATTCATTTTGACTAAACTGTGTAACCTCAAATATTGAGAAGAATTTTCAATGTTATTTATATAAACATGTAAAAATTATTGTCCCTAAGAGCCAATCAATTCCCTCTTTTAAAAAGAGAAAAGAGAGCAGGAATTTTTCAGCCTTAAAGAAATAATTTATTCAGGGATTTTTGAGGGCAGGATTAGTGATACTGACTAAAATGAACTTTTCAGTACCTAATGTGATATTTGTTAGGGCTCAGTTTAACCAATGTTAGTAATTATAAGAGACACAAAATTCACTATTAATTAGTTCATCATGAATTATTTAGGAATAGGCCTTTAAAGGAGAGCCATTTCCAAGCTTGTTTTCTATATTTGGTGTGGATCTCATTCCTACACTTCTTTACATTAATTTCTTTTCATCAGGTAAAATTATCTTTTATTGTTTTCCATAGCTATTAGATTAAAGTGTTTTGTTCTCATGATTAATATCAAACCGTAAGTTTTTTTGTTAGGGGAGGGATAGAATTCACTGTTTATATGGAAGATACTGTGTTTTGAAATAGATTTTTTTTAAATTCTAAAAGCTCCTAGTTTAAAATATCATTTTTTTCTGATGAAAACAAGAGTACACGGTTTCAAATTAAAGAATTGTCAGCAAAGCCTTACCTCTCAAAATACGACTGCATTAAGGAAATAGTAGTTAGTACAATTAACTCATAACTTGATGCTGAAGAACATCTTTCCTTAGAGATTTTTTTTTCTTGAGAATAAACTTAACTAAGTGAAAAGTAGTCTCATGTATAGATATATGAAGGGGATATCTGTTTGATTTGGTTTTGCTCACATGGTTTAAAATTTACATGACCTATTTATGGCAATTTACCCTAATAGGTTCATTTATTAATTTACTTATTCACACATTTACTGAGCACCTGCCTTATATCTGGTTTTATTTTTAAGAAGACACCTGGCAACCAAGACACAGGAAATGACAGCAGCCAGGTCAGATGATGCTGTTTCCTTTTCCAAAGGGAGACTACATCACAAGGGGATGAGGAGATCATAATGACGAGAGTGTGCTGGAAAGGAAAATAAGAGACAACCTTTTCTAATTAGAATTCCTATGGATGGAAATCATGTAATTGTTTATTTATTTATTGGAAGAGCTCACTTAGACTTATTTAGGTAGATTTTAAAATAATGTGCTTTGCTCAGGCCTCCATATACAGGAAAATATAAGTGAAATGAGTTAACATGTCCGTAAAGATTCTTCACCTGCTGACTGAGAGGAGCCCTTGTGCTCAGAGTCAGGAGGGCTTTCTCTGTGCAAGTGCCCTCACTGCCCCCGTGTGCATCGCCCCTGCCAGCATTTCCGTAAGAAGTGCTCCAACGTCATCTCCTAACATCGTTTCAAAAGTCACTGGTGTTTCTACACTCCTCTGTTTAAAAATATAAAGAGTCTTTATTTCAAGCAGTCAACTTCAAGTGATTAGAAAACAATCAAGGGATCAAATCATCTCAAAGCGACAGCCTTTTTGTTGAGTTATTTCTTAATGAAGTTTTCACCATGTTTTAAGATGAAACTTCCCATATATCACAAATAAGCAATAGCAAGCCCTCTACATTCCATGATGAGTCCCCTTTTAATGGAGTTCAATTTGGTCTACTTACTGTTTCTTAGTCACAATAACAAAAATACAAAATAGAGAGCTTGTGTAATGCATATCTTTTATGATTGTAAGCATGCCATTAGCTCTGGAGAAACACACTGGCTCAAAACCATGAAAGAGATTGCGTTCTGTGGTTAGCACAACCACAGACCGCAGGTGTCCTTAAAGGCTGAGGTCTGTGTCGAGGTCAAGGTCAGGATGCCAGACAATCATTTAGGAGGCAGAAAAATTCTTCTTTAAGGAGAAGGGTTTATTGAGAGTGGTTCTTGGTGGGTTTAATAGCAGCCATAAAACTCAACACATTCAATTTAGTGTTGTTTTGAGGAAATGAGAAAACGATATGAAAAACACAAAACCAGAAGGCTTAGAGTCGCACGTGACAAAACAGTTTTACCGATTGTATGAATCAATTTTAAAACATTTACTTCCATTCTAAAAGTCAACCTCAAAGAATAAAGACTTGAAAGAAGTGCTGTCAATGTCTTTAAAACTGTCATCCATTCTCCTAGAGTGGGCACAAAATGAAGCTCTTTCAATTCTAAAATACAGTTAGGGTGGAGTTGGGGCTTGTCTTATAATCCAGGGACACCTGTTAGTAATGTGATGTGCTCCCTTACACTCACTGTTACTTAAGTTCCAGGAAATGCAAGAATTGCAGACAGCATTGTTGACATGTGGGCCAGTGACATTGCCACTCCTACGCACTCTGTCTCAGTCATCAGGCTTCTACTGAAATAATTGATGGTGTAACTTTTGTCTATTCCCAGAACGTGGGCTCCATCAGGGCCACTCTCATGCCTGTCTCTGTGACCCCTTGATCTCCAGTGCTGAGATCACAGTCGGTCTCTCTCCGTTTTTATTGGTTAAGTGAATACCATAGTTGTGAGAAGCATTATAAGCAGTTTGTTTGCATCACTGTGATGATCCCTCACTTATTTTCCATCTGTTCCTGTGAGAGTTTGTTGGGTATCCACTCAATCTAGTTGATGTTTTTACACAGGAGAAAACAAAGTCATTTGTTTTGTTGAAAAACATTCGCAGGTACAGGAAATTAACTTGGTTTCCTAATGAGGAAGGACCGCTGGACCCCTTGGCCTGGAAGGCAGGCCGCCATTCCTCCTTTGATGGGTCTTCTCTCCACCTTCCTGAGCCCTTTCTGTGTCCCTTTCTCTTTCCTTTCATTTCCTTCTGCTTCCTCTTTTGTCTTCTCAAAGGCAACATGAGTTGCTTCTCTCTTCTCTCACCCTGGGTCTCCCCAGTCTTGAGTCATCTGGAAGGTCCTGTGTCATTGTTCTAAACTCTCTCTTTTCTGCTATGAAGGATGCTATCTAGATGAGTTACAAAGTTTCTGTAAATTCTAAAATTTTATGCGGTCATATATGAAATTTAGAATTTTA
Organism: Gorilla gorilla gorilla; assembly: GCF_029281585.2. Taxonomy (NCBI): domain Eukaryota; kingdom Metazoa; phylum Chordata; class Mammalia; order Primates; family Hominidae; genus Gorilla; species Gorilla gorilla. The sequence continues at coordinate 107,079,714 of NC_073241.2, forward strand.
GAATTCAGTCATATATGACTGCATACAATTTTAGAATTTACAGAAACTTTGTGAATAATCTAGGTGGCATCCTTCACAGCAAAACAATAACCCAGGACCTCCCAGATGACGGTGTGTTCCGGAGCGACGCACAGAGCTTCTGCCGGTGTCTCCTGGTGATGAGGAAGATTTACCTGGGGATGAAGACAAATGGTGAATTAAACCAATTATCTTTAATAATAAAATGTGTGAGGAAAAATACTGTCTGATTTAGGAGGTCTAATTTATAAGATAGTTTTAAAAATAGCTGACTGTGAAGCAACACTAACAGTTATATGGTGTCTTTTCAACATTAATAAATACATGACAATGAACTAATTTAAGCATTTTTATTCATTCTGCCTCTAAACACTTTAGAGTTTCTGAAAACAAGGTATTTTCTTCTGTGTTAAAATGTCATATCATATGCAGTTTTAAATACTAACAGGATTATATATGAGTATCAGATTTGCAAAACTGAGGACAACTTTGAAATGAGATTCCAAATGAATTGTGTTAGGTTTTGATATGGAAATGTGTTCTACAATTCATCACATCCTAGTACAGGTGTGTGCCCTGTGTAATATACATGGAAACGGGGCAGGCCCTCCTCTGTGTGTGTCTGTGTGTACAAATGCTTTCTTTCCCTGAATTCTCACACAAAACAACTTCAGCCAACATATGCCAATGGGAAGGCTTAGCCTATGGCTGATTTGGAAAAGTGGCCAAGCTACTTAACCTCTAGGTTCTCACTTGTAAAGCTTCGCCTGGTCCTGCTGAGAGTATAAATGAGAAGTTGTGTTTCACAGAGGGAGTTCCCTGGAAGATAAGCATTAATTCAAGATATTTTGTTCAGTGTGAAGCATAACACCCATTTCTGACCCCCTGGAAAATCGCTTTTAAAACAAAAAAGAAGACATATACTTGCATATTCCTTGAAGAGCATATATAATGAATAAAGTAGAATTGAGGTAACATTCATGCTTAGGAAGCATCTAAATAGTCTAGAAAACAATCTTATATAAAAGAAGATTAATGTCATTTCATCAGTGTCATGACAATTGATGTGTAGGACAAAAATTAGAATATTGTCAAAGATTTTTAGCCACTGGAATCACTAAGAATGTGTACAACTGGGTTCAGAATACTTTAAAATTTTCCCTGCTTTGTGGACGTATAGTCATCACAATAGAGCCAATGAAACAACACTTTGAAATTAATAAAATTTGGAAAAAAGGAATGAATTTGCAATATTGGAGAAAATGTATATTTACTGCATTGTAGCATATTTAGTAAATTCATTATTTCTTCCTTTGACTATTCTCCATTTAATTAACTGATTAAAATCAAAGTGGATTTTAAATATAAATATTGATTTTTAAGTGAAAAATAGTATGATTTCATCTTTGAAATGTAGACAGACATTAAGATCAGTCTCAAATTTTTTCAATACCAGAAAAAAAGAGTATGAACCCTTCATGTAACTATTGTACATTGTCATAATTTACTTAAGCAATGACACTGTTTCCTAAGGAAATATTACGGTAAAGAGGGAAAATAAAAAATAAAAAGTGGGAAAAAAAACTGTGTCCTGAATCATTCATTATGTGAAATGATCACACATTCCTCCTTATGTGAGGAAATATGTTTAGAATTTCAACATGTAATAATATAAAAGCGGAGGGTGAGGTGGGAGGATTACTTGTGCCCAGGAGTTCAAGACCAGTCTAGGCAACATAGTGGGACCCATTCTCTACATAAAACTTAAAAAATAGCTGGGCGAGGTTATGCACCTGTGCTGTCAGCTACTTAGGAGGCTGCGGCAGGAGGATCGCTTGAGTTGGGGAATTGAGGCTGCACTAAGCAGTGACCATACCACTCTAGCCTCAGCAACAGAGCAAGATTCTGTCTCAATAATAATAATATAAATCTACGTTATATGAAGTAGTTAAATATATCTTCTTAAAGTATTTATAAAATTAATTAACTATGGAATATGTTGTGAAAATTTAAGGAATTTTGAAGTCTTTCGTTGCTTGAAGCTAGACGGAAATGAGAATACTTGTGAAACCATCCTCAACCCCATAAAAATGAAAATAAAGTATTATTTAGCTGGTGAAAGAATCTTTGTTCTATATTTAGGTAATGTTTTATTCAAAAGAGGATATTTGATTTGGACTTATTAATATTATATTGTTATAAAAGGACATTGTTTTCAATCCATAAGCTGAAAAAAAATTAACAACAAAAAAATTTACACCTATCCTCAAAACAACTAAAACAGCCAATCACAAATGGCTTCCATTTTGAGCAGCAAATTTTGCAAATTAGTTTGTTTGAATATCGCTTACCACTGAATGAAGAAAAATTATTTGTAGATAACAGCATCTTGGGAAGGGTTAAGAAGCAAATTATAATTAATTTTTTTCTGTTTCCACATATAAACCAATTTTTAAATACATAGTTTAAACTGAAAGAGAAAAAACACAGTATCTTATTTGGATCAAGAACTTCCTCATTTTATTTCATTTTCTGGGAAACATAATAAGCTCCTAATTCTTAATAAAATGAGATAAGATAAAATACAATCAGAAGAACATTTTTTAAAAGGCAATTACTTTCATTGTGTTGTTGATTACTTGATAATTGTATAAAACACATGAACAAGTAACTTACAAGGTGATTTCCTTCCTGTTAATTATGATATTGTGGGTTAACCTAAAAACTGAAAAGTTTTAAGCACGTATTTCGGTGTAAGTTAAGGATATCAAATTACCCTTTAGTTTAGGAAGGAGTCATCCAAGTGTCCTAAAGGAACAGAAATTGAAGGAAGAAGATCTGCATTTCCAAGAATAGAAACGATTTCTGAAGAATGGAAAGATACCAACATGGTACCCAGCCATAAGGAAAGACCTCCATAATTACAGATCACGGAGCCAGGAAACTGACAGAGTATAATTAAGGACAGAATAATCTAACTCTTGTATAAAGTACAAATTAACAGGATCATGTCTCCGAAACACAGCTAAGATTGAAAACCCCAGAGAAGGTCAGTGGAGACAGTTATAGAAATTTCCAAGGAGAAGTTTCATTTAACTTGAAAACAACCCATGGAGACTGGTGAAAAGATTAAAATTTGCATTTTATTAAACGGAAATTGTCAAATCACTCCCCAATCAATGAACAAAAACCAAATCAAAATACCAAACCTTTAATGTTAGTATTATCTAACATTATTCTATATTTAAATAATGTGCATTTAAATATAGAATAATGTTATTTCATGCACTTGCTTATAGAGTTACATGGAAAAGTACCTGTAATACTAGAAATCCCTCATGATGAAAGATGAAAGCAGCTCTTTGTTATAAGGACGATATTATCAACAAATTTTCGTAACATCACAATTTCAGTATAACAAATTTAGGACATGAATCATGTAAATGAAATCCTTTATATGACAGGTGTCTGGCCACTGTGTTCTTACGGTAGTTCCTGAATCTGACCTATAGGCCTTGACATAGATTTAACCTGATTGATGAGACCAGGCCCTCGTCAGATCCTGCCAGACTAATCAGACAAGAAGCCATTCAGATCACATTAAAGTTTCTGTTTTTCTCAGACCTAGAAGATTTGTGATTTAAAATAATTTTTACTTAGCTGGTAAAAGAATCTATTTGTTCATATTTAGGTAATGTTTTATTCAAAATAGTATTTTTGATTTGGACTTATGAATATTGGATTGTTATAAAAGGGAAATTGTTTTCCATCCATGAGCTGTAAAAAAGATAACAAAAAAAGAATTCTGCCTATTCTTAAGACAACTAAAAAGGCCCATCACAAATGGCTTCCATTTCGAGCAGTAAAAGTATTAATATAATGGTTTTACTGATGGAAAATGTCAAAGAAAATAGTTTGTGGTAGTATCCTGTATCCTTGAATGAAGGGTGTTCTTTTATGGTACTAAAATTTCATCATCATTATATAGCTGACATTGGACCTTCTTCAAATCATTTGAGAAATGACTGGTGAAGCTATCATAGGACTTGGCATGTCTTCCAATTCATCAAGGTATCAGACGAACCCCTCAAACCTTAGACAGGAATGTTTAGGATATCATGGGAGTCTTTTGTTGTGTGCTACACCCTTGATTATATCTTCTGTAAACATGGCCTGGATTGTTTTCATCAACATTATTAAAAGGATAGTGTGAGGGTGAGAATGCTTTATCTTCAAGGAAATATGACTCAAGTAAATTTTAAGTGGAAAATAATATGATTTCATCTTTGAAAAGTAGACAAGAGTAGTTTTAGAGAAAACTAGAGAACAGAGTTGCAGAATCTTTAAAGTGACCCAAATTCTGAAGCTGATCTCAGTGTTGTTTGGGGAAAACACTGAGTAACATGAACCTAAACCAAACAAATGAAAACTCAAGTAATGATAATAACTTATATTTAGTTGAAATCATCATTTATACCAATGAAAATCTGAAAAACATGAAAAGTTTATTTCCAAATCCCCTTGCCCACCTCATTAGCTGTGTAAAGATACATATGATGCTGTCTCAACTTGTAAAATCCAGATTATCTACCTCAATTAAATACAGAGTCTCCCGGTTAGTACTGATATTAGACCGAAGTGCCACTCCACCTGCAAGCACAGTGAAGCCCTTTCCTTGGAAATCGGGAAGGCTCTCCATGTGACTTTCACGAGAGATCCCCAACAAATTCTAGGGCAGTTCACAGAAGCATACTGAGCACTGGCCACAAGCCATGTCTTTCCTCCAAGCATCTGTGAAACACGTATGTAAATAAACAGGGCAGAGTAAAATGCACAGAGTAAGTCGTTTTACAGGCAGTGAAAGGAGGATTGGGTGGCTTAAAGTGTTTAATTAAAAAAAAAACTTTAAATTCTTACTTAGGAGGAGAACACAATGAATATACTTAAATGACAATGCAAAAGTCTTAGGTTGGAATATGTATAAGACATTGAGACTTAGATATCCTAGTGGTTTACTAAAATATATTCTGGAATCTTCTTTAGTGTTTAAAACAACTTCACCATATTGAGCTGTGATGGTTTCGCTATGGTCCTAACAAAGCAAAGGGCTGGAATCAAACTACATTTTCTTGTTATGCTGTGATGTAAATATTTTGCATATATAAAGGTCTTTGAGTTTGCCACGTGGTAGAAAATCAGGTGTTGGCTTCCCTCTCATCCACCCATCAAGACCCTGATATCAGACATGATACTGGCACTGACACGGACGATGCTGTCTGTCTCTCTCTCTCGTGTGTGTGTGTGTGATAGAGGAGGCATTTCATTGCGTAAACAATGTAACAATTATATGGAAATTAGTGCCCTGAGTTCTAATTTGGGGATCTGCAGTCTACTTACTTCCTAGTGTGATGAGTCACATCAACTCTGGAATAATTTTGCAAAGTATTAAATGCATGAATGAGGGCACACTGCTACCTCACAGGGTCGTTCTAAAATAAAATTAGTCAAATTGACTCATTGTAAAGACTTGAGAGCCGTGATTATGTTGACTGATAAAGCAACACAATCATGATGACGGTAAAAATACAGAATCACTTCCAAAGAGCTGATAGGAGAAAGAATCAGTAGAAACTTATAAAAATGGCGACGATTGAAGAGACATTACACAATGGGTGTAATAAATGTTGAAAATCACGAGGTTGTGCACAACAGTTTTATTCCACGAGTGGCTCCGGAATTTCAGCAAGTGCTATTAAAGGAACAGATGAACTCGCCCCCAATTACCAAATTGACCATAAATGAAGCATTTGGCAGGAGGGCGAGTCTTGAGAGAGAAACATTTCAATGCTGATGCTTAACTGTCAAAGAGTTAAGTCACTTTAAATTGCACACATCAAGATGAGCTATTCTATTTGGAGAGCTATTTTTTTCCTTTGCTTGTAACGCAAGAAATGATCCTGTGTCCTGGAGGAAAGACGATATTGATGCCAACATAGAGGCTCACTGCTATCGGGTTGCACCTGCTCATCAGACTGAAATATTCAAGTGCAAGAATTCCACTGATATATACATCTCAGGAAAAAGATGATTAAGGTCATAGAAGTTATAATAAATATTCTTTCTTGACTCTAACCCTGAGATATTATAGGTGAGAAACAATGATTTCTCAAGAGTAAACATATTTCCTCAGAGCCGTCCAATAGTTACAAGTCTGAACCTTCCAGGGACCTGTTCTTAAACATGCTCACATTCTCAGGCAACTTGGATACTTGGTCTCTCCAACTTTATTGGGAAAGATCCATTGTTGGGAGGCACAACAAAGCATTTCTTCAGTGGGGCATCATTCTACGGCCTGGGCAGTTACCATCAAGGCCCTGTGGACCACGTGGAACAGGAAGTGATGGGAGAAGCACTTAGGAGCCACCTCTCAGAGGATGAGTGGTTGGAAATATTGTCCTCTGACTTGGCTTTGCAAGAAAACAGAATCCTTCAATAACCATATTACAAAAATTATCCCACACAAGATTAAACAATTCTGAAGAGCAAAGAAATTTTCAATGAAATGTCATTTAGGTCTAAAGGAGCACATATGCTTTTTCTATGGAAGGAGAGAATTAGTTAATTGTATTGTTGCTTCTGGATTTAAGGTGAAAGGTGAAGTTAAAAGTTTGGAGTATTTTGGCAAGACAAACATCTTATATCTAAGAAATTGTATTTTTCTCTTAAAGGCATAAGCAAATGCTTTGCTACAATAACAAGGATAGTAAGTATTTTTTAAACGAAGTGAACTATATAATATTAATATCATAGAAGTAGAAATTAAATATGAATAGAAGTTGAGATATTTTATCCCAAGGCTCACATACAGATAGAGTCTCTAATGAGCGAGAAATAAAAATTTCACTTTGAAGTACTACATCTAGGGTCCATAGAACCTTAAAACTGTATTACTTAGTGGTACTTGAAGTTGTACTTTTACCTGTAAGACAAGACAAAGTCATATGCGGGGTATACACAAACACACACAGAGTACATCACACAAAGCGGACTGTTCTTGTGTTGTGTTACCTTAAACATAGCGAACGTCATCCTTGTACTCATGAAATATTTGTTCAATATCTTCTTCCTGAGTAATATTCGCGTGTGGCAGGAAGATAGAACACAAAGTAACCTAAGTCCCTATCTTCTGGAAGATCACAGGTTGCTGTTGAGTGTGGAAGGGAAGTTGGAGCAAGGGGAAGATGAGCAGAGTAGGCAGAGGAGGAAGGGGAATAGGATGGGGAGGAGAAAGTGGAGGAGGAAGAGGAGGAGCTCTTCTGTTCAGTGGCTGGAAGGCCAAGGAATGGCTCATGGCTGGGAAAGAATGGGAGGCAAAGGAGGTCTGAGTGGCAGGAGAAGTCTGTGGCCTGAAGCTCTGTATGACTTTGCAGAACAGTTATAGTGGCCATATTGGGAAAGAGAGCAACAGGAACACAAGGGGGCATTCAGAGAAGAAATGCTTCTCCTCAATGTTTTGAAGATGATGGAGAGAAGAAGAAAGTGTCCAGAGACCATGGAAAACAATGATCACTCATGTCAAGTAAAGCTACTGTGGGAACGCACTTGTAATGAAAGGAGAGAGTTTCGAAATGCAGAGTCCCTGCAAGTACAAAGGACCAAATTTGGAGAAGATCAGGCCGTGTTACTGTTGTGAGCAGTGTGGCATTACTTGAAGGCTAGCTCTGAGTAATTAAAGATGTATATTGTAAATGCTAGGCCATCTTTAATTGTTTTTTAAAGGCATGAATACGTCAATAGTGGAGATAAAATGGAACCATAGCAAATGATCAGTTAGACCAAAAGAAGGAAGAAAAGGGGAAAAAATAAGTAAATAAAAGATGAAATAAACAGAAAACTGAAAGAAAGATGTTGGATTTTAATCAAACTGTATCATTAATCTCATCACATTTGAGAAGTCTAATTTTACCAATTAAAAGACTGAGGTCCTCAGCTTGTATGAAAAAGCAAGAACCAAATCCCCTTGGCTTTTAGTTCCTGATCACAACCCATCATTCCTCTCATGGAAACCACTCTTCTGCCCCTCCTGATCATCATTTCCTAGCTTTTAATTAAAGTGCCATTCCATATCTAAAATACTGATCATTTCATTTTGCCTGTTTCTTGACATGAATATAAATTATACTCTATGTATTTTTATGTGCCTTCCTTACTTTGCAAATATAATGTTTTTAAGGTTAACGTATTTTGTTATGAATAGGTTGATATTATTTACTCTGTTTCTAGAGTATTCAATTGAATTATGCCAGAAATTAGATATCTGTTCTATGATAAACATGCAATTAAACTGTTTGAATGTTTGCCTCTTATAATTATATATACACAATTATATATATATACACATACATATATATTCATAACAGAATTATGTGTAAAAGCCAAAAATTAAAAGAACCTGAAGTCCCTATCCAAACACAAAGACTAAAACATCCATATGTATGGATGGAACTATACACACATGCTTATCGGTTCACACACACAACCATTTCTCCAAGACACACTTAGGGGAGAAATTGCGAGGTGGTAGATCTTCGCTTTTACCCAATAGCGCCAAGTTGTTTTCAGAGTATTTGTGCTTCATGGCCACGTCCATCCCACTGTAGCCATTCTTTCAGCCCATCTGAACTGTGGCGCATTTCCTGACCGCACACGTGAGCTGGGCCCCCAGCGCTGCCCAGCGACTCTTCACACTGACCTGCTTGACTCACTTTCCTAAACCCTTGTTTTCAGACCAAAGCTTTCCTGTGAGCTTTGAATCTCTAAATCTATTCTTCATGTGGACATCTCAAAGAAAATCCAAAGCAGGCATATATGCACACAGGACCCCTCAAATCTGGGTCGATTCAGGTGTTTTCTCTGTCACTGACCTCAAACCTGTTGTTTGAGCCAGAACCCTAGCAGTTCTTCATTACCTCTTCCCACCTGTGCACCTGCCAGATCCCAACCAGCTGGCTGAATGTCCTCACCCACCCAGAGCTCACCACCATTGGTTGTTCATCCAGGAGCCAAAGCGACATTCTTCAAAAGCACCTCTGCTCACCATGCTGCCTGCCTTCTGCTGTCCCCACTGAAAAGTGCTGGCTGCCCTCAGGGTGAATGCCCAGGTCCTGTCCATGGTCCCAAGGGCACCTCTGTGCTTCTTGCCTCCCCCAACCCAGCCTTCCACACATTTCTTCTGCGTGCCATGTCTTCCTGGACCACGCTGCTCTCCCTCTTTCCTTCTTTCCCGCAGCCTCATCCTTCAGATCTCAGCGGACTCCTCCAGGTGCGCTTCTCCAGGGTCACTTCCTGCCCCCAGCCCATAGAGCTCTGTGCTTTTCCTTCCGGGCACACATCTCACTGAGCAGCCACACATCCTGAGGGTGGTTATTTTGCTTTACATCGATGTTTTATTTAACTGTCAGGAGCGGGACACTGCTTTGTCTATTTGTCTGTACACTTAACGTGCTTTAAGTGTGCTCCCTACCAAGGGAAGGCATTGGTCTAGTTGGTAGCTACAAAAGAACAAACACAAATAATGCCCTTAAAGGCTCACACACAGTGAGAGATAAGAAAGTCCAGTAGATTGTAAAGGAGCTGTGAGGAAGCCCCATATGCCACATCAGATGAGGTCAGGTGGGAGGGCGCCAGTGGTGTGGAAGGCCACCAAGGGGCGGGACGTGCCACGTCAGTGGAGGTCAGGTGGGAGGGCTCCAGTGGTGTGGAAGGCCACCAAGGGGCGGGACGTGCCACGTCAGGGGAGGTCAGGTGGGAGGGCTCCAGTGGTGTGGAAGGCCACCAAGGGGCGGGACGATGAGTGAGCTATGAGTAACGTCATGTCCAAGGCGGAGGGAGGATACTGCTGGGATGTGTGCGCATGAGTGGAAGGCACAGAGACAAATAAGCAGGTAACACTCGGGGAGCTTCCACCAGCTCAGGAAGACAAAGGATGAATACCAGAGGAAGGCCACAGCGACACAGTCAGTGAGTTAGAGAGGAAAGAACTTGGAATCTGGGACCAGATGTGAAGACATGCAAATCAGCAGTATATTAAGCATGTGCCGTGTTTCCTTGCCTTGGTTAGGTCTGCTTGCAATATATAATTTAATTGTTGAGGAAACTTACTCTGACTGCAAAGCCTATTGTTGCTGCACCTCAACATTGCTTTTATAATTCAAAAGACTCAGGTGTCTCCTATACAGACCAAGTGTAGAAACTGCACCTTCTTCCAGATAATGGTAATATTAGTAACTACCACACAGGGGACTGAGAGCATCAAGTCCAGTTAGCCCACGATGAACAAGTGCTTTAGCTACGGCCCAGAGATGTGCAGTGCTACTGAGCATTGCTCAGTGGTCACAGCGAAATCAAGCACATCATTAATGGAAGCAGCACCCCCAGCAGGGGTTCCCTTACCAGCTGTGCCTGGACAAGCATATAGATTTTGGGGGCCAAATTAAAAACATGAGTTATCAAATTTTGTTTTCTTTAACAAAATTTCAAAAGATTGAATGTTTTGCTTAGTTAACTAATATTTACTGATTTGCATTTTGTGCAAGAAATTCCCCCAAGTCCCCGTGTGCATATCAGAGGCATGATTCCCTTTGGCCTGATGTCTTCCAGCACTTTCTTCTCGTCACTCGAGCCGAATTCTAGAAGTTGTCCGCCTGGCTTCCTTCTCCCTCTGCCTGGCAAGAAAGTGGTCAGAAGCCTGGTGGCCCGGGAGAGCCTCGGCTGTCATGCTGACGTGACTGTCTTTGCAGGACACCTTGTATGACTCTTAGAGAAAGGAGCAGTGCTTCTGCGGAAAGGTTGTAACCTGTAGGGGAGTTACTTTGGAACACTTTGGTTTTTTCTACACTCTTAGCCAGTAGTTCTTTTTCTCTTATTTTTACTTTTTTTATTAAGTTTTTCAGAGGCCAACTAGGGTGTAGTTTTGATATTTTTCCCAGCATGGTGTAATGGATTGAATTTAGTTCATGTAGCATACAAGAATTATCCTTTTGCTAAAAATAACATGTCAATACACAATGGAGACATTCTTGAGAGTTTTTAGCTGAAAGATAATATTCTTTACATACGTCTCCAAAGCATTCAGTACATATCAGAAAAACATCTCTAGATGTGCAGAGAGGGGCCAACGCTTCCCAGCCCCACGGGCGCCTGGGAGACTGCCACCTGGAGCCGCACTTTCAGGGAAAGCCACCAGAGGGCACTGGGCCCAAGACAAGTGAGGGGAGGATTCCAAACTGGACCTGCTTAAATATTGAGGATAAATTTACACTTACTCATTACCAAGAGGATACGTGTGTATTTTAAAAGCTAGGAATCACCACAAGCAATTTTTTATTCTTTAAAAAAATAGTTGAATAAGGGCCAAAAATACTAGCTTGAATTTTTTTAGATGATGCTAAATTTACAGAAAAAAGTTACATTATTTGATATAAAGTCATCACTAAGTACTGGTTTGCATAAAAAGAAAAAATCACAAACTGCCATTTTCCAAGGAAGAGTCATATGTGTGTGTTGATGCAGGCTTTAAAAATGTCGTTCTCCCATTTGAATCACCTAAATATGTACGTGGAAAGAAACAAAGAAATGCACAAATCTAAATACAGCGGCCAGGTGTACCTGGCAATCAGTGCACAAACAACTCGGTAAGAGGCCCCGAACCTTCGTCCCCGCGGCTCTATTCTGCTGCTCAGTGTGTCGTTGCTAGACCACTCCACAGCAGGAATAAAAGGAGGAATTAGGAGAGCTGCTGAATGCTTGCTTCATTTTCCCAGTGGTTTGGCACAAAGTTATTATTTAATATTTATCACTGGTATTTCCACAATTGCCGAGCCCCGCGGAAGAAGCACATTGTACGATGACCCCCAAGACTCCAGCTGTGAGCGGCCTGGGCTGGAACCCCAGTCCATGATGCAGACAGGCTGGTGTTGGCGTCTGCTGCTCCACGCTCAGCAGACAGGGCTGAATTGTGTGCAGGAGGAGTCTGTTTCCAAAGCCTCTTCAGTGGTTACAGCTGGAAAAAGGGTGAGAAGTGGACCAAGCTTCTGCACAGATGTGGAAAGGAAGTGAGAGCTGACAAGCAAAAGCTGTGTACCGGGTGTGTGCAAAACCAGAGAGGAAAACAGCATTTTTAAGTCAACATTAAAAGTATTATTCAAAAGTATACTAACCTATTATAAAGGATTTGGGCCATGGAATAAAGGCAACAGAAGAAAACAAAAATGGTGCATGGTCTGTACGCTCAGAGATAATAATGCTGTGAAAATATGGACCATGTTCTTCTATTCTTCTGGATTTTTCCATTTGAAGTTGACCTTAGTTGCCTGACAATATGGATGGTATTTCTTACAGCAGGAAGGCACCCATAAAATTTCCCCCCTTTCCATACTGCGGGGCAGAGAGAGGAACATGACTTGGGGGGGGAGGTGCATCTCCTATCATGAGCCCTGGTGTCCCAGAAGAGCTCCTCGTGGAAGCTGGGGAAAAATAACTTGACACTTGACTTCACTACCTACCAGCTCTGTCTCAGCTCAAGGCCTAGAACCTTTACAATGTTTCCAGACAGGAGATGAACTCTTTTCCTATCAGTGTTTTAAAATGGATTTACACATAGGATATGTACAGTGCAGAAGCAATGTGGTACACAAAATATTGACTACATTCAAATGCTCAACGTTTTCCTTTTGAAAATACGGAGTAAAATTCAGAACTTTTCTAAACCTAAAAAAAAAGCAAAAAATAAAACCTCAAATGTCTTTGTAGTAAGTGAAATCTGTGTCATAAATACCTTTCTCAAGATTGGGACCTGGGCAAGGAAGTTTCCTGATGAGGTTATGAACCTGCCAGCAGCGCCCAGTAAAGGAGGCAGAGATAGTTCACAGTTATGCGTTACGTTATCAGTGATTTTAACGGACTCCTTTGGGATATTTTATCTGCAATATGTAGCAATTCACATGGGTCCCATTAGAGAATTTCAAATCATGTCGCTCTTCAAAAGTGTTGTCAACTATGTGGGACTTTGGCTCCGAGAGGGAAAGACATCCTCCTGGCTGGAAGCCACTGTAACTGGACCTTCGCACACAGGTAGAGGGCCCTTCGTCAACACCCACAAGCTGAACACCGAGGTCTCAGAGTGAACACAGGACAAGGAAAGGCAAGCTGAGACTGGGAGAACTCAGGAAGGCTTCCAGGCCCTGGCATGGGTGAAGAGTGCTCCCCCACTAAGTCCATGTCCACCCAGAACCCCCAAGGATGACCTTATTTGGAAACAGTATCTTTTAAGTCAGGATTAGGACATATTGGTTTAGAGTAGGCCCTAAATCTGATGACTGGTGTCCTTACAGGAGAAGAGACAGAGATGCATGGAGAAGACCGTGTGATGGTGGGGGCAGAGATTGAAGTGATGTGTCTGCCAGCCGGGGAATGCCTGGAGCCACCAGAGCTAAAGAAGTCTCCAGAAGGAGCCAGCCCTTCTGAGGCCTTGGTTTCAGATGTCTGGCCTCCCGAGCTGTGAGTGAATATATTTCTGTGGTCTTAAGTCACTAATCTGTGGTCCTTTGCGGCAGCCACCCCAGGGCATTCACACAGACCCACTGCTGGTCCAGCAGTCAGCAATAGAGCAGGAAGAACTGGGCCGTGAGATGCTCATCCCTACACACAAGTGCACCATGGGCTTAAAGAGGCCTCAGGAACCAGAGAATGTGAATTCAGCATCTTGCACAAAAATCTGCAATTAAATGTTTGGTGCAGATCCTCCATAATATCTATGCAATGAATGCTTAAAAATGCTCAACAAACTAGATATGAATCTTTGGAGAGGTCAATGTGGACAAATATGTAAATTGCCAGGGAGCAGGAATGTTGTCTGAAGGAGGGGAAGCAACCAAGAATCTGGGAGAAAGGAAGCCAGCAAGTTTTAGGATTTCTTTGTGAGCAAAATACAGTCATCTTTGAATAACTAGACTCTGTGTCTTGGAAAATGCTGCCCTGTTTGATGAGTACCTATGATGTGGGGTCATCTTGACTTTGATTGAGAGATAATAATGTTTAGATACTAATTTTTCTATAATTAGTTTATTTTGCTCTGTTATTATTTTGAGCCAAGTTATTTTGAAAATGACACTATGCTCCTGCTATATTAAGGAAGTCTCTTTTCCCCTTTGTATTCAGACTAAAATGTTGAGTACAATGGAGGAAATACCAAAAAATTCCCAGTGCTGAGGAATGTTCTGTTATTCATTGTTGTGGTATTTTCTCCAGCACATGCTCAGTTGCTTAATTACTATCAGCTGAGAGTGTTCTTATCCACGAGTAGGGAATCACTCACAGCCTCTGACATACAAGGGTTCAGGGAGGATAGAAAAAATACCTATGCAACTAATAACTAGTATGTATTAAAACTCATGCCATATGGAATTGTGGAGAAGCGGCTAATCGAATCCCCTCATTCTACAGAAGAGAAAAATGAGACAGTGAGGTCTTTGGTTTTGCAGCCACTAAAAGACGGATGCACATCCTGCAACTTGTAGAGATGGGTTTCTCTGTAAAATTAGTGAGGTTGCATTAATAAAATTCTATATTTTTGAGGGGAAAAACTGGACAGTTTATTTAAAAGATGTAAGTACAAGAATAAATGGAGAAACGAGCAGCTGCTGCAACAGAGTGATAAACATGGCAGATAGAAACCGATAAAACAACCACATGATAAACAGCATTGATGCTTGATATCAATGAATTCGCCTCCTAAAATGCCTAAGAAAGTAGAAAGAAATACATAAGAAGAACGACATGGATGCAATTTAGAAAATGTTGGGGGGGATGTTCAATCATGATTTGAGCATGGCTTCTAAATGGCTTAGAATCCAGTTTTCTGTTAATAAGTAGATCATGTGTTTAGGATATTAAAGGAATAGTAGCTACCTTTCCTAGAGTGAACTTCCAGGGTCTTTCAAGGTTTTCCAGTTCCACAGATAAGCTGGCCTTGTGGCCACCCTAACCCTAACCCTAACCTCATGGCCACCCATCTGTACCTGATCCTGTGGATGGCATTCCGTGTCTTTCCTGGCCTTCCTGGAGCTGCAGGTGCCAGCCCGTTCCACCGAGCAGCAACAACCTCCCTTCTCCTGCCGCCCCAAGGAAGCACGAAACTGGACTCACCGCAAGCCTGAGATAGACTCAGAAATGTACTTATTGATGATGATGATGATGATCTACAATGTTGACGACTCCAAATTTTCATGATTTTTCCAAATTGTAATTAAACTCCCTCAAGCATAAAGCTAACACTGGCACAAAATCACGGAAACATCGGTCACAGCTATGCCCAAGAGTGGATTCCAATGGGTCAGTGCAGCTTGTGATGTTCTAGTCTACATGTGTGAATGCATCTCCTTTGCTCTCAAGACATTGCCCTCACAGAGGAAGAGGAGCCTGTACCCTGTGTTTACTGAAGTTACGAAGCCCAGCTCGGCAGGCCACCTGGAGGGCTGTGGGATGCCTTCCTGGCCCGCACAGGAGCCGGCACACGGATGAGCACATGTGCACAGAGCCGGCGGCCAGCTGCAGGAGGATGGGTGCAGAGTTAGTTACGGGAAAAGGAAAGAGCAGCAGGCATGGCCTGTGTTGGGACAGAGAGCTCCCTGTAGACTGGTCTTGCCACACCAGGATGCCCCTCACAGTGTGGGAGGCACAGGCTCCCAGGCACACCTGATTGTTCACAGCTGACTGGAACATTTGCTCCCCCTTCCCAGCGCACATCCGTACACATGTGTATATTCTGACCTCCTCGTGTGGGCTACTAGTGGCAATGCATGTCCGTGTTTCCCTTGTTCACTCCTCCAAGAACACTTACAGCAGTAATCAAAGTTAAATAAGCCCAGTTCTAGAACAGACTATGATTGTTGCACCAACCTCCTCACTTCACATGTAATCGGAATGAGGTCAGAGACAGGAGAACATTTTCTGGGGCCACTTCCCAGTTAACAAAATCGGGGCTGTAATTCTGGTCAGGAAACAACTCCTTTTTCCACATTTCCAAGCGTCTTCCAGGAGATCCCATGCCTGTGCATGAATGTATTTGCATTTTGGCTTTCCTATTGGTAAATTCAATGTTGGTACATTTTCCAGGATCATTGAATAAAAATATAATAATCTAAAGGTTAAGATAAAAAATAATACATACATATATACATATATAAATTAAAAAGTTAATGCTACTATCGTCAAGAAAAGCAAGCAAATCACACTAGAATACAAAGTGTTGGCTGTCTCTGAAGCATCGATAACCATCTTTATCACAAACCTTCATCCCAAGTGCTATTCTGTCCCCCAACTTCAGAAAAGGCTCCCAGCTTCTTTATTTCAGAGTGACCTTGCCCATCCATAGTGTCACAGGGCAGTGTTCCAAGGGAGGGAGCAAGCAAGCAAGTGAAGAGAATGCATTTCCCGGCATCAAGTACCTGCTCTCTTAGTTTAGTGATAATGGTGCTAGCATGCAGAAGGAATTCTCTTCTATTGAGTCAACCATTCTCAAACTATTATTAAAACACACCTTCTCCTAAACCACAAAGAAAAAGAGGCAGGAAGCTCCACACAAACACACAATTAAGGGTATCCATGTGAAAACCTCCCAGCATGTGACACATTTGCAAGCCACAGGCCTGGCCCCTGCAAGACAGCACCTCCCAGGAGGCAGCCCAGGTGGAAGTCAGGTCTTCACCACTCCATTGCCCATGTTGTGCTCTGCCTGGCCCTGAACATTGCTTTAATGCATTTATTCTGGATTAATAATATGGATTAGCAAGTAAGAGGTTGATTAGTTTTATTTTTTTTGCATTGGCAATTATTTTAAATTGAATGTTGAGCATTTTTTAATTAGACTTGCTTACTGTGAGCAAAAGGAAAAATAGAATGTATGGTGCTGACTACTTGAAGCAGACAAAAAATAACATACGTAATTATAAAATCAGCATGTTACAGCAGCAAAGATTCAAATCTAAAATGGTGACACATAGTGAATCCTTCATGTCCAAAGCTTCCTGAAACAGGGTCGGGGCAGTGTTTACTTGGAGGGGGCTGCGATATCAGTGGAAACCTTATACATATTTGCAAATGGAGATGATGCAGGAAGCTTGTCCACTGTGTAACTCAATTCACATCGCGCATTATGTGAATGAGATGTGAAAAATAATTTCCTGTATCTCTGAGGTATCCCAGCACTAAGTGGATTGCTGGCTCTGGCCCATGGACAATAATAAAGTGACATAGCCTGCACCACCACATTCAGCAGGGACTCTGCATCGTTTTCCTTCAAGCTTACTGGTAACAGCTACCATTCGATTCACAGGGACACGACCAATTCTGCTCCAGTGAAACAAATTTTAATAAGCCCTCATTGCAATATTGTGTTTTAAGTGGTAGCTTTTAGCTCTTCAAAATTATGTCCACTAATTAGAGGCATGTGATCAACCTAGTTATCTCCCAGCTATAAATTATAATACATATTCATAGTCACATGAATTTCATCTTCTATAAAACTGCCCTTACGCAAACAGTAATAGTAGCTATGTCATTAGAATATATCGGCAATTAATTCTCAAAATGATCAATGGGAAGAATGTCCTTTTCCCTCCATATCTGGTTTATTTATGTGTTCCCATTAATTATGCCTAATTTTCTGTTGTCACTTGTCTTCCTAATGTAATTCAATTTAAGCATATCTTTCTAGAGACTTATTAATAGGTAGGGTCATTTATATTGTGTAGCACAAATATTTTATAATCCACTAATCTTGACAAAAAGGCAATGCCTTCCTAATAAAAAATGTATGAGGAGTAATGGTTCCCTATTAATAACTTATTAGGTCAGATCACACAGTTTGAAGTGTCTATTACACTTTAATTTTATCATATTTCTTCCTCTGGAATTCGCCACACTTCCCTTATCTTTTGATTGAGATTGTTTTTAGCACCATCCCAGCCTCGACAACCCCAAACAGTGCTCGTGGCTTTGCCGTGGCCATAGTGGGTGGGATCGGCAAGCTCTGCTGCAGCGGGGCCTAGAGAAGGAGCAGTTCTGCTGGTGTGAAAGTGCCCTCTCCTCCCTAGAAGGGCATTCATCATCAGACCATCCTGGATTATTACTGGCTCACACACCCTGTCAACAACAGACCCTTTCTGCAAAATGCACACACACACACACACACACACAGGAAATTCAAATATAATTTCAGGGATCCATACATATCATGAACTTGATCTATGGACTTCTTAGAGGTAAAAGAAACAGAATTTAGATCTTTGGTTAAAATCCACTGTATGTTCATTATATACAGATAGTTTTACTAATAACACAAGCCGGATAAATATTCTTTTCTCAAATTGGCGCATTGTGGCCAAGATTTGTACAGTAACCTATTTGATGTGTTCTTTTAAATCCTTTAACACTGACTTGAAAATGTTTCCATCGAATTGCTGAGACTTTCATGAGCTCCTGTGGGGATAATCTTCCACAGCTCCCGCTCTCAAGTAACTAGAGGAGACAGATAGAATGTATTCATGAAAATAGAGTTCTCTTAGGCAAGATGTTTCACCTTCCCCAGACTTCAGGCTTCTCATCAGTAGAGTGAGGGAACTGGGCAAAGTTGTTTAAAAGGTCTGTTCCAACTCTAGTTTTTCATGACTCTATCGATCTGATAAAATTATATGAATCTACAAAAGCAGGTCGTCATAATAATGTCTCAACGAATGTACAAAGGTTAATCAGACTGTTGGGGAGGAAATGGTCCATGCCCTCTGGGGCAGGTGCTACTGCGGACATGAGTTCCTGCTGGAGGCCTGGGCACTATTGTGTGAAGACTCAATTATGTTACAGTGAAACGAGTCATACATGTAGTTTGGGAGTTGGTTATATTAAAATATAATGTATATGTAAAATTATCATCTCAATAAAATGTAGACTAGATTACTTTTCTCTTCATTGGCAACAACATGATCTAAGAACTGCTATTTAAGATAATTGGATGGGGTTATGAGAAACTTAAATGGACTTTGATGCTTCAATAATGAAAGATGAAAAATAGTACCCAAATTAAAGACATCAAATTTGTGCATATAATTAATAGCTCTTTACAGAAATATATTAATTTGGAAGAATACATGTATTAAACATCTTTAAGAAAATGGATTCATTATGGTTATGAATCCATTTGGTAATGGTTATGCCATTACCAAATAAGGCAAAATTTTTTAAAATCATGAATAGAAATTTACCTTAAGATTAAATTCTCCATTTTTTAAAAGATATTTTGTTTTTGCCTTTTCAAAAAACATTTTGTAACTTTTAAATTATAAATATTAGCATTGCTCTATAAATCTCATGATATTCTAAAGACCCGCTTGAATAAAAGAAATTTGATGATATTAGATAATATTCTGTTCATCATAAATGCATTAAACGTGTGTGTGTGTGTGTGTGTGTGTGTTTCCTCCAATAGAGTTCTTAAGTGCCTCATTTGGAAAAAGGCATCTAGACCGACACACCTGCAAAAACGTAATTCCTTTGGATTCTACTCATAATTATCTATGCTACACATTTATTAACAAGCAGGCATGATGCTAGGTCTAGGTGATATGAATACAGAGAAAAGGAAGCCAGCCCTAGGTGTCAGTCCTTAAAGAAGGGAAAGAAACTCAACTTTAATAAGCACATACTATGTAATCAAAGTCTTTGCATGTGATATTGATACAGCATTGGCTCATCCTTCCACAGTGCTGTGAAGTAATGATCTCCGTCACTGTAGGTTTGGAAAGGGGACCACATGGGGTCAAATCAGTTATTCAGCTTCATAAACATAAAAAAAATCAGAGTCATAATTCAAACCCAGATCCACCTGGATTGAATCATACTATATTTTTAAACTAAAAATAGAACAGCTAAGTAGCCAAAAAGCTAACAATAAACAACTGGATGGCAAAAGAGTGATTTAGGTAATTCATAGATTATCAACAGAAATTGCTGTTAGTTAAATGACCAGGGCACGTTTCAAGGAGATGACCCATGCCAGTGGAGGGTACTGTTTTGGTAAAAAGACATTCAGGGCTGGGCGTGGTGGCTCACGCCTGTAATCCTAGCACTTTGAGAGGCTGAGGCAGGCAGATCACGATGTTAGGAGATCGAGACCATCCTGGCCAACATTGTGAAACCCCGTCTCTACTAAAAATACAAAAATTAGCTGGGCATAGTGGCACGCACCTGTAGTGCCAGCTACTTGGGAGGTTGAGGCAGGAGAATGGTGTGAACCCAGGAGGTGGAGGTTGCAGTGAGCTGAGATTGTGCCACTGCACTCCAACCTGGTGACAGAGCGAGACTCCATCTCAGGAAAAAAAAAGGACATTCAGGACTTCTGAGCAGGTAGAAGGGCATCTGGAGCAAAAGAAAGAGACACCCCTGAGCTATGTCTATTCTGGGAGAAAAGTAAATTGATTTGAGAGGAAATAATAATGAGAGATAATGGTGAACGCTTTGTGGAGGACCTTCTGTCCTGAGCTCAGAGACTTACACATTTTTTCCCATAAAAACTTAGAACTTCACAAGTTTTTGAGCCAGGTTTCTTGCATGGTTGTGAATGTAAAAGAGATTAATTTCCAGTGCTCTTTAGGATGCGCTGGGATAATAGTTAAGACGCTATTCTAATAGCACAGTTAGGGTTTTATAAAAGAAGAAACATGGTTGATCATAGACCCCGTAGAAAGGAAAAGGCATGCAGAAAACACGAAGAAACAGTCGTCTCAGTGATCAGTGGAGAAGGAAGACCATGGGAAAGAAAGGAGTGAGAGCCGATGAAGCCTTTCAGCCTGTTTGACTGGTGGGAAGTTGAAAGCTTTTCTGAAATGACATTGGAAAAAGGAGCTGGAAGTTCTGGCAGGAGATAGTTCACTTCTGATCACTGAGGCTGTGTTTAAGAGGCAATGTCCTACTGTGGACTGAAGCTTCTCACCTTGAGATCTGAAAAGTTGTTAGAGTGAGAACCTTGACTTGCTACTCATTTGCATTGAGGTGGTACCTTAAATCTTCAGGATAAATAATTTATCTCCTGAAAAGAGAAAAGTGTGCAAGTAAATGAACTTTGAGGAACATTCTTTGCAGGAAGAGGATGCAAGGGAGCAGTTAGGGCCCTAGACTCCAGGAATGAGCTTGCTCTGCGTGGAGATGCCCTAGAATCCAGGAATGAGCTTGCTCTGCGTGGAGATGCCCTAGAATCCAGGAATGAGCTTGCTCTGCGTGGAGATGCCCTAGAATCCAGGAATGAGCTTGCTCTGCGTGGAGATGCCTGCAACAGGAAAGAGCCCTGAAAAGCCAAGGGCTACGGAGTCCTCACAGGGATTGAGGATGATGTTAACAACCTGGAGTTGTGTTTTCTAATGGCCTCCCGGAGGAAATTTTAATAGGAAGACCAAGAGCCAGATGGAAGGAAATGAAGGACAGTTGTTGGCTGTTGTATAGAAATGGAAACAACGGACAAGACACTTTTGTTAAACACAACTGCTTGTCAAAAGAGGAGAGGACATTGGCCACCAGCAGCAAGGATCAATAGGAACCAAAAAACGTGTTTCCCGTGCTTTTCCCCTTAGTCTGCAAGACATAGAACTGTGGACACAAACACAAAGTGGGGAAAGATGAAGAGAGAGAACGGGAGGCAGAGCTGCTCAACATCACACGGTTTGCTTGAGAGAGAAAGCATGCTGAGGAGGTCCTGTATGTTGTCTTTTGAAATAAATATTATTTCACCCAGGCTGAGTAAAGAATGAAATAGTCTAAGTGATGCATAGACTTGCCTTAACATGGATAGTGGGATGATCACGGCTGGTTAGTGTGGACACCCTCGTTCATCTCTGCAGGGTGGATAGGGACCTACACCAAGAGTGAGTGCACGTGGGCTGACATGAGGGCTTGGAGGAAAAGCATTCTCACTAACAGATGTTCCATGAAGACCGACTATATGCCAGAGCTTAGTGCTGGAAGCTGGGAATGCTTCTTGGAATAAGAGAATTTTTAAAGAGGTGAATCAAAAAACCACTGTGCATGGTGAGCTCATCAGCAGGTTGTTTTGTGCAGTGTCGTCCAGATCAAGAACGGAGAAGAAATGCTGAGTGTAGCCAAGTCGTTAGGATGTTAGTTGTTGGCGCATTGATTCAACACCAGGACAATAATCAAGTGGGCCCAAGAGTCCAGGGCCTTATCTGGGATATTATTTAAGGACTTCATTACAATATCTGATTGATGAAGAATCAGCTAGTTTTACTGAATGTTTTAAAGTGTATAAAGCACTTATATATCCTTTATCTCTGAAAGTCAAATGTAACTACAAACAGGCTAATAGGCTGGGTGAAGTGAGCTGGATTAAGTGATTTGAGATCACAGTGAGAACAGTCAATTCATAAGATGAGTTAATTAAGGAGGCTGTGATCAAAGACAGGAACGCTTGAGTTTAAGATTGTGGATGGACTTATGAGCCCAATTTAGGACCAAGCAGGTGGACCGGCCAGGCTGTGGGTTTTAAGGGTCTTTCTGTGGGAAGTCTGCCTGCCTGAAGCTGAGAAAGGGTGAACCCAGCCAGCCACAGATGAACGCCTTCTGAAGTATGAACTGGGGCAAGCTGAGAGCCAGTGCTGGAATGAACAGACTGTCATCAGATCTTAAGTGTGGATGTGAGTGTGAAGTGAGAATTAAGGCAGGATGCTAGGAGCCAGGGCTTCCAAACAGTGACTGGGAAGAGAGAGCAGTGAGGAGGAGGTCTTAGCTCCCATCCCTGGGTGCTGCCCATGTTGTGCAGCTGGTGGAGTGATGGCAGGGAGCTGTCCTAGACTGTGAGCCCTCAGTGGCCAAGCTTTTATCTTGCACCTGCTGCAGCCTGCTTCTCCTTAGCCCCATGCAATGGAGTGCAGGGGACAGGACGTCCATCAGGTCTCCTACACCGGCAGGGACAGATGTGTGGGGAGAGACTGGAGAAAGAACCTGGACTCCTGGGGAAGCTCTGACTGATCCCAAGGGACTGGAAGAGGGCAGTGGAAATAATCAGCACTGAATTTACGCAAACACCTAACTCATTTACATAATGATGCTGAATTTACACACTTATTTACATACAACACTGAATTTACACAAACACCTAACTCATTTACATAACACTGAATTTACACAAGCACCTAACTCATTTACATGACACTGAATTTACACAGCTAACTCATTTACATAATGATACCAAATTTACACAAATGCCTAAGTCATTTACATAATGACACTGAATTTACACACTTAACTCATTTACATAACAACACTGAATTTACACAAACACCTAACTCATTTACATAACAACACTGAATTTACACAAACACCTAACTCATTTACATAACAACACTGAATTTACACAAGCATCTAGCTCATTTGCATAATGGCACTGAATTTTCACAAACAACTAACTTATTTGCATAATGATATTCAACCTAAGAAGAGTCGCAGTTTAAAACTCCTCAAAATGTGTGCCTCCCTCTTTTACTTTACTCTTTCTCACATTTGCAGTCTGAACAGAGACGGTATAGTTTACATCTTTAAATTGTCTCAAACAGTAATCATGTTGGAAGAGCAGAAACAAAAATGTTGAGTGCTTTGAGAACCAGAGAAGCAACTCTGTTTATCTTTTGAAAAGAAAAATAGCACCAAATGCACAGAAAACTTATACCCCAACGGATGGTCTTCAGGACGGCCTTCTGCTTGACTAACTTGCATTGCGATTTTTCAAATGTATGAATATTTTTATTCAAATTAATAATAATAATAATAATAGGAAATCCATGATCCCTGATTGCATTATTCTCTGAACATGTTTAAAATCAAAATGGGTAAACCTCCTCTTCTCATTAGCAATCTAACTATGGATTATTTATTTTTCATATTTATAAATAAAGTTTGAGAACATGGGGTAAAGTATAAAAAATGACTTCCTCAAATTTTGAGAACAGGGCTCTGTTCCTTTTTTGTACTTTCAAAAAGTATTAAAAAGTCTCAAAATTTGACCATGGGTTAAAGTATAAGAAATGACTTCCTCAAAACTTGACTTCCTATAAATGTACGTTTATTCTTTAACCCAAGTCAAATTTTGAGACTTTCTTAATAATTTTTACATGATTAATAACTTTATCGTATCAAGGCATGTCTGTGAAAATGTATTGCTAATTTCCACTAAAAAATTTTGAAACTCAAGAGTATGCACACTCTTAAATACAAAATAAAATGTAAAAATAGAGAAGGAATAGACCATTGTCAAAGAAAGCTCTTTGGGAACCAGTTCAGCTCACCACATTCCCTCTCTGCAGTGCTCAGTCCTCCCAGAGTCTAGTGCACTACACGGAGATGGTCTTTGATAATCTGCTGTTCCTTATTACATTTCAAGCTTGCTGTTTAAGCGAGTGCACTCCATCGACATAATATTGTGCCCTCCATGACAGCCTGACTTCCCTCCACTCCATCTAGGTATCAACCCTGGTGATAGGAAACTGAGAGTCACCAGAATATCATTCTGTAAACAAAAACAAAAGCCCAGCAACAACTTCTCCACCCTATCTAAGAAGATCAAAAAGAAAATGCAAACAGCAGCTTCCTAGTGCTTGTGTAGAATGGCCCTCCCACGGCACGGTGGGTGGAACAAAAGCCCCTTTTTG
Organism: Gorilla gorilla gorilla; assembly: GCF_029281585.2. Taxonomy (NCBI): domain Eukaryota; kingdom Metazoa; phylum Chordata; class Mammalia; order Primates; family Hominidae; genus Gorilla; species Gorilla gorilla. The sequence goes on from NC_073241.2 coordinate 107,104,496, forward strand.
GCATTTGCAGCACCAGCAGCTGCAGGCTGATGCACTTGGCTTTCCGTTAAATAGAGGCTGGGGCATAAAAATAGACACTGGCATTTATTGGAAGCTTAAGCCTGTTGAAGTTTTACAGATTTAGAAAGTTCACTAATCGCTATCAATTAAAATCCCTGCCTCCTTGTTGCATAAATTATTCACAATGGAGCACACAATAGTAGGGCTTTTGGAAATATTTACTGTGGCCAAATGTTGGAAATAGTGAAGTGCAAACTAAAGATTTTTAAAAGTGCTTCAATTTGCAAATACAAAGGAAATGGCCACTTCAACAGCAGTACTGGAATATATCTTAATGTAAGCAATGAATGATAGGTGTGTACTAGAAAAGTGTTTGGGACCTGTGACACACTTCTAGCAAAATTTAATAAGAGAATTTTCTTTAGTCTTCACTTAAAATCAAAGAAACATTACCTAGCTAAAAATATCAGTCCAGTCAGCCATAAATATGCAAATACGTATGTGTGTGTATGTGTGCATATATGACTCAAATACACACATGCATGACTCTATAAACACCTGTACATTTATTAACATTAATTACTTTCTAACGTCTGAATGTTTTATTAAAAATTAGAATTAAAGATCAAACTGAGCAAATGCTCGTTCTGAGTTGAACACTGTCACCTGTGGATGCATTTTCAAATCTGTGCTGTTTTTGATCAACATTTTGTAAATAGTCACTTCACTGGCCCATTTTGCTCTATTGTGAGCTCTACCACAGTATCACACCACTTCCCCCAAGCAGCTCTCCTCAGAGGCTTTTCTTAAGCACTGGCGCTGGATCTGTCCCTACAGAACGAGGTCCGAGGTGAGCACCGCCAGAAGGAATGGGTCAAGAGCGGCCGCCTGGGTTCTGTCAAGGCTGTTGGACAATAGGAAACTCAGATATTGCCATTTCCTGAACCCTCACAAGCATCAGTGAAGCTGCTAAAAATTGCTCTAAAAGGGGGAAAGCAAATGGAAGAGCACATTCAACAATGATAATAATGCTGTCATTAAAGATTGATGAAGACTTTCAATTAGAACTCATTCCTGATCTGGAGCCGCTTAAGCCAGTCCTGCCTACTATGAGCTAACGCTCCGCAATGCAGATAAAAGGTCATTATAATCTATTGAATTCAATCATGACAAGTTCATTTACCTGACGGGAGCATGTATTACATACAAAAAACTAAATTAAAATAACATTATGGGTTGACTCAAATCCACACAAGAAAAGAAATTCAGAATGAAGGACAGAACTAATCACAGGCTAAGAATAATTTGATTTATAGCCCCTTTTTGTTGCAGAAAAATACTTATTCTGTTGTCCATCCTAACTGACAACGTAACCTTCCTTTGAGAGAGTACACTTTCTTATTCAGTAACGCTGCACTTCAATACGGCAATGATAATCTCTGACATCTAAGCAGAAAGGTTTAAAGACATACCATTCGTTAAAATGATTTAATAATTCTTACATAAGAATAAATATAACACACATGATTGTGCAAATATACAGCCAAATATATTTATTTAAATAAATTTTAAGGTAGTATTGAAGCTACTACATATCTATAGAAACACATAATTATAATAAAATATTTGTAAATACTTTGTCACCAATTTTAATGTCTTGAATATTGTATTTTTGACTAGAACATTCAAAATATTTATGAGGAGAAAGATAGGCTAAATGTAAAATGATGTATTTAAATAATCATATATCAATAAAATATATATATATACCCACATTCTTATTTTTCTAGTAATATTTAACCTCCTTGTAAGGCTCTGACCATTGAAAGATATACTTTCTACCCCAACACTATTTGTATTTGTTCAATTTTCTAAAAGATCTCCCAAGTCTAAGTTCCCAGTGATTGATATGTTTTTGAACTTTGTCACTAAGTAATAAAAGGCAAATCGTTCATATTAAAGAGTTAACGAATGAGGTTCTTAACTGTGAAAAGTTGATAGTCCTACACTGAAATAAATTTTGCGAACTCGAAGGAAAACAGTCTCTCAAGATTTGTTTTATTACTGTTTTTTTTTTAAAAGAGGGTTAGGTTATCGTTGCACTAACATAAATTATTGGACATCTTTATTAAATATTATTTTAAAATCTTCAGTGAATGAGGACAGAGTAATTGGAGTCATTTCATCTACTGGCTTGAACAATGTAATCTGCTTTGAAACACAAAAGGTTTCAGTCCTACCGAAGGAATTCCAGCACCTATGCGTCAACATTCTTCAAGCTGAAAGCACTTTTTAACTAACTTGACAGTGGATAAAGAAGGAAATTTCTACAGTGATTTCCTAGGTATATTCTATGTTACAAATCAGAATTTATTTCGGTCCTAATTAAGGACATCTTTGCTGTTGCTGTCTTCACTCACAGCGTCTACACTAAGTTCCTGCCGGCGGCAGTCCAGTCGATCTCTGAATGTTGAATTTTCCTAGAAACCCATTTCTGTGCCAGTTTAGGAGCAGCTGACGTGTTCACAATTTTAAGCTTCTACTGTTTTCTTTCAATAAATTGTTAACATTATCCACACACACACAGTAAACACCTTAAAGCACTAACATGCTGCCCTCCTCCTGTACTGTTACATACAGGGAAAACTATTAATGTCTCGATTATTTTCTTTGTTGAAGGCAAGGAGTGTGAACACGCAAATGGGAGTGGGTGTACATGGTAGGATCTTCGGATTTAAAATATCCCTTTTATGTCAGAAATTCACTGAGTCTTTCTGAAAACACATCAGCCAGCCCTGTGTAGTGATCTCTACCATCTGGTGGCAGCATTGCACCAGTGTAGACCGCTGGAATGGCACCTTCCTTTGGAGACGGCAGAAATTAAAGTCCGTGTGGTTTTCTCAGGAAGCATCATTGTCCATACACGATGGCTCCCAGAAAAGTAGGCAGCAGGTTAAGTTGAACTATTCAATAAAAATCACAATTTTATGAAATTCTATTTATACTCATATCTTAATTTTCATATTTCAAATATCCAGTAAGTGTTTAGCCAGGATAAAAATCCAGCATTTGTTATATCATTATCACTGAGTAACTAAGCTAACATAACCCACATTTGTTTTCAATCATATCAGAGTTGCGTTCTTGAAATCCTCAACCTAATTTTTAGTGTTCGACAAAAATAATGTATATTCTTTGGGAAGTAGTTCTACATGAAAGAATTTTTCAAAAATTATGTTCATAAAAATTCAAAGATGCATGTGCTACAAATAAAAGTTCCTTGAAAAAGAGACATGTTTTTGGTTAAAATATGCTCTATACCTATATAAAGTAAGTGGAAAAATATAGATCTAAAATTGTTCTTTAATGCACAGTATGTGTTCCTTAGACCCAATTGAGGGCAAGATAGCTACTATTAAAATAGTCACCTAAATATATTACTGTGATATATTTTAACTGTGCACATTACTTTCGAATTTTAATTGTGTTTTAAATTTTTATTTATTCAAATATTTAAATTTCAAAGTTTTGCACTATTATTAATTAAATCCAAGTAGAAATTATTTTTCACCTAAAGCAAACTGAGCAGTCAGATGATATTGGCGTAAGATAGGTCAGTTGCGCAGGTGGCGTGTCTCATAAAAGGCAGGGCCTCCCAGCACACGTCCGTTTCCTCGCAGGCCTCACACTGGGAAAGGTGGTCGCCATGGTGCTCCCGGCAGCAGCCCTCTTGCTCCCCTGGCCTCCTTCCTTCTAACTCCTACGTATCTATCGGTGCCATCAGTTCCTTGATACACGGGAAATGGAGAAGCAAACAATTTTAAAGCAAAATATCTCAAACCTTCCTTGGAACAGACTGAATGACAGTAAAGAACATTATAAAGGAAGTCAAGAGAGCCCCAAAACCTTCCAGTGTTTTGACCTCTGGAATATCGTATTTTTCATTCTGTCCCAGTGATCGCATCTGAAAAGGACATTTATTCCTGGATTCACTACTTCTTTCAAAGATACATACCAGGCACCATATTTTTACCAGGTGCAATTACAGTCAAGATGGAATATGTTTTGGCTCCTAAAAATTATAGGTCCTAGATTTACTTACCGGAGCTTAATGAAAAAAAAAAAGGCTCTAACTAAACAAAATAATTTCAATAGTAACAAAGTGAATCCTTATGTGGTTGATCTGTATAAAAATGCAGCTTTTTTAACCAAAAGAGAAGTTAATGGTTAAACGTGCGGAAGAATCACAGCCAGTGCAGAAGTGAGCGTGGGTTTTGTTACTGTTGCTTTAATCCCTGGAGCCTAACACGGTGCCTGATGTACAGAAAAGGAGCAACAGATATGGATAGAAAAGTGAGAGCAAGGGGCACACATGCCATCAGGCTCTTCTTCAGACTCTTTGCCTCATAACTACTCCTACACCTGTGGTTTGCAAAGGCATATTCTTTAGCCCATGTGCAAAATAAAAACTAAAAATAAAAATTGTGTTCATGTACTGAGAATAATAAATTATATGTATAATACACTATATATACACATATACATGCATAGATACATGTCAGCCTATCAACATGTACTTAACTATATATAACAGATTGTACATATAGTATTTATACATGTTTACAGGCACACAGGTATATCCATACAAATCCATACACACACACACACACACACACACGCATTTACATATGAACAATACGTAACACATGTTTTATATATACAACTCAGAGTGTATCATATAATATATCATAATAATATATTAAGGAAGAGGAACATGGCAACATGAGATTTGAAATATTTGAAGAAATAGTGTGGAGATTATTTATTCATTTATTCCACAAGCCTCCTTTCCATGTCTACCATTTTCTGGTCTTGGTGTTAGAAGCTAGGGATAAAGCAATAAACAAACACTGACCCTGAATTCATGAAGCTGAACAAAAACAAATAATAATCCAATAATTTCACAAATAATGTTTATATTCTGTTTTTATAAGTACTATATTTAATAGATGTAAGAATCCTTTCATATCAGTAGTATATTGGGAATAGAAGTAGGTCTGAGCAATTGGTTTTCTTTGTTAAATACTCTGAGCTCAATTTTCATGAAGAGGCCCCGAATAAGCTCAGTGGGAGAAGGTGAGGCCTGTCATGACATTAACAAGTGCAATCTTAGCTTTTCTATGTATATGACACAGTATCTGGATAAAATTTTAAAATTTCAGTCAATGAATCTAATGCCTCAAATTACCAAAATATTTGGTTGAGAAGAGATTGCAAGGAGTACCTTGACTGCATTGTTTTGTTTTATATAGGCATTTCACATTTTGCTGTTAAAACTGCTTATTTATAAAATAATTTGAACAATCTTATTTCATTAAATCTATGATATGCTTGCTCTTTGCCTAATTAAATTCTTTTTCTTATGTTTTCTTTTTTAATCTCCTTTCATTCTACCCATGTTGACCAGAGTAAAGACTATGCATTAGATAGGACATTTGGGGGCTTAATCTTCACAAAGTATTTAGCATTAAAATCATGTTGCCCTGAATTCTAAATTATTTTTATCTTCCCTGACATTACAAATTCCCTTTTGAGAAGTATTTTTTGGCAGTGTCTTGTTCCTCATGTCCAGATCCTTAATTCCATGACCATCAGGAAGGTGATATACAGTCTATTTAAAGATCACATGTTGCTGTAAATCTCTGGCACAGTGACATGGTTTATAAGGCAAATTACAACTCTATCGGACTCCTTTAAAGCGATTAAGATTGTTCTTTTTGTTGACTCTTTTTGGTCACAGTAGGCAATGTTTTTTTTTAAAGGTTACTTCTGATAAAAGATAAGATGCAATGACAAAATAAAAGGATTCTAAGATTAAGACAAACACATTTTCCTGTGATTTTGGTAAATTTACATAGGAAATAAAAAGGTTCTAAAGGAGATTTTATCAGTAAATCGTGCTCTTGACATCTTGCATTCTATAAATAACGTGGAGCAAAATCAAAGAACTGACTCTCCTTGATATTTGTGCTCCCTAATGGGTTGAGCAATCTCTCTATCTCTAGTTATGATGATGTGGTCATGAGGATGTGGTAATGGTGCTGTGGTGTCATGGTCCTGGTGGCATCGCTGTGGTGGCATGGCTGTGATGGCTTGGTCCTGGTGGCATCGCTGTGGTGGCATGGCTATGATGTTATGGTCCTGGTGGCATTGCTGTGATGGCATGGCTGTGGTGTCATGGTCCTGGTGGCATTGGTGTGGGGGCATTGCTGTGATGGCTTGGTTCTGGTGGCATCGCTGTGGTGGCATGGCTGTGATGGCTTGGTCCTGGTGGCATCGCTGTGGTGGCATGGCTGTGATGTTATGGTCCTGGTGGCATTGCTGTGATGGCATGGCTGTGGTGTCATGGTCCTGGTGGCATTGGTGTGGGGGCATTGCTGTGATGGCTTGGTTCTGGTGGCATCGCTGTGGTGGCATGGCTATGATGGCTTGCTCCTGGTGGCATCGGTGTGATGGCATGGCTGAGATGGCTTGGTCCTGGTGGCATCGCTGTGGTGGCATCCCTGTTATGTCATGGTCCTGGTGGCATCGCTGTGGTGGCATGGCTGTGATGGCTTGGTCCTGATGGCATCACTGTGGTGGCATGGCTGTGATGTCATGGTCCTGGTGGCATCACTGTGGTGGCATGGCTGTGATGTCATGGTCCTGGTGGCATCGGTGTGATGGCATGGCTGAGATGGCTTGGTCCTGGTGGCATCGCTGTGGTGGATCCCTGTGATGTCATGGTCCTGGTGGCATCACTGTGGTGGCATGGCTGTGATGTCATGGTCCTGGTGGCATCACTGTGGTGGCATGGCTGAGATGGCTTGGTCCTGGTGGCATCGCTGTGGTGGATCCCTGTGATGTCATGGTCCTGGTGGCATTGCTGTGGTGGCATGGCTGTGATGTCATGGTCGTGGTGGCATAGCTGTGGTGGCATGGCTGTGGTGTCATGGTCCTGGTGGCATCGCTGTGGTGGCATGGCTGTGATGGCTTGGTCCTGGTGGCATCGCTGTGATGGCATGGCTGTGATGGCTTGGTCCTGGTGGCATCACTGTGGTGGCATGGCTGTGATGTCATGGTCCTGGTGGCATCACTGTGGTGGCATGGCTGTGACGGAATGGCCATGGTGGAATGGTTTTGGTGGCATAATCCTGATGGTGTGGTCATAGTGGCATTGTCTGGTGATGTGGTCATGATGGTGGGGTCATTTTACAGCCTGATCTCCATCTGCTACTCGCCTCTTTAACCTGCCTTGTTAATTGCTGATAATACAGGCCTGATTTTTCTCAAATGCACATTTTACTGCCCCTGAAAAACCCTAGGCATACTTATTTTTGCTCCCCTCAATGTTACTTCTGTTCCATAAATCCATAAAGGGACCAATCAGAGCGCATATTCAGTGTCCAGGACTATCCAGGACTGACAATTGTCCAGATGTGAACAACTAAGGTAACCCCCAGATTGGGTGTGGAATGTATTTAATATCGCTCTAATCTGTATTGGTCACAGTGTTCCCAGCTGGCATGGAGACCACGACAGGCATTCTGTAGGCCTGACAAACACACATTTGTTCTTCCCAGATCTAAAGTGTGTGTCAAGCTCAGTCATGAGACATAGGTAGAAACTGCTATTTGTGAATTTCCTATAATTCTTCTCCATGACATCTTGGCACTTCTGGGTTATGTATATTTTAAAATCTGCTACTTTTCCACTGTTAGCTTATATCATACAGGAGATTTTACTTTATGTTGTTACCTATCTAAAAAATAATCCACCTGCTGGATTCTCTATTTTTCTACTTTAAGACCAGAAAATTAATTTAATTAAAAATGGTCAGTTCTTTAAAAAATTCAAACAGTTAACATGTAATTTTTGTCAATAGATGTTTTAAAATCTGGCTTATGATTAAACCAATGACATAATAGTTGAGATCTTAACAGTTAATGATAACTTTCAATATTCTGACTTCGAGAGAGAAGATTATAAGTCTAAGATAACAGGTAAATTAATATTGTTTCTGTTCTATTTCATTTGATAGAAAAGGGTAGTGGGAGATGATTTTGGCTAGTTGAAATGTTAATAATGACATGTATTTATTTTATAATCTGTCTAGACAAAAAGCTATGAGTATGTAGTGTGACACTAAAACCTCAGTTCTTTTCCATTCATTATAACATGTTTTACAAAATTGCTTAATTTTTGTTAATTTTCCATTTCAAGTCAAAATGAAACATTCAATGATAATTGACCAGTTCAGTAAACAATGGGACGGGATTTCAGGACGTTGATCAATACTGAGAGTCCTCTCCATCAGTTTTCCTGGAACCCCTGTAGAATAACTAATACAATTAGATATTGATGGGATGTCACGAGCTTTTTATGATGGGCAAGGAACTCCAATATGCAACAGTATTTCCTCAGAGTGTGTGTGTAAGTGCACGCATTTGCATTCCAAGCTAAGACTTCTAGAAAAATAATACCTCACCTGGCCATTTGCTAGCCTCAAATTCCAGTTTTCTCAGAATTTCACTCATTTCCTAGTCACATGGTTCAATAATATAATGAGCATTAGAATTATTGTAGCTTTGCTTTTCATGCTTACCCTCAATTCCCATTTTTCAGGAAAGGCAATTTGGTACCCTGATACAACCACAGGCACCTGTCCAACCCCTCTAAGGAGACTAGGTGTATTGGGGTCTTTTCTCTGATGATCTGTATGGTTCACTCCACAAGCTCAGATCCATTCTGTTCCTTGAGTGTTCATTCTGCACAGCTCAGTTTTTTTTTTTTAATGTAATATGTCTAAAACTATCGGAGACTGTAACAACTTTGGAAACACACCAGGTTTTCTATGCAGCCTAGGGCTTCCAATTGCAAATATTCAATGAATAATAGGAAAATTTGAGCCTCGCTGAAGGCACATGTCAATATTCTGTGCATCTTGATCGAATGCATTATTGTCTCTTTAGCTGTATGTGTCAGCCGGCTACCTAGAAAGATGGAAACAACTGAGTCCCTGTAGCCAGAGCTTCTTAATGGTCCACGCAAATATGCTTAAGTTTATTTCCTTCATAACTCTTTGAAAAGCTTCTCGCCACTCCCTGTGTAAAAAATTGAATACACATAAAACAAACTTCATGTTCACTAAAGTGCATTGAGTTTGAAAGCCAGCAGTGATTTGATTAATGTAGATTGAAAATGTAAGTAAGTGTATGTATTTTCATACTTAGAAATTTAGAATTCAAGATACTTTCAAGAGAAAAAGAATTCCCGTATACCTGGTGTCCACTCTCAAATACCTCAAGTAAGGTTTGCGGCTGACTAACCCCGCCTTCCATAGGTGTGTCTGCGTGGACGTGAAAGTAGCGTTACCTTTGTGGGGTCTCTCAGCAGGCTGCTGCACATTCGTTTCCAAAGCTAGCATCACCAGAACTGAAGTCCCAGCAAGGACATACCTCGTGACTTTGTGCATGTTAATCACAACCGTATGGTGGCAGCATGCTTGCACACTGCATTTCTTATGGTTTTGCACACAACTTTTTATCTCAGCTACAATCATACATAAGCATCTCACACAGAAGCAGTGTCTGAGTCCAATCAGGAGATGACTCATGCAGTAATTGCATGGAGAAATTTACCATAAAGACAGGGAGGAGCAAGCGAATGGAAAGAAAGATAGCTGGAAGGGGTATGGCCGTAGCAGATGTGGGGAGCAGCCATGGCCCCTAGGACTGAGGTGGATATTGGAGAGTGGCTCCCTAGAGCAGGATTGGGCACTGTGGAGAGGGGTAGTGAGTCTTGCTGAATGGCAGGGAAGTCCCTGTGCTGGAGGAGCTTGCCAGAAACTCACCCTGCAGACACTGAGGGACACCTGCCCTGAGGGACGTGCTGGAAAGCTATATCCTCTACAACTAGCTGGAAATCTACCACGTGATGCTCTGTGGCAGAGGACAGCTGTGGCGAAGGTGTCTCTGGCGGGGCCCCCTGCTGCAAAGCCACCCCAAGGGGCTGCACATGGCCCCATGCTGGCGACACTGCCTGTGAGAGAGGAGCCGTGGAGGGGAGGGCAGGAAAGCAGGAAAGAAAATCTTCCTGAGGTATCTTTTCCACACCCTCTTCTGACAAAGCTTGACACTGCATGGCTGGCAAAGAAAGATCGGTCAAGGGGCCCAGTTCCATTCACACCGAGTGGCCAATGAAAGTGGATTTGGAGCAGAGACGCAATCAACCCATCATCAGTGCTAAACTAAATGCAAATGCTTATCATTTTTCATCTCCAATCTTTTACTCATAACGGCATTTATGTGTTCTGGTAACAAACACTGAGCATGCCCTTACTACGTGCCGTGCACCCAGGACAAAGATGTGCAGCCAGGCTCATGCCCTCTGCAGCTCACGGTCTGCACAGGGCAACAGACGCCAAGCATGCAACCCCCCACCCTCATTAGAGAAGTGCCGATTATGGGAAATGAGGGGTATTAGCACAGAGAGACAGGAAAGGTTTCTATGAGAGTGACATTTAAGCTGGGACTGGAAGAATCAATAGGATATAAGCACGCATGGAGAGGGAGAAAAAGCCACAGAAATAGCGTGAACAGCTGCCCAGAGTCAAGGACGGGTTGGTGGTTTCTGAGAACTGAAAGTTGGGCAGGTCAGGCAGGCTTTCTGTGATGGGATTGTGTAGCCAGACCAGGCCAGGACCGGCAGGGGCGGTAGGTCCTGTGTCCCTGTTGTCCAGCATGGCGCCTGCAGGTAGAAGCCCATAGCACTTGTCACAGCAGGTGGTGTTTCCAACTCTTCACTCCTGGCTCACCCCAAGTATCCTTAGGCTGCTATGCTGAAGATCTAGAAAGGAGGCAAGAGTGAAATACTGCACTGAATATCACAAATACCACATTTAATTTTGTCTTCTTCTATCTGTTTGGTGTGTTCTTCTATTACCAGTGGCCTTAGTTTATTTATTATTTGTCTGTGACATCATGCTGAGTTGGGTCAGCTCTTCTTCTATGTAGAAGAGAACAGAGGATCTATCCTCAGCACTTTGGGTCACTGTGTTTGGGATTAAGGATGGATTATGGTTGGTGGTGATTGCTAGGGGGTTATAGAATATTATATATCTATATACATATATAGGTATATAGATATGTACATATATCTATAGGTATAGATATAGGTATATCTATATACCTATATATGTACACATATATATGTGTATATATATGTGTGTATATATATAGGCATATATATGTGCATGTATACGTGTATGTGTGTGTATATATATATATATATATATGTGTATGTGTGTGTATATATATATATAGACACAGGACCTACTGCCCCTGCCTGTCCTGGCCTGGTCTGGCTACACAATCCCATCACAGAAAGCCTGTGTGTGTGTGTGTGTCTGTGTGTGTGTATATATACACACATATATATACACACGTGTATATACATATATATGTATATATACGTATATACACATATATATACATATATACATATATATGTGTATATACGTATATATACACGTATATATGTATATATATACATATATACATATATACGTGTATATATACGTATATACACATATATATGTATATACACACACACACACACACACACATAAAAATATCAACCAGTCCCACTTGTTAGATAAAGGTAACTTTTGGATTTTCATGGCAAAAATGTTCATCATCCAGCCAGGTGTGATGGCTCATGTTTGTAATCCCAGCACTTTGGGAGGCCGAAGCAGGCAGATCAGTTGAACCCAGGAATTTGAGACCAGCCCGGGCAACATAGCTTAACCCTGCATCTACAAAAAATGCAAAAATTAGCCAGGCGTGGTGGTGCATGTCTGTAGTTCCAGTTACTTGACAGGCTGAGGCAAGAGGATCACCTGAGCCCAGGAAAGTCAAGGCTGTCGTGAGCCTAGATCTGCCATTGCACTCCAGCCTGGGCAACAGTGCGAGACCTGGCCTCAAAAGAAAAAAAAAGGAAAAAACCCTGCATCATGTCATTGTTGACCTTTCCTTGGGAATCAGCATTAAAGTGCATTGTGTCTGTCTTGTGTTCACCACAGTGGAGCTCTAAATCAGCACGCTCAGGAATTTTCTGCAAGGACAGAAATGTTCTACATGAGCACTGTTCAGGACTACCTGGTGTCCAACACCACCTCCCAAATTAACACTCTGTACGTGACTTAGATCTATTTAGTTCAGTGTATTCTCCAAGAGGGCATAATCCCCCAAAATGCTTGGGGTGGCTCCATTGATGTAACTAGCACAGAGTAACCACACACAGAATGAAATGCCACTGCTATCATGCTGGGGCCTCATATTATTTGAATCTGAGAATACAAAAAATTTTAGTGTATTTTCTTCAGAAGTAGCCATATCCTTATTCTTAACAATCATTCATTCAATAACTATGCATATTGAGTACGTATTTTGTTTTCTAAATTAGGATATGCCTTAACTTTTTATGTAAAGAAGATCTTTATAAATGTATTTGTGATTTTGAAAGACAGAAACATGTATATCTACAGATAGTTAACAAGGTTACTTTTTAGTTATGGCTATGAAAACTATGCTGTGTTCTTAAAAGACAAAGAAATAGACAATTACTCTCTAACTGAGAAGAGATAAGAATATTGTCTTAATCTTTCAGCCCTGTGGAAACGGTGTGGTTGGGCTGTTGCAGTCTTTAGGGCTAGCCTGGACCTCTTTGATTGGATTTGAGTCTCCCTACCCTTGGAAACACTGGGGCCTGCACACTGGCAATCGTCATTTGTGTGTCTGCACTGGACATTTAAATCCAAACGTTCCTGTAAGATGTATTCTTCTTCCATATTTGAAATAGTGGAAAAACCTGGACAAGCTTTGCATGCAATTCTTGTAATTAGCTTCTTAAACAGGGTATTCTTCCCTTTGAATGAGCCCTGGAGACTTCATGTAACTGTTTCCACTGTGTTGATGATTGTCTGTGGTCACCATCGGGGAACAGCCCCCATGTCATCCATTTTGGTGTTCCCTATTGGAAATCTGTTCAGGAAATGAGACTAAGAATTAGGAACCTGGGGTCTCCTTAAGCAAAAAGTAAGAATATCATTACCTATTCTAAGTACTCTCCAGAATTAAAATAACACATACCCATTTACTTCCCTTGTGCATGGGGAGTCGTTGGGTTTACCGCACCCAGATCAGCAAGGCGAAGCTGTCTTCCTCTTCTGCACCACCAGGAAGACACTGTCCCCGAGCTCTGCAGGGAGGCCGCCAGACGGCGCATCAGTCAGCCCGCCAGGCTTTTCCTCAGAGCTGGACCTACACAAAACGCCCCCTTAGAGAATGAGGACTTTCTTACTTCTGTGAAGAGATGTGAATTGAAGAACATGATGACCTAAACTCTTCACTGGGTCGTTCAGGGTAGAAAAACTTAAGGGTGATTGGCATAGATAATAACCAATGTACTAAATAATGATGCAAGACCCAGAAACTAAATTCATTTTGTCCTTAACTAAAATTTGAATTTGTATTCATTTAAAATTCTTCTTGATGGTATCTTCGTTAAATAATTGTTCTGGTCCCTTATATCTCCTCGTTATATCTTGTCATTTCCTAGTATTTTAACAATCTCAAATTAGATAAAATATCTATCCTCATTCAGATTTAATCTAACATGCAGTTTAATTATATACATATGTAACATATATATTCTGGTTTTAGTAAACGGGGTAAATTTGTGGCAGCATACTTAATAGGTTTTTCTGAAACTATTACTAAATTCAGACATATGAAAATATATTGCTTTATTAGTATATAAGAGCTAATATCATTTTACTATATTTTTTATAAAAGTATTTCAATCTTCATTTTGGAGTTAGAATTTTTGCTTGCTTTGAGTTTAAAACTTGGTCAACTTAGATCTGTTTTTCTCGATATCAGGTAGCCACAATTTTATCTCCAAGACTAGCAGGAGAAAAGGCCAACATTTGTACTTTTGTGACTCCTGTTTCAGAAAGAGATACATAGTTCTCCTCCCCAAGGAAACACAGTTGTTAGTAATTTGTGAACAATAGCAAAAGGAAGGGAGGAAAGAGGCCAGCGTTGGCTATGTGCTGGCTACGACCAGCCCTGCGCGGGGTGTCCAGCATGTTGTCACCTGTCTGGGCTCATGCAGGGCTTCATGTGGAGTGCCGGCTGTCTTCCTCCTGGCGTGGCTACAGTTTTCATCACGTGCCGGACGCTGCACGCCACCTGCATCATTTCACCCCGTCTCACATCCTTGTTCCTTTGCTCTGCATCTTAGTTCATTTCGCTTACCTCACTAATGACCTCACTGAGTGATACAAGGCCTACTTTCAAATAACTCACCTTCTATTAGAGGAGTGAGCAGATGACAACATAAAACATGCCAAATGCAAGGATACATTGCAGTCTGTAAGAATCCAAGGGATGGCAGCTCTCCTAGCCAGACGACCGCAGGAAGGCAGTGCCCATTGGACTATATCCAAAAGAGAAATGATGAATGCACCTCATGAAAAATGGAGATAGACTGTACCCCATGAAAAATGGGGAAGGATCATAGAGACAGAGAAGTAACTACTGTACCTATGATACAAATCAAATGCATAGACCTGACTAAAAGCATGAGGTGTCAAGAAATGACACACGAAGCTGGAGAATGTGATGATGGATTTTCACTCCGGTGGGCTTTCCCATGGCTGTGAAGAAAACATATCTGAGCAGCAGAGGCTGAAGTTCTCCTGGCCATTTGGAGGCTTGTTTTAGGAATCGCCAAATTGGCAATAGCTTCAACGGGGATGGTGTCTTCCAGAGAGAAAAAGAAAGACAGACTGGTTAAAAATTTCAAGAGGAAAAATGGAAGGGCATCGAGTATATGTAGCCAAAGGCAAGCCGAGAAGCCAGGGTGGGTGTAAGGGCCAAGGCGGATGCCCAGAGAGGAAGTACTCATCAATGGGAGGACGCACATCCAGGTCAGAGGATGTCAAGAGCTCATCAAAGGGAGGGCATAGATACAGGTCTGAAGGTGTCAAGAGCTCATCAATGGGAGGACGTACATCCACGTCTTAAGGTATCAAGAGCTCATCAATGGGAGGACACACATCCAGGTCTGAAGGTGTCAAGAGCTCATCAAAGGGAGGGCATAGATACAGGTCTGAAGGTGTCAAGAGCTCATCAACAGGAGGACGTGTGTCCCGGTCTGAAGGTGTCAAGTTTGAAGTTGTGAAGATGGAGGTGACAGTGACAGACGGTGAATGGTGGAGGACCCTGAAGCTTGGAGGAGGGGTCTAGGCCCCATTTGTGAGCAATCGCCAAATGGAGGAAGACAGACCCCAGCAAAGTGGGTAAGTGACTAGACCCCCTCAGGAGATGATTCCACAGGAGGAGGTCAAGGGACAAAGAAGAAGAGGGGAGGAAGGCCAGTGGCCCATTCTTGCCCAAAGTGCAGGCAGTGGAGGTGCCATGAAATATGACCAATGAAGCTTGAGAAGAAAATGAGCAGTCCACAAAGTCAGTGGAAGCTCAGCCTTGGAGAAGTTCCACTGGGAAAGGGAGGAGAGACAGATGGATAGCTAGGGTGGCATGTGCAGTTCAGGGGGTGTTTTCTTTGGAGACGGGTGGGAGAGAACTCAACAAACAGGCTAAAATCAGAGAGTCAGCAGGGAATGCAATGCTGGTAATCGCTAAGTCACCTTCAGAGCTAAGGGGCTGGACTTAGAAGGGCCCCTGCAATGCAGGCAGTACAGTTCCCAGATGGAGTTGCAGGAAGGGGTGGGCACCCTGGACACAGGGGCAGCTGTGACTGTGAGGTGGGCAGGAGTGTCAGTGCACAGTTGCCTGCTGACTTCACTTCCCTCAATTACATAAAAGACAGACTGATTTTAAAAATGAGTGATGGGGCCAGGCGCGGTGGCTCACGTCTGTAATCCCAGCACTTTGGGAGGCCGAGGTGGGCGGATCACGAGGTCAGGAGTTTGAGACCAGCCTGACCAACATGGTGAAACACTGTCTCTACTAAAAATACAAAAATTAGCCGGGCATGGTGGGGCATGCCTATAATCCCAACTACTCAGGAGGCTGAGGCGGGAGAATCGCGTAAATCTGGGAGGCAGAGGTTGCAGTAAGCCGAGATTACGCCACTGCACTCCAGCCTGGGCAACACAGAGCTAGACTCCTTCTCAAGAAAAAACAAAAGAGTGATGGGCTCCTGTGCAGGGCTGATGGAGGATCTTGGGACTTTGGGACTTTGGATTTAGCTTGAGAAAGATGGGTGAGCTCACCAAGCAAGGACATGGAAAGAATTAAGGATGGAATGGAGAGCTCACTGGCATGGGTGAGTTCATTCACGGTGGACTTTGTCCAGGGTGGAGACTTTACGTGGTTCAGGGCATTCTCCAGTACCATTTGTCACCAGAGCAGATTGCGGTGGTGGGAGAAAACACATGCTCCAGGAAGACGCCCCACCACCTGTGTTGTGCTGCCATGCTGCACCTTGGAATATGTTGCCTTCCATGGAAAAGGAGACTTTGCAGATGTAATTAAGATTACTTATCAGTTGACCTTAAAATAAGGATTACCCTTGGTTATCTGGGTGGGCCCAATGTAACCACACACACCCTCAAAAAGGTGGACAGAAAACAAAGAGAGATGCAGCAGAAGAAGTCAGATTTCAGGCGTGCAGTGCATGTGACACTGGCTGAAAGGTGAAAAGCACCTGGCCATGAGCCAGGGAATGAAGGTGGGATCTGGAAGCTCAAGAGGAACCAAGCTGACCACAGTCCCACAACTGCATGGAAGCAAATTCCATGAATTTGGAATAAACAAGTCCAATGAGTTTGGAATAAACCCAGCAGTGGATTCTCCACCAAACTCCAGATTAGAGTTCAGGCCAGCCAACACTTCCACTTTAACTTTGAAACCCTGAGGAAAGAATCCAGCCACTCCATGCGGGACCTCTGACCTTCTGAACTCTGACCCACAGCACTGCAAGGAAAGACATCTGTGTTGTGTTGAGTTGATAAATTTGCAGTGATTTTTTACAACAGAAACAGAGAATGAACACAATACCTTTTGTGAAGATGAGTGACTATTACATTAATCTAGTATTGGAGTTTCTCTATGTGGAGATGAGGAATTGATAGATGCAGGTGGGTTTGGGGTGCAGTTGAGTGTGATGAGGACAACCAACCTGTGGCCCAGGTTACGAATGGAAAAGAGATATGATAGCCTGGGGAGAACAAGAGCCAGAGATCTCAGTGAGCTGAAGACATGCTCCAGTGAGCTCGAGAGCATAAATCTAAACACCTCCTTTCAGTAGCCCATTTCCCTAAAGCCAATTCCTATTTTAAAATAGTCCTTGACTCTTAGGGTTCACCAAATCATATTTGTATTCCTGATTTAGACACTCACACTTCCTCCATATTTGCTTTCAGACCAGCAGTGTGCTTGCTGCTCTCCATGCTCACCTCCAGCCCGGCTGGTTGTGTAGGTAGAATGCCTGCCTCTAATTCTTCACTCCTCCATAAGAGAGTTGCGAGTCTACATGATGGTGTGGGTATCATAGTCACAGAATGGATTTTATGCTTGGTCATGTGATTTGATTTGTTTATTGTGATATTAGGAGATACGGTGCAAGCAGAAGCTTAAAATGTATTTCCATGGTGGGGCTTGAGTTCTAGAAATTCTGCCTTTGCCATGAACAGAAAATACTTGGGTAGCCATTGACCCCCCAACCACTGGCCCCAGGATGGGACTTGTGAAGCCCGACCACCCCACTGAACCATCTGATGCGTGAGTGTAAAATAAATGCATGCTACCAAAATTTGTTTGTTTTGAAGCAGAAGCTGTCTAATAGTGAGAATATCTTATTGCCCTCTTTCCTTTTTACTTTAGCTCATGATGCCCCCTTCTTTCTCTCATACAGAAGATATTTTCTTTATTCCTCTTCGGCTCAAAAAATCTTACCCATTCTTCATGTTACAGATCACCTCTTTATCACTGTCCTGAAAGCCATTTTAGCACTAAAATCCAAAGAAAATGCCTTTGACTGCATATTTTGTTTCTCCCATAAAATTTATGCTTATGCGTTATCTTATTTGGCCATTAGACTGATTCTATGGGATAAGCAGGATAGATAACATTAGATGCACTTGGTAAATTACATGAAAATTGGTGCTCAGAGAAGTTTAGTGACTAAATCTTACTGTAACAAGCAGTAAAGGACATGGATAGAGTCTGAATCCAGAACTCAGATTCCAAGTTCTGTGTACTCACAACACACTATGGACTGTCTCCAGACAAATCACAAACTCCTACAAGGCTCAGTCTAAATACATTTATTTCTCATAATATTCAGCATAGGGCTTTGCACAGAGCAGATGTTCATTAGGTGCTCATTTGCTGAAATAACATGAATGAACATTAACTCAACTCAGCAGCATGTTTTCACCATCCCTGCTGAATGTGGGCTCCTCCATTCATGCTCCTGCCGGCTGAACCTCTGCTTTCTTCCTCCGGACAGAGCGTGCCCAACTTTCCCTGAAGAAGAGTTGCTCTGGATTTCCATAAAATGGTATTATTACCCACAATGCAAGAGGTTGAAGGGTAGGTGGGTTTTGTCTACCTGCTTTCCATATTACAATAACTACTTAGATTAATCGTAACTAGTCACTATTATGTGTTGTCATTAATTTCCCATCTGAATTGTCCGTACCCAGTGGGAGCTCAATAGATATTACCTGTTGGCTGACAGATGGACCAGCTGATTGATTATATATCTGTGAAACCTCAATTTGGGGAGCTACAGAGACGTTTTTCCTGTGATATTTGGGCTATGATAGAAAAATAACTGATAAACACCACTGTTAGCACTGAATGATGTCTGTACTCATTGATATTTTACCTATTTGTGTCATTAAAATGATGTATTTGTCCTTGGTTGCTTTTGTTTCCAGCTTTATTGAGATGGAGTTAATACACTGTAACTCTCACCCTTTTGAAGTGTGCTGTTTAGCGGTTTTTAGTATATTCACACCTATAGTAATTTGCAAATATTGCTGCTGATTTCAGAACGTATCACCACATCTTAAGGATATGACATTAGTCATTTCTTTCTTTCTTTTTTCTTTTCTTTTCTTTCTTTCTTTTTTTTTTTTTTTTTGAGATGGAGTTTCATTCTTGTTGCCTAGGCTGGAGTGCAATGTCATGATCTTGGCTCACTGCAACCTCCGCCTCCTGGGTTCAAGCGATTCTCCTGTGTCAGCCTCCTGAGTAGCTGGGATTACAGGTGCCCACCACCATGCCCAGCTAATTGTTTGTATTTTTTTTGTGGTAGAGACGGGCTTTCACCATGTTGGCGAGGCTGGTCTTGAACTCCTGACCTCGGGTAATCTGCCAGCCTTGGCCTCCCAAAATGGGATTACAGGTGTGAGCCACTACACCTGACCGACATTAGCCATTTCTTAGCCATCACTCTCTGTCTCCTCCTCCGCATTGCCCTTTGTCATCACTCATCTACTTTTTTCTTGTTATGGCTTCTGTATTGTGGACATTTCATGTAAATGGAATCATACAACATGTGGCTTTTGAGTCTACTTTCTTTCACTCCACATTTTCAAGGATCATCCATATTGCAGCACACATCGGTCATTCATCCCCTTTCACCGTGGATGGGATTACACAGTGTGATACACCAGCCTGTGTTTACATTCGTCAGGTCATGGATACTTGGATGGTTTGCACTTTGGACTGTTGTCAGTAATGCTGTTGTAAACCTTCATGCACAAGCTTTCATGTGGATGTGCGCTTTCATTTCTCTCAGGTGCATGCCTAGAAGTAGAATTGCTGGGGACATGGGAACACAGGGTTTCATATTTAGAGAGATGCCAAACCGTTTTCAAAGTAGCTGCACCATTTTACATTTCCACCAGCAATGCATGAAAAGTTCTAAGTTACTTTTTTCTTTTGTTTCATTGACTTCTTTTGACAATCAAATATTCTGTGGGTTGAATATTCAACTAATTTAGCAGTCGCTTGTCTAAAACAATGCTGGTGAAAATAGAACATGTAATTCTCCAAGATCCCATTTGAACCTCATGGTGATGGTTAGATTTACACACGTAGGACTACAGGATGCATGGATGGCAAACAGCAAGAGAACCTTTAAAATCCAGCACCTGCCTACTATTTTAGGTTCTGCACATAATGTTTCTGAGCTTCTGAAATATTTAATACTGTAGGTGGGTCATGGGAGTCTGATTACAGGAAACAGCTTTCCGTTTATTTAGTGGTCACTCTTCCTGGAAAAAAAAATCCCAAGAAAGGCCATCAAAGTCAATTTCATGGGTCTTTTGAGGTTCCAGATATTACATTTAAAACTTGACTAAATGGTCCTTTTGAATTACACTTCCCTGAGAATGCACAGGAGGTGACACTTTTTCAGGTACGACATCTACCACTATTCTTATATCACTGACTAAAAAATAAGAAGAGCTGGTAGCCGTAACTACCGGGCACAAAAAGGGTAAAACATCGTTAGGGTCCCTTGGTAGATTCTTTGTTGGCAAATATTCTAGTAAATATGAGAGTCGTAAGACCCTCTATTGTATTTTGTATGTAAATTATATTTTTAGCTAATAACTTCTGTATATTCCTAAGAGTCAGAGTTTCACTTTCAACAGAAGTGGATACGTTTCACATTACAGGAGAAATTTCACAGCAGCGTCAAATTCATATTAGTTCAGACAAAGGGCTAATATCCAGAATCTACAATGAACTCAAACAAATTTACAAGAAAAAAACAAACAACCCCATCAAAAAGTGGGCGAAGGACATGAACAGACACTTCTCAAAAGAAGACATTTATGCAGCCAAAAAACACATGAAAAAATGCTCATCATCACTGGCCATCAGAGAAATGCAAATCAGTAAGAAGAAATTTGGCCATGGACAGTAAAAAGAAGAAAGAAGATATGTGTACAAAAAGCACATTTTAACGCTGAAAACTCAAGAAGGAGTCATGAATCAGACATCCAAACATTCTTCAGGTGAGTCTACAGGCCTTAACCTCCACCTGGTTCAATTCCTGAAATCTAAGCCAGCGAGAATCTAAATGGGTGACCATCCAGCGCAATTTCCCTTGCAAAAATTCTGAAAGACAAAATAACACTGTTGAAGTACATTGAGATCCATCAGGGTCACAGTTTTCAGTGAATAACAGGAAATGTTAGAATTGCTATGCTTGTAGCTATTACTAATGCTATTCCCACCTTCCAGTTTGTCTTTCCTATGGAATGTCTTGCCTTTTCCCCACTACCTTTCTGCCTCTTCTATTCATCTTTCTGTGAAGGACTTCCTGTGATACGATTTAACTGAACAGAGATTTTGATAAACGTCATGGAACTCCTTCCTTAACGTGGAATTTATGTAAAAAGGGTCTTCCTGAAATGGCCGACCCAATCTCCTACTTAATAGAATGCATCTTCTTTTTTTCTTCTCTATTTTTGGCAGGCACACGGAATGCAAAAGAAACGAGTTTTGCTGTATTTCCATGTCGCATGAACCATTCATTTCTATTCCTCACAGCTAGCAGCATTTCCTGTTCAATTAAAGGGAGAACAGCAACTCACAAAGAAGGCAACATTTCCTTCCAGAACTTGGAGAAGGAGCTTACACAAATTGCTCCATCAAGCTCTGCAGCAGCCTTGACAGGTTCTTCTTTACTCAGAGTGGGGAGGAAGGTAAGGTTTGATATAATACTTTCTTTAAAATCCAGAGTGAATAAAGTAGTCTTGAGAGAAAGTTTCCAGATATAGATTACCTATAAAAAGAATAAAAGGGATGAACATTGAAGATTTTTCGTCGCCGTAAACAAATAATTTGTGATCGCTGTACACTCAAACCACAAACAGAACCAAGAATTAGAAGTACCCCTAGCTGACCAGCATGTGCGTATATCATCGGTCTGGTGTAATGAAGATTGCCTGATAAAGATCACAATATGACAGTTTTCCTTTTGCCTTGGCTGCTGAACAGCCAGAAACGGTTTTCTGCGGCCGGCCAGCTATTGATCCAGCTCTCTCTTGTCAGTGATGCAGTTAATGGGAATTCCACAGGCAAATAAAAGCTACATTTTGTCTTCATTTTCATCTGAAATATGAGCTGGTCCTTTGTACTCTAGACAGTCATTTATTACTCATTTTCCTTTATTGATGTTTATGAGCTGAGGCATAAAATGATTCTCAAATGTAGTTTAATTGAGGCATCGGTTGACACTGTAACCATGATTACCGATGCGCCATCAGCAGCGTGGAGCCCATGAATCAAGGTTTGCTTTTCATTGGTCTTGGAGGCAGCATGCGGGAGAGAGTATCCTTAGAAAGCAACTGGGCTGGAGCTAAAGAAATATGTCGATTTATCTTCATAGATAGCGAGAGGGAAAGGAGTCTCCCCAGTCCTCATCCGGCAGCCACATGGCAGCCAAGTGTTCCCCGGCACCTGGCATCCAACGGCTCGCTTTCCTAAGATGGGAACGTTCTTCTGAAACAGAATCCTAATTATTGGTTTTTAAAATATTTTCAGCCTAATGATTAACCTTAAAAATCACACGAGAAAGTGCTGCCAGACACAGCCAATACACAGCAAGATGGGGAGGCCCAGTCCTTCAATTCATTCGTAAAATGGTGAGAACAATCAATACGGGGAGAAGTATTTTTTATATGCAGTTATTAACTCATAAGCTACAGTATATCTCATCTCATTTCGACAACAGCTGAGGTCTCCATCTCCCCCTGGAGACCCCTGCAGGTCCCATTATGAGAATCATAAATAATATGTGCTAATGAGATATGAATTGATTATGTTGGAAAAGCTGACATTTTCATCCATCATTCTAAATGATGTTTAACAATGGATTACCAGCCAGTAATTCCTCTGATATGAGATTAAATAAAATAGCCGGCTGTTTCAGCAGGCTAGCTCAAGGAGATGGCAATAAATCTGCTCAATTACTGTATTACCAATCCGTTTTTCACTGCTAAGGATATTATTATTTCATTTAGACTTGTTCATGCATCATAGATTATTTTATTTCAGGCAGTCAATGGGAGAAACCGCAGCGTTTTATTCACTGAGCCGCCAAGCAGTGGCTTTGCCCGAGTACAGTAAATGTCTCTCCATGGGCCCCAAACGCCCCGAGGAGGCCACCCAGCTGCCCCTGGGCTGAATGGGCAACGCGCAAGACACATTTTAGAAAGAAGCATTTTGCTTTTAACCTAATTTTCTTTACTTATCTGAAAAGTCTCAACCGAAGGATACTGCCTAAGAAACTGATCGATTGAAACAAGATTATTAGATCCTCTAAGATGATTTGGTCTTCATCTCAATCCTGTAGTAGATTGAGAATTAGATCACAGGGACTATCCTTTGGCCTGGAAAATTAGATTAGCAGCCACTGCAATACAAAGGGTGGCCTTTCTCCCCCGTGCCCAACAAACAAACAACACATACAGTCTATTGATGAGAAAAGTGGATTGGCAGGAAGCATTTCCCTGGCCCTCCCAGCATCATTCACCATTTCTGACAACCCTAATGAAGTTTTGTGACTGCATTCAGTGATCGTCTATAAGAGTAAAATAAAAGAGGGATGAATTATCCTAAAACTAAGAGTTCATCAATTCATTCCATCATTCATGTAATCCCCCATTTATCAGTTGACTAAGGAAGACAAGGCCTGCACCTGCTGAGGGCCAGCCCTGCTTTATGCTGTGGGAGATGAGAGACCCACACCTGCCAAAGGCTCCACCAGCACCTCACCTGGGCAACTTCAGGTCCTCGCTACCTGCCCTGGCCCCACGGCCTCACCTGTGCCGGCCTGAGAGGTGGAGCAGCCTCTGACCACTTCCCATGCACACAGACAGCAGGATCAGCCTCTTACCTCCTGCTGTGGGGGTTCACAGTGACACAGGCAGGACATGACACCTGGGACTCCAATGCACACACAGCCAGAAGTGTGAGAGAGTCAATGGTACAGGCAAAAGACCTTTGATGGGAGCTGGTGGTTAAATTCCTTTCTCTTCTTACTGCAGACAGACTGCCCTGAGGAGGCACTTTTATCAGCCTCACCAGGACCAGGTCCAGCGAGACTGAACACTCAGTAACCAGACCCAGCAGAGGCCAGCATGGGGGATGCACACCCATATTGAGTTCCTCCTCCCTTGCCTCACAACTCTTTCTTCTCACGTGTGTCCCAGGATGGCACCCCTGAAACAAGAAGTAGCTGAGGAGATTTTGGTCTGCCTCTGGTTTCTGCAGATCGCAGGCTAAAGCGATGTGTGAGCCTGGCCAGCAGACCTCCAAGGTGGGTTGTGGAGCTGGGCAATTCCATGGAGCACCTGTTGCAGGTGGTGATGCCCTCTCTGATGATGTGGCAGGACCGTTTCTAGGTCAGCATAAAGTACAAGCAGGACACAAGTTGTCTGGATATGTGGTAGCAGGTGGTTCTTGCATGGGCTGAGTCACTGACAGCTACAGGATAAGATTGAGGAATGAATTGACTGGTAAGACGTTTGAATGTCTTGGCAGGTGGAAATGTTAGGCTCAGAGTAGTCCATTCCCACTCAGACATTCTGAGCAAGCAAGAGATATTGAAGGAGAATGGCAACTCCGGCAAGGGCAGAGGACGATTCTGAACACGGGGGCCAGGACCTTCCGGCAGGCACAGCAAAGGGACTGCAGAGGGAGGGAGCGTGCAGCCTTTTTAGTTCTCTACTCAAAGGACAACCCTGGAGTCTTGACACCTGAGATGCAGCAGGTGAAGAATCTCCAATGCACAAATTCTTCTAAAACTTTTGAGTTAGAAGAAAAAAGCTCTCCTAAGATCCTGGCAACTTGTTTTGTTCCAGTAAGTGCATCAGTGACTGACAGGATTCTGTCTCGATTTTGTGTAGAAGAGCAATGTTACACTGTACATAAAATACTAAAAATGGGAAATGTTTGCTGGCATCTCTGATCAATTAGTTGTTGCTCAAAATATTTACAGTATATATTTTAATTTTGGTTTTACCTATGAGGAAAATGAGGATCAGAAAAAAAATCCTGCTGCAAACTATTAAATTAACACATAGCGGAGCTGAAATTTACACCGCTTTTATTTTCTTCTTCCCTTTGTAAATTATTTAATATTATTTCAAGAAATGGAATTACACTTTCTACTTCCCAGTACAGTCTTACTCAGTAGTTTTTATATAAGGACTACTAAAAAACAAAATATTTCACAAGTAGTAGTTGTATTTCTGTCTACTGGTTGAAAAAACGTGAAAATTATGAAGAACTACAGCAAAACTGTTAATATTTTTACAAATATATATTTTATTAATCACAAAATTGTCACTATGTATTTGATATATCATAATAAATATGTATGGAAAATGTATATTTAGGTGGAAACAAACACATTCTCACTTAGATTTATAAACCTGCTTGCAAAATTCTTTATTGCCAACAGGTTTTCAACAACCAATTTGGAACATTAGTTCTACCAAGGTATCCCTGTTGTACTTTTTGCCTCTGATACCCTGTAATGCTCCCAGGAATGAAGGCGCTCCCGGTGGGCAGGAGGGGAGAGGTCTTGGAGGGGTGTTCACTCCCTGGGCTATGGCAGGCCTTGCACACAGACGTTAGCGTATATATGGATAGTGGGGCTTTAATGGAGTGGAAGTCTGTGTTGATTTATTAGTGGCCTCAAATCTTTATTCCTCTCTTTATTTACACCTTATGTGATAAGATTTTGTGTTTTATTTCATGAAAAAGTCCAAGTCTATTTCCACTCTGTGAAATCTGGGCTGGCCTTGAAGGTTATTTGGCTAAATCTAGAAACACATGAGAATACACGGTATCAAATCTTCAGATACTGTCATGGTGAATTTTGTGTCAACTTGGCTAGATCCTAGTGCTCCACCTTTGTTCAAACACCTTTCTAGATGTTGCCGTTAAGGTATTTGTTAGATGTGATTAACATTTAAAATCAGTAGACTTCGAGTAAAACGGATCATGCTCCATAATGTGGGTGGGCCTCGTTCAGTCAGTTGAAGGCGTTAAGAAAGAAACCGACCTGCCCGGAGAGGAGGGAATTCTGCTTCCCACAGCCTTTGGACTCAAGCCTGCAGCATCAAACCTTTCCAGAATGTCCAACCTGACAGTCTGCCTTGTAAATTTCCTACTTGCCAACCCTATGATCATGTGAGCCAGTTGCTTAAAAGTCTCTCTCTCACATCCCACTGGGTCCATTTTTATAAACAACTCTAGCTCCTACAGAACAAAATAACAAGATACAAAATGCAGTTCATGTGAAAATAATATTATCTGTGTGTCTGTGCTTCAGGGTCTGTCTGTAAACCTGGAAAGCTGGTGGGATTCCTGTGCTCAGGCTTCAGGGGGTCTCTGCCTTGCCCTCCTTGTGCCTCTGCTCTCACCTGAGCATGACTGGCCTGGCCTGCTGGAGGGTAGGTGGCCCGGCCACCCTATCACCCACACACAGTCAGCTCACCTGTGAGTGTGTGATATGGATGAGAACCCAGTGGGACCCAGGGGAATACTCAGCCAAGTGCAGCCCCCACCAACCCAGTCCACAGCAGAAAATGAGTTCAGTGGGGTCCGATCCTCGTGGAGCTACATTTACATGGAAAACGTCAGTCAGTTGACAACATAATTTCTTTTTTTTTAACTAAGGTTTTTATTTAATGCAAGATATATAGTGAAGTGATCTTCTTTACATATATGTATAATTATACTTTAAGTTCCAGGGTACATGTGCACAATGGGCAGGTTTGTTACATATGTATACATGTGCCTTGTAAACCATCATTCTCAGCAAACTATCACAAGGACAAAAAACCAAACACCTCATGTTCTCACTCATAGGTGGGAATTAAACAATGAGAACACCTGGACACAGGAAGACAACATAATTTCTTTGTGATAGAAGCTTTGAAGGATACATCTGAGAAAGAGAGTGATTAAAATGGAACAGGGAAGGCCTCTCTAAGAGGTGGTGCATTTGGGATAAAACAGATAAGAAAAAGACAACCCTTTGAGAGGAGGAACTGCTTCTAGTCATTGGAAAATATTCTTCAAAGGCCCCCCGGAGAGAGCTCGGTTTGCGCAGCTGTGGGAGCAGAAGGCTGCAGGCAGAGTTGCATCGACCACAAACCATGACTTTTTGCAGAGTCATGGAATTGGGATGCAACAAAAATTCTTACTATATGTGAAAAGAATATTATGTGCACAAATAAGTTTTGTGAATACTGGTTGAGACAATGCTAAATAGTTTTTGTTTTTTAACTGTAGGCTTTTCAGAGCCCAGTGAATACTATGAATGACCAAGGATTAAGGCGTCTTATGAGACCAGGGATCTACCTATTTTATAAATGAAACATGTTTCCTGGAGGTCCTAGAATTTGGAAAGTGATGAACTAGGGCTCTTTAAGTGTTTTTCTGCTTGAGCTGGGGTAGAAGAAGGAAGAAGCAAGTCTGAGTTTTGGGACAGGCAGATGTTGGGCAGAGAAAGACACACAAAGCTAGAGGAAAGTACCTGGCCTTTCCAGGTTGTTACGCGCTCTTCTTTGACTTGTGTATGTTAAGAGGACCATTGACAAACTTGACCAGGTGCAGAGGACAGCCTGAGAGGTCATAGGCTTAAGGTTGATATGCTGTCAATGGGACCGATGTAGGTGCTCAGAAGGAGAAAGGTATAAGGAAATGGCACCAATATTTCAGATAAATAGGACACAAAGGACTCTACTGCAAAACAAAAACATGTTACAGCTTCATACTGATCTTTGCAAATAGAAGGAAAAGAGATGTAAGTTAAAAAAAAGTAATAATAAGATGAGGCTGGGCATGGTGGCTCACACCTGTAATCCCAGCACTTTGGGAGGCCGAGGTGGGTAGATCACCTGAGTCAGGAGTTTGAGACCAGCCTGGCCAACATGGTGAAACCTTGTCTCTACTAAAAATACAAAAATTAGCTGGGTGTGGTGGCGGGCACCTGTAATCCCAGCTACTAGGGAGGGTGAGGCAGGAGAATCACTTCAACCCAGGAGGTGGAGGTTGTGGTGAGCAGAGATTGCGCCACTGCACTCCAGCCTGGGCGACAGAGTGAGACTCTATCACAAAAAAAAAAAGAAAGCAATTTCCTTTGAGATGTCCACATTCTGTATCTTCCTTATGTTGGAGAAGTTCTTTTCTTGTGCAAACTCAGACCTGGCCAGCTGCAAGTTCCCTGCCCACCCGGAGATGCGTTATGTGCTTCCTTTCATGGTCGTCTTTGGAATTTTCTCATCTTACTATGCAGTGTAATTCACTCCTCTTGTGGCATAACAGAAATAAGTGATACATCCATTCAATGTCAAAATGTTCTCTTCAAATACTTATGATTCTCCCTGAATCCATCAAAGGGATTTAAATACTTTTGATCAAAAAGATTTGCATAATCTTCTAAAAGGAATATTATTTTAAATCAACCATGAGGGGGAGGACTTCATCCACATTCAATGGCCTCACTATCCTCTTTTTCCAAGGCACACTGTCAAACGTTAGAGTTCGCCACAAGTAACCCTGTGGCAAAACACAGAGGCATACCGCAGAATGAGGGTGTCATACCGCAGGATGAGGGTGCCATTCTGCCTCCTCGTTCATTGAAACACAGCTGGAAGCTTTTTGTACCTGTGATTGTGGCTTCCCCCAAAACGATGTCATTTTGTTATCCTCTTCCATGTTGTAGACGTTATCCAGCAGTGTCTCGCTCATCAATACCAGAATGTTGGGAGAACAAAGAAACACCTCCTCTCCGATAAATAAAGCTTCGGAGCAGGGAGCAAACTAATGTTGTCTGCCTCTATGCACCTCCCGACGTGCAGCAAAAATATTTTGTATTATTGGTAAAAATATAAGAATTAATGAAAATGAGATGAATAATTTTTACCTAAATAATCCAAATGCAGTCACGTAATGTTGGTAGTTGTAAAGAAAAAAGAGAAAAGCCTGAAGGTTATCCCATAGCTGCCTTGAGATACAGGAATTTTCTTATTCTGTAAAGTTTGTATTATAGTGGGTTAAAAAGCAGGTAAACAGGGCACTCGATTTATTCATATTGGGCTTTAGGCTCAAATAAGCATCACTTACCTTCAGACAGTATGAAATTCTGCTGTGCATGGAATGGGATAAAACAGCTTTAATTTAAATTGAGTGTGTATGGAGCACCTTAAGTATCAACAATTTATGATATGTCATTATCATTATACACATTTTTTTAAGATAAGCAGAAATGCCAATAAATATATCCTTTTACCCCCTGAAAAGTCAGCCTAAGAGACAAATTTACAAACAAAATGCATAGAAAGTTGCTTGTTCTAGGGGAAAGGGAAAGATCCTTTGTCCTACAGGAAAATCTTGCACTCAACGCCTAAGGCATTTCTTGAGGTCTGTACATAGGGACTGTCATAGTTTCTAACCTTTTG
The DNA here is from genome assembly GCF_029281585.2 of Gorilla gorilla gorilla. Classification (NCBI taxonomy): domain Eukaryota; kingdom Metazoa; phylum Chordata; class Mammalia; order Primates; family Hominidae; genus Gorilla; species Gorilla gorilla. Next base: position 107,134,071 of record NC_073241.2, read on the forward strand.
CTCATCAGGAATAACTCTTCTCATCTTGGGACCTCTTCTCCCTTCTTGAGTCTAACTTAATAGTGCATAAGTGAGACATGATTAATAATAGAACTATTCTAGATTGAAGACAGCCTGTTAGTTCTGGTAAGTGGATTCACTATGACAGTGAAGTAAAGAGAGGAAAGTTTTGTAGCTTTCGTTTAGTGAAATGAATACGGAAAGGAGATTTTACCAAACTTGGGTTTCTGAATCCAAAGCATCAAATGAGTTTCTGTAATTGTAGAGAGCTAAGTAGAAGTAGTAGTCAATAGAGTGGTTAGTCTCACAATGTTAATAAATGTGATTGTTATTTTGGTGGTAGTAAATACTTTGTGTTAACCATACACTAGGAGCCACTATCCTAATCAGCTACAAGGCAATCTAATATGCAGCAATGAACTCAATGATAGATCACGTGAGTCAATGAAGAAAGAACCATAATTTTCATACAGCCTTTCTCAGAGATATCTGTGCTAAATAATCAACAAATCATCACTTATGGAAAAAATGGATTTTGGCTTTTTTTAAATTTTACTTTAAGTTCTGTATGGATACATGTGCAGAATATGCAGGTTTGTTACAAAGGTACACATGTGCCATGGTGGTTTGCTGCACCTATCAACCCATCACCTAGGTTTTAAACCCCACATGCATTACATATTTGTCCTGATGCTCTCCTTCCCCTTGCCCCCCAGCCTGAGACAGGCCCCAGTGTGTGATGTTCCCCTTCCTGTGTCCATTTGTTCTCATTGTTCAACTCCCACTTATGAGTGAGAACATGTGGCATTTGGTTTTCTGTTCCTGTGTTAGTTTGCTGAGAATGATGATTTCCAGCTTTATCCATGTCCCTGCAAAGGACATGAACTCATCCTTTCTTATGGCTGCATAGTATTCCATGGTGTATATGTGCCCCCTTTTTTTTATCCAGTTTATCATTGTTGGGCATTTGAGTTGGTTCCAAGTCTTTGCTATTGTAAATAGTGCTGCAATAAACATACATGTTCATGTGTTTTTATAGAATGATTTATAATCCTTTGGGTATATACCCAGTAATGGGACACATGTCTACAAATTATATTTGGGAAGGTCTGGACAAACACTAGCTCCATGCTCAAAGATTACCACACATACAAATATAAAAATGGACATCATAGACCCAAATACATCATTTTACATTGTCACAGCATTTGAGAGGTTTAATCTTTCAAACGATGGAATAATACAATGATATTTATAATCAAATTAATGGATGATATTATTGAGTCCTTTTAATTTTGCACTATGAGGTAGTGATATGGTTTGGCTGTGTCCCCACCCAAATCTCATCTTGAACTGTAACTCCCACAATTCCCATGTGTTGTGGGAGGAACCCAGTGGGAGGTAATTGAATCATGGGGGCAGGTCTTTCCCATGCTGATCTCACAATAGTGAATAAGTCTCACAAGATCTGATAGGTTTAAAAGGGAGTTCCCTGCACAAGCTCTCCTCTCTTTATCTGCTGTCATCCATGTAAAACGTGACTGGCTCCTCTTGCTTTTCACCACGATTGTGAGACCTCCCCAGCCACATGGAACTGTAAGTCCAAGAAAGCTCTTTCTTTTGTAAGTTGCCCAGTGTCAGGTATATCTTTATCAGCAGCATGAAAATGGACTAATACAGGTATTTATTGCTATTACCCACATTTTGAAGATTAAAATTACCAAGACTAAGCAAACACTAGTCATTTTTCAAAGTCACAGCTTTACTAGGTGTTGGAGATAAGGTCGAAACTCAGGTCTCTCTGACTCAAAAATCTACTGCTGAACAACTGCTGACTGTAAATTGTTAGATCCAGGGAATTTCACTGTTTCCACTCAGTCTTATTCTCAGACTTTATCTTAATTCACCTCAAAATCAAATCGTTCAAATCAAAGCAAACCACAGAGAGTTCATTTTAAATCTTTTCATATTGATTGTGGAAATCAATGCAGCCAAAGCGATTAAACACTTACTGTGTGCCAGGTACCCTTCTAGGTGCTGGAGGAAAAGAGATAAAAGGCAAGGTGCCTAGCTTGGAAAAAATCAGCATAGAGGAAGAGCCATACTTGTGAAGAAGAAACCATCTCACCTGAGCAGGGACTGTCCCAACATGTTTCCAAGGGAGAAGAAGGATGCCAGAGTGTTAGTCTCAGCGCAACCTGGTGCGGGTGGCGATGGCTTTTCTGCCTCACATCAGTGGGGGTCAGCAAGGTGCAGAGGGGAGAGAGTCGAGGAGGAATGCTACAGACAAAAGGGGAATTATTTGTAAAGGGAAATTGTAGTGTATCCCAGAAATATCAAAGGAAACATATGTACGTGTGGGGTTAGCATCATTTCTTTGCACTGTTGAGGTGATCCTGGGAAGCAGGTAGATAATAAATATTAAATATCTTCTCTTGATCCCCTGGTCCATTTCAAGTTACTATTGTATTGGATATGAGGTTTAAATCAAAGTTCATGTTTTTGCCTACAGATATCCAGTTGCCCCAATACAACTTATTTAAAAGCTATTTTTCCTCCTTTGAATTGCTTTTTTATATTTGCCAAAAATCTGTTGGGCATATTTGCATGGGTCTATTTCTGGGTTCTCTATTCTGTTTCCTTGATCTGTATGTTCATCCTTTGGCCAGTCTTAATGCAGCTAGATAGTACAACTTAGCTAGATAGTACACCTTACCATCAGAAGACTGACGCCTCTCACTTCATTCTGCCTTTGCAAAATGCTTTGGACTATTCCAGGGCCTTTTTCTTTCTATATAAATGTTTAAATAAACTTGCGTATATCTAAAAGTTACATTGCTTGGATTTTAATAGGAGTTGCATTACACTTATAGATTAATTTGGGGAGAATTGACATCTCTACAATGTGGAAACTGCCGATCTAGGAACACAGTATTTCTTGCCATTTATTAAAGTCTCTTATTAGCATTATTTTTGTAATTTTTAGGGCACAGATCCTGTCCATGGTTTTATAGATTTATACTTAAGTACTTAATGTTCTTTGGAGTGCTTTTAAATAGAATCATGCTTTCAATTTTAGTGTCCACATGTTTGTCATTAGTATATAGAAATGCAATCAGTACTTTTGTGTTGAACTTGTATCTTCTAACCTTACCCAACTCACTCTTAGTTCTAGAAGGTTGGTTGTAAGTTTCTTGAAATTTTTGTACATAGACAACTATGTCTTATGCAAACTAAGTTGTATTTCTTTCTCTCCAATCTGTAGGCCATTTATTTATCTAGCCATATCATGCTGACTAAAGCTTCCAGTACTCTGTTGAGTAGCAGTGGTGAGAATTCATGTCATTGGCCTGTTCCTGATTTTAGAGGGAAAGCATTTGGTCTTCCACCTGTAAGTATGATGTTCGCTGTAGGTTTTCTGTAGATCTTCTCTATCGGGCTGCAGAAGTTCCCTTCTATTTCCAGTGTGCTGAATTTTGTTTTTAATCATGAATAAGTATTGAATTTTGTCAAATACTTTCTTTTTCTGCATCATTTGATATAGCTATACTATTTTTTCTTCTTTAGGTTTCTGATAGATTATGTTGATTTTCAAGTCTTGAACTAGCCTTGAATGCTTGGAAGAGTCCCATTTTTATATGACGAATTATACCATACTTTGTGTACATGGCTGGATTTAATCTGCTAATATTTTATTGAGGAGTTTTGTGTCTAGGTTCATGAGACACACTTGTCTATGTTTTTGTTTTGCATTTCCTATCTATCTATCTATCTATCTATCTATCTATCTATCTATCTATCTATCATCTATCATCTATTTATATTTGGACATCAATTCACCTTTATATGTTTAGTAAAAATCTCCAGTGAAACCATATAGACATGAATACTTCTTTTCAGGAGGTCTTTAGTTACAAATCAATTTACTTCATGGTTACAGAACTATTCCTGTATTTGTTTCTCTTTGAGTGAGTTTTGATAGTTTCTGGTTTGTAAAGTATTGGTCATTTTCTCCTAAGTTTTTGAATTTTAGAGGATAAAGTTAATACAAATCCCTTATCATTCTTTCAATGGCTACAAAATTGTGGTATTCCTTGTTCCATTCCTGATATTGGTAATTTGTGTCTTTTCTCTCTTTGTCAGTGTTGCCAGAGCTTAATTGATTGCATTGATTGTTTTCCCAAAGAAACCCTTTTTGTTTCAGTGATGTTCTCTGTTCAATTTCATTAATTTCTGCTTTTCATTAATACCTTCCTTCTCCATGTTTGGATTCATTTTGTTCTTCTTTTTCCAATTTTTTTAGAAGGAATTTAGATTGCTCATGTAAAAGCTTTTCCTTTTTCTAACGTCAGCATTTAGTACTATAGGTTCCTTTCTCAGCACTGTTACAGCTGCATTACATGCACTTGATACATAGAGGTTTTGTTTTTATAACTCTGCAAAAATAGTTTGATGTATTTTTTAATTTCTTTGAGCTTCCCTGTTTGGCCCATGGATTATTTAGAAGTGTGTTGTTTAGTTTCTTTGCATTTGAAGATGTTTCTGTTGACTTTTAGTTATTCATCAGCAGTTTGCTTCCACTGTTGATAGAGGACTATTCTGGATGATTTCAATTTTTTAAATTCATTAAGATTTGTTTTATGCTTGAGGATATGGTCTATCCTGGGAAATGTTCCATGGGTGGTTAAAAAATGTATATTCTCATTTTGTTGGTAGAGTTTTCTGTAAATGTCAAATAGTTCCTTGTGATGGATGGCATTGTTTTTCCACATCTTGCTGATTTTGATCAAGTACTATATTTCTATCAACTAATGAAAGTAGGATGTTGAAGCTCCCAACTATAAAAGTGGATTTATTTCTCTTTCATTTCTATTCGTTGTTTTCTTCATGTATATGGAAGCTCTGTTTTTTTGGTGCATACAAATTTAGTATTGCCATGTTCCTTTTATCACTATGTAACAGCTGCCTTTCTTTGATACTAGTAATTTTCTTTGCTCTAATGTCTATTTTTATCTGATATTAATATAATCACACCTTTTAATTAAAGTTTTTTATGATGTGACTTTTTGCATTATTTTACATGTTTAAAGTGAGTTCCTATAGATAGCGTATCATTGGTTCATGTGTTTTTTCTGCCCAACCAATCTGCCTTTTGAGGTGTATTTAGGTCATTTACACTTAAAGTAACTGTTGCAAAGTAACAAAGTAATTGTCAAGGCATCAATTTGCCATTTTAGTATTTGTTTTCTGTGGGTACTCTCAGTTTCCTGTTCCTCTGTTTCTTTTTCTCTCTTTTATTTACTGTGGGATACATGAACATTTTCTTTAGAATTCTGTGTTTTTCTTTTCTTTTCTTTTTTTATTTTTTGAGAGAGAATCTTGCTCTGTCACCCAGGCTGGAGTGCAACCTCTGCCTCCTAGGTTCAAGCTATTCCTCTGTGTCAGCCTCCTGAGTAGCTGGGATTACAGGCATGTGGCATCCTGCCCAGCTAATTTTTTTGTATTTTTACTAGAGACACGGTTTAACCATGTTGGCCAGGCTGGCCTTGAACTCCTGACCTCAAGTGATCTGTCTGCCTCAGCCTCCCAAAGTGCTGGGATTACAGGCATGCACCACCACACCTGACCTAGAATTCTGTTTTGATTCATTTATAATGTGCCTGACTATATTGCCATAGTTTTATTTGTTGTTGCTCTAGATATTACAATATACATGTATCTTATCTCAGCCTATTAGTATCAATGTTTAACCTTTTCAGCTGAAGTACTGAAACCTTACTTCTAATTCAATCCCTTACCTGCCTACTTTTTAAACTTAACTTTCTTAAAAGTTTCCTCTGTGTACATTGAGCACCATAGCTAATGGGGTTATATATTTGTGCTTCAACAGTGAAATATGATTAAGAAATTCATGAAGTGAAGCATTGTTTATTATGTTAACTCCCATTTTCCTACATTCCATTGTCCTTTCTATTCCTTTATGAAATTTATAGCCTTAATCTGTTATTATTGACTTTCTATATATTTGTTTGCCTTTAGCTATTAAGTGTAAAGTTTTCTAGCGACAGGTTAGCTTAATTTGTCTTCAACTGGCAATATTTTACCTTTTCCTTCATTCCTGAAGGATAGTTTTGTTAGCTATAAAATTCTGTTCTTGGCCAGGCACAGTGACTTATGCCTGAAATCTCAGCACTCTGGCGGCCCAAGGTGGGCAGATCACCTGAGATTGGGAGTTCAAGACCAGCCTGGCTAACATGGCGAAACACCGTTTCTACTAAAAACACACACACACACACACACACACACACACACACACAAATTAGCTGGGCATGGTTGCATGCACCTGTAACAGCTACTTGGGAGGCTGAGGCAGGAGAATCACTTGAACCCGGGAGGCGGAGGTTTCAGTGAGCCAAGATTGCTCCGTTGCACTCCAGCTTGGGCAACAAGAGTAAAACTTCATCTCAAAAAAAAAATTATTTTCTTTCAGTACCTGTAAAATGTTGTGATGCTTCTGGCTTCCATGGTGTCTGATGAGAAACTCATGTTTATTAAGATGGCCTTCCTTTACAAATAATGTCATTTCTCTATGGTTATTTTTTAAAGATTTTTTTTTTTAGATTTTTAGAACTTTAATTATCATGCATTTTGTTTGGGATTTCTTTGGATTCATACTGTTTGAAATTTGTTAAGTTTCTTGAATCTGTAGAGTTATGCTTTTTGTCAAATTGGAGAAGTTTTCAGCCATTACATATTATTATATAGAATTTACCAAAATTATATAATTATTTCTTCAAATACACCTGCAGTTTTCCAATTTCTTCTCTTCTGGGATTTTGATGATACAAATACTAGACCCTCCGCTATTGTCCCAGAAGCCCTTGACACTCTGTTCTTTCTCTTTTTTCAGGTTAATTTTTCTCCATTGTGCAAATTCTCATAATCTGTCTTCGTGTTCACTGATTTTATCCTTTGCCATATCCACTGTACTTTTTAGATAATCTAATGAATTTTTTATTTTGATTTTTATATTTTTCAGTTCTATAATTTCCATTCAGGTCTTTTTAAAAATGTACAAAATGGTATGTATTTGTAGAGATTTTCTATCATTGAATTTGTTTTGAGAAAATTTATTATAATATATTTTAAAATCCTTCTTACAATTCCTCAATATCAATTACAATATCTCAATGTTGGAGGAAGAGAGTCAGTTGATTTTCTTTTCTCATTCAGGTTATATTTTTTCTGTTTACTTGTAACATGAGTGATTTTTCAAAATCCTTAGTACTTTAGATACTATCTCAGGAAACCCTTGGTTCTATTTAAATCTTCTATTTTTGCATGTACCCTATTTATGTATAGGATATGGTCCTAGCTTACTTTTGTAACACATAATTTCAATGACAATTTAATTATATTTTGAGAGCCTTTTAAATGTGAATCACAGAAACTCCCTGTTCTGCCTTCCTCTGATCTTAAGGTCTTCAGTTGGTCTATTTTCCCACCACCTTTTAGGGGCCTTTTGTGGTTTTCTATCAAGTTATTTATTCCAAGAGTATTTAGTCATATTTAGAGGGAGGTGCAGGGAAAAGTGAGTCTGTACCGTCAAAACTTAGGCTTTCTACTTTTAAGTCTAGTATGCTTCTCCTTCCTCTTGGAGATATTTTTGTATCAGCGGTCAACCAGCATTTATTACCTTACAAATGGTCCTCAAGTTTAAGAAGAAAGACAATAAGTTCAAAATGCTTGTCTTCTCCATTCCTCCACTGTAAAGTCAAAGGATGGTGAGCCTGAAGCAAGGACACAAGCTCAGATCTGCCCTGAAATCCACCTTCAAGGTGACTGGAAACAAGAAACTAAAACTCAACACATAACCCCAAAGGAGAGATATAAATGTTTTGGGGACCCAAGTGTTCCACAGAAACCCATCGTGTTTCACTTTTACATAATCAATGCTATTCTCCTTGGTAGAAAGGTTTGTAATTTTACCACATCATGAGAGTTGAAATATCTGCTTTTTAGCATTCTAAAGGCAACAGATTAAATCTAAAGGCAACAGATTAATCATATGAGGTAATAAACTGAAACCACTATGAAATAGTCTCAGCTGGATGCTAAAAGTCAACATGTACAAGTAAATAAAACTATATCAGTGGCAGAATTCTTGGTTATTAAAATGCAGCCAATACTCGTGCCATGAGTCTAACTGGCAATGATGCCCATAAACAACATTTAGATGGCAAGATCGTTGAACATTTATTAAAGTATTATGACTACCCCAACAACTACTATTTCATGTTCCTGAGAAAGTTTTTCACTGCAAATTAAGTTTAATCGCACCAGTTTTACTTTACTTTGATTATCTTACAGCTTACCCCAAGATCTGTGGACTTGTGAGCACTTGATTTATGGCGGATAAATCATGCCCACTGCCCCACGGTCAAAGCTTCTTCATTCTCTTTTCCCAAGGTCAAGTGACACACGACAAAAAGGGTTAAGGGTCCCTCTGATGGCCTTCTTGTCTGGAGGAATAGTCAGTTTTAGCCTGGAATCTATCAGAACTCATTCAAATACAGTGATTTTTTTTTTAACAAAGGTAATTCCTGAGGTTATGAAGGAACACAGACATCTGGACCCCAGTCACCTCAGAGAGAGACAACAAGAGGAAAAAGAAAACTCAAGGTCACAAACCCTCAAGTGGCTTTGATTAGAAGTTAAGATGGACTTCAGAAATACTGGTTGTCCATGCTTAAGAATATGGAAAACTTCATGAATATTACATGCTGTTAATTAAAAGTATAAACAAGACTAGGTGACTTATACTAGATCTGCATATAAATGAATAAATTTAATTTTAATATTATAATACTACTGTAAGACGTATTACATATTCACATGGCTCATGATTTCATGTGCTATTCCAGGCATATGAATATTCAGGTAGAAGACAACAAGAAAAAAAATATACTTAAATTACATGTAAATAAAAATAAGGAGCAGAAATTAAGTGATAAACATGTGGATCAAAGTTCCTCTAAGAATTATTTCTTCCAAGTATTTTTTGAACTGAAGAGGAGCACTATTTAATTTTTATTGAAATTGTATATATTTATTGCATACAGCATGAGGTTTTGATATACACAGACACAGTGAACAAATTACTGCAGTCAAGCTAATTGACATATCCATTTCTTCTCATATCACTTCATAGTTTCCACTCTTTTTTATTCTGAGAACACTTGAGATCTATTCTTTTAGCAGATTTCAAGTACATAATATGTGTGGACCATCTAATATTTGTGAACATTTCTATATTCTCAAATTTGTCAAACCAATATTCACCTTTTATCTTAAAATCTGAAGATAATTTTTTACACCTAATTTAAGCTGGCTTTAAAATTGTGTAAATAATGTCCTTTTTCATTTAATGAACATCAGTGTTCCAGATTTTATACTTTTTATTTTGAAGCTGTAGCTTTGGGATAACCAAGGTTTTTAAAAACTTGAACTTCACACAGTACAATGTTCCCTCTTCAAAACTCTGAAGAGTAGCACATCTAAAAAACAGAAAAAAATCTCAAAAGTTTCCTTGCACTTGATAAGTCAGTATTCATCCATTGACCCTAGATAATTGAAGAGGTGCTGCCACTGAATTGCTCAGGCACTCCAGCCTAATTGGGACTCTGTTTATGTCCTCTGTCTATTAATTAATGTGAGTGAAATTAGACAAGTGAAGTGTACCAGCTGTAAGATTATGCAAGAAAACTACTCCTAGACCAGAAGCAATGAAGAGAACACACAGGTTTGGACAATTTAGTCTATCATACATGGGTTCTGAATCTTCCCAGTGTATTGAAATGGAGCTTCAACTGGTAAATACTGGGATATACCCGATGTAAATTTGTCCCAGTGTAACAATGAATATAAAGCTTGAAAAAAGTCTTGTTTGAAAAACATACAAAAAATACAGGAAATCAGAAACACAGTTAAATCAAATATTCATAAATGTCCAAATACCAGAACTGGACTAAATGTGTTTGCAGAAGCAATGACAGAAAGTTAGTTCTGTCTGACAAAGTTTCCACGGCCTCCTTATGGAATATCTGCAGGATGTAAGAGAATAAACCTGGGGCCAAGACAATGCTGATGGAAAAGCGTTTCTTATTTTATGTAGCTTTTTTCTTTAAAAAATTTTATATTACACATACACAGATTTAAAAAGTAAATAAAACTGAACGATTTCTAATGAGAAACAAGTTACCTAAACTGGTGGCCACACCCTACCTTGAATCCAGCTTTCAAAGCCAGTTCCTCTTAGTTCTTTTGATTGTCAGCTCCACTGCTCAAAACTTTATGAATGTACAACTATTTCTCAACTTATCGCTAGATGTTATGTTTTATTTAGATGTTATGTTTTGACTTGAGGGATTAAGAATACAGCTGATTCAGCAACTCATCACTCCTTCCACGTTTCTCATCTTTCCCCTGACAGTACATGTTAAATTATTTTCAATGATTACTTTAATTTTGTAAAAGTTTTTAAATGATTATAGATTCACAGCAAGTTGCAAAGATAATACAGAGAGGTCCCATATAGCCTTCCCCCATCTTCCCCATTGGTTACCTTAAGCAACCGTAGTAAAATATTAACATCAAGAAATTGACTTTGGTACCTTGTACAGTTCTATATTATTCATCACTTGAGTAGAATGGAATAACTGCAGTCAAGATACAAAAACATTCCAAGTTCAAAGATTTCTCTCTGCTGCCTTTTCATAGTCAAAAATCACCCAGCACCTTGCTATCCCCTATAACCACTAATCTGTCTTCCAACTCTGCAATTTGATTGTTTCAGGAATGGTCATAAATAAGTCACACATTGTGTAACCTTTCAAAATTGGCTCCTTTCACTCAACATAGTGCCTGCGAGATTCATCCACGCTGTTGGAATTGTCAATGATGTGTTCCTTTCCACTGCTGAGTCTCTTTTCACAGTGTGGATGAACCACAGTTTCTCTAACCATTCACTTATTATAGGCTACTTCAGCTGTTTTGAATCTTTAGCTGTTACTAGAAAAGCTGCTATAAACATTTGTGCCTAAGATTTTGTATGAACATAGATCTGTAATTCTCTGGGATATGTGCTCAGGAATATAATTGTTGGATCAGTTGATAGTTGCATGTTTAGTTTTCTTCTTTTAATTCCCATTTTTTTCTCCCTAATATCTGTACCATTTCATATTCTCACCTGTGATGTCTGAGTGATCCAGTTTCTCCACATGCTCACCAGCATTTGGTGTTGTCTGCATATTTCAGCCATTCTGAAAAAATATTCAGTGGTACGCCATGGCTTTAACTTGCATTCCCCTATTAACTAAAGATATTGAATGCCTTTTCATGAACTTGTTTGCCATCTGTGTATCTTCCTTGATGAAATGTCTCTCCTGATTTTTGCCCAGGTTGTAATTGGATTGTTTGCTTTCCAATCTGTAAGCAGAATATGTCTCTAAATTATGTATCTTCTTTGATTTCTTTCTGAATGTTTTTGCAGTTTTCAGTACACAAATATTGTATATGTTTTGTTAGATTTATATCCAAGTATTTTTTGAGTGATTGTACATGGTATTTTATTTTAAATTTTGGTATCCATATATTCATAGATACTATACAGAAAATGTATTTTGCATGTTCATCTTGCATCCTGTGAACTCACTCAACCCATGTATTAGTTCTGAAAACTTTTATCTGTCCTTCTTAATAGTTTGAGGTACATAACCATGTGATCTGCAAATTGGAACAGTTTTCTTCCTTTCTGATAAGGATGACTGTTATTTCCTTTTATTGACTTATTGTACTGGATAGAACTTCCAGCATCATGTTGAACAAAAGTGATAGAAGTAAACATCCTTGCTTTGTTCCCTGTTTTAGAGGGAAGGCATTAGATGTTTTGTCATTAAGTATAATGTTAGGTGTAAGTTTTTTGGAAATACTCTTTATCAAGTCCATCTTTTTTGTGAGAGTTATATCATGAATAGATGTTCGATTTTGCTACATGCTTTTTGTTCACTGATTGATATGATCGTGTGGTTTTTTTAGCCTATTAATAAGTCGGATTATACTGATTGATTTTCCAAGAGTGAACTTGCCTTGCACCCCTTGAATAAACCTCATGTAATCATGGTATATGATTTTTTATATATTGCTGAATTCTGATTGGTAATCTTTTGTTAAGGATTTCTGCATCTATATTATTGATTATTAATCTCTAGTTTTATTTTCCTTTTTTGTATTGTCTATTTTGGTATCAAGATAATACTAGCTTCATAAAATGAAATAAGAGTGCTCCCATCTCCTCTATTTCTTGGATGAAATTATGTAGAATTGAAATTAAGTTCTCCTGTGAAACCATATTAGTCTGGGGATTTCTCTTCTGAGAGTTTTAAAATTTATTTTTCCTAATAATTATAGGACTATTCAAATAATTTCATATTGGGTGAGTTGAGGTAGTTGGGTTTGTTTAAGGAACTTATCCGTGTCACCTAAGTGGGTGAATGTGTGTGTGTAGAGTTGTTCTTTAGAGTCAGCTATTATCTTTTTGATGTCTGCATGATCGCTAGTGGTGTCTCTTATTTCCTCCTTGATGTTCGTAATTTGTGTCTTCTTTCTTTGTTTCTTTGTCAATATTGTCAAGAAGAGTGCCAATTCTTTGATTTTTTTCAAATAACCAGTGATTTTCTCTTATTGTTTTTGTGTTTTTGGTTTCACTGATTTCTGCTCTTGTCTTTGTTACTCCTTTTCTTCTAATTTGCACTTGTTTTACTCTTCATTTTCTAGGCTCTTGAAGTGGAAACTTAGGCTATTTGATTTTTTCCCTCTGTCTTTAATGTAAGCGTTCAGTTCTATAAATTTCTCTCTCAGCAATGTTTTAGCTTTGTCCCACAAATTTTGACATTTTTTCACTTTCATTAAGTTCAATATATTTTTTATTTTCCTTGAAACTCACTTTTTGACCCATGGGTTATTTAGAAATATGCTGTTTAGTTTCCAAATGTTTGAAGATTTTACTATTATCTATTACCAGTTTGACTTTATTGTGGCCATGAACCTACGTTCTGTGCTCATACTCTGTATGATTTCAATTTTATAATTTGTTGACTTTAGTTTTCTGTCTACTCGTTTTTATGTTTCATCTGTGTAAGTAAATTGGAGAAATCTTCATCCCTGTGTCCCTTTCTTTTCCTCCTTTGTAATATTTTTTTCTTGACTATTTCCTTGATGTAATGTAAGAACCATTTGATATGGTATTAAAGTTTTTGCCTCAACTGCCAAACATAATTTAAAAATCTCAAGAGGAAAATGAATATTTATCATTTATCCATATTTTTACTCTTCTTTGTTCTTTATTTCTGGTGTTTCAAAATTCCTTCTTTTATCCTCTTTGTTTTTGTTTAGAGAACTACATTTAGCTATTTTTTGTAGGGTAGGGATACTAACCATCCATCTCTCAGTTTTCCTTCAGCTGAGAATGTCTTGATTCCCCTCAGTACTGGAACATAGAATATAGAATTCTATGTTGGATATAGAATTCTATGTTGATAATTCTTTCCTTCCAGAATTTGAAAATGATGCCTTGCTGGTTTCTTATGAGAAATCCACTATCACATGAATGTTTTTCCTCTGGGTGAGGTGTTAGTGCGCCTTCTTCCTGCTCCTTTGAGATTTTTTTCTTTGTGTTTAATTTTCAGATGGTTTACTAAGATGTGTCTTGGTGTAGATTTGTTTCTTTGTTTGGTTGGTTATGCTGCTTGGATTTTGCCCAGTTTCTTCAATCTCTTGTTGTTCAATGCCTTTTACCAAATTTGTTAAATTTTCAGATACTTTTACTTCAAGTGTTGTTCTATCCTACCTTCTTCTTTTTTCTCTTTCTGGGGTTCGGATGGCATGAATTTTAGATTTTTTTGTGTGTGATAACACCATATGTCTTCAGATCCTTTTTTTGTTTGTTTTTTTTGAATCTACTGTTCTCTCTATTGTTCTGTTTGAATACTTTTTATTGTTTTCTCTTCAGTTCACTGTTTGTTTGCTTTGTTTCCTCTGCTCTGCTGTTTAGAAAATCCATTGACTTTCATTTCTTTAATTAGACTTTTATAGTTTTTAGTTTTAAAATTTCTATTTGGTTCTTTTTTATATCATTCACTTCTGGGCTGAGGCTTTCCTTTTATTTTTCATTTGTTTTGAGTATGTGCATAATTGCTCATTGCAGCATTTTTATGATGACTGCTTTAAAATCTTTGTCAGATAATTCTAACATCTTGGTATTCTTCGTATTGGCATCTACTGATGGCATTCTTCATTCGGTTTGAAGTCTTCCTGCCTCTTGGCATGACAAATGGGTTTTGATTAAATCCTGGACCCCTGCGTATTATGTTATGAGACTCTGGATCTTCTTCCAGGTGGGAGTGGAAGCACAGTTTCCCTCTCAGCCTCCTTGACTCCTGGAGGGAGCAGGAGTGCCTTGCTGCTCTTTTTCCGCAAAGCTGCCACTGGCACCTGCTCGGTGGGGATCTTCGTTGCCACTGGGTGATTGTAAAATTTCTGATTCTCCACTAGGCTTCTTCTGACAGGACCCCTGGCTTGTCACCGCCAGCTAAGAGTGAAGGTTCTGGGCTCCCCTCATCTGTCTGATCTGCCCCCCTTCACGTGGCAGGGATGTGAGACACTACTCTGCTTTCGGCTTTCTCCAACACTGCCAGGCAAAGGAATTGAGTTCCCTTTTTATGGCCTGGTGAGGGTGGAAATCTGAGCTTTCCCTGGTCCGTTGCTGGCAGAAGTAGAGGTCAGAATTGAGTATTTCCATGGTGTTTGGCTGGAGTGGGACTGTTATTTTCTAAACGTTTCCTCTCTTGCTAGGCTGGCTTTTCCCTGGTCCTTTGTCTAGACAGAACACACTTTTGTTGTGTTTGTTTATGCATGCCCAAGCATGTGTACATGTGTGTTTATGTGTGTATGCATGTGTGTATGTGCATGCATGCTTTTATGCATGAGTGTAGCATGTTCATGTGTGTGTGTGCATGCATGTGTGTGCATGTGTGTATGTGTACATGTGTATGTGTTTGTATGTGTGTTGTGTGCATGTGTGTGTGTTCATGTGTGTATATGTGTGCATGTGTGTATGTGTGTGCATGTGTGCATGTGCGTGTGTGTGCGTGTGTATATGCATGTGTGTTTGTGTATCTGCACTTTTGTAGTGCATCCAGGTGATTACTTCTCTAGAAACTCATCTGGTAAACTTGTGGCAAAAAAGAGGACCAGCCAACTCACTGCTGTGTTGCTCCTGCCCAAGGTTCTGTGGTCCTGTGATGTGGTTTGGTTGTGTCCCCACCTAAAATTATACTGTAGCTCCCATAATTCCTGTGTGTTATGGGAGGTACCTGGTGGGAGATAATTCAGTCATGGGGGCGGGTCTTTCCCATGCTGTTCTTGTGATAGTGAGTAAGTCTCAATAGATTTAATGGCTTTAAAAACAGGCATTTCCCTGCACAAGTTCTCTCTTTGCCTGCCACCATACACATAAGATGTGACTTTGCTCCTCCTTGCCTTCTGCCATGATTATAAGGCCTCCCCAGCCATGTGGAACTGTAAGTTCATTAAACCTTTTTCTTTTGTAAGTTGGCCATTTTCAGGTATGTCTTTATCAGAAGTGTGAAAATGGATTAATACACCCTGCCCATCTACCTTCCTCCCTCCACCCTTGGAATCCTGTGTTTGGTTTGCATACCATGTTCATGGTGATTAGTTGTCAGGGGAAAAAGAAAATATGCCTCTTTTCTAGCTTTCATGAAGTGGAAGTCTTGATTGGTTACCTTTCAGTTTTAACTATTTCCTGATTCCTTTACCTTTGATGATATTGATTGATGGCAAACAAACTGGTGGCATGAAAAACACTAGGTACAAAGTCAAAAAACAAATGTGGGTGTTTGCTTTTCAACTTGCAAAGAAAACACTGAAGACATAATAATGAATATGCAATAGAATGTAAGCATAAGTAGGCACTGACAGACTGGTGGTGTCACGGAAAGAGAGTGAGGTAGAAGAAGGGAACTAATGGTAGTTAATGGTCTTTGGCCTCACCAGGTTCCTAGAAGGCTGTATGGTGATCAGTTAAAAATATATACAGTTGAATCACATTTTGTCTGTCATACCCATCAATTCCTACCTGTCTTTCCTCTGTCCAGCTTTTCAGGGTGAACTTCTTGTTAATAGCAGATGTAGTCTCATTACACTCAGAACCAAAAATATCCAACAGGGTATCATGAAAATCACTCCAGCCTAAAGAACCTTGAGGATTTGGAAACAATCCTGACTGCTTCTCTAAAACTTTGGCAGTGTCAGAAAACGTGCTGTACTTTATCTTGGTGCAACCCTCCCCTGCTCCCCAGTTAACATTTTGCTCCTTGAGAAACCAGGCTGTTTATTTTGTTCTTTCCCATCTAGGGTTTTGGTATATGCTAGACATTCTCTCCGCTGTTTATTTCAGGGAACTGGAAAGTTGGCTCACAGTTGGACTGGATCTGTCTTGCCCTGATTAGGTGACACTCAGCCCACATCCCCTCCATGTGTCTGCCCTGGTTCCTTTGGTTTTCACTCCTCTTCCCTGGCTTTGAGCCACCTCCCCTCCCAGCATGCCCATGTTCTCACCTCTGCTAAGACTAGGTGCTAATTACCCAGATGCCTATCATTAAAGAAACTGTGGTGGAAATATCTTTTTACTGTATCAAACAAAGTAAATCATTTTACAACTTTGCAAATCATTCCCTATTAAATTAATGTTGTAACTGTGCATACCATAGTGGGACTTCATAAAGTGTGTGCCCATGATTATTTTGGTTAAAAGTCAAAGACGTGAATCGGGGAAGCTAAGAGAAGAGCCGCTGTCATGCCCCTGCGTCTCAGGGAGTCTTCCTACTTAGTGACTCCCAGGACAGGCTGTGAGTTAGAGTTCGCTGGTAGGTCGTTTGAGAACTGCTAATCTCCACTCCCTCCCAAAATGATCCAGTCATAATCTCTTAGAGGTGGTGTCCGGGCAAAGGATGGGGCTCTCTCCATCAACTTAGAGCCTGAAATTCAGACATATTTCTGCACTCTGTAACACATCAGAGTGATTTGACATACAACTTAGCTTTTTATAGGATCTGATTTGACATTTCAAAACAACTGAAATAGAAAAATATCTTGAATATATGTGTCCATAATAAGACAATTATTAAGAAATTATGTGGTTTCATAATTTAAACCCATTAACAAAATAATGCAATAGCAATGGTCTTATCCTTCCTCATGGAAACTTCCATGAGGCCCCTGTTTTATTGAGTCCTGGGTTTCTTTCCACTTGGGGATGCTTTGCTGCAATGTGGGGTTCCAGTTAGGTAGGGATGACCTATCCTAACGTCCTCCTTGCCCTTCACATTTTGGTTCAAAAAAGTAGGCTGTCAGGGGAATTGTTGTAGAGCTGGGTCTTCCACACCCTAAGAACAGGCAGGTAGCTATTTCCTCCTGTGTGAGCTTGCAGTCTTACCACGTTGGTACTCTGAGAGAAGATGCTTGGGCTGAATTTTGCAAAGAGAAAGTTGGCACCATTATCAGAGATTTCTATCTCTAATATCACAGAGGACAGAAATGAGCACCAGTGCCTCCATCCTACGTAAACTATGGCCCCTTTGCAGTTCCCTGAAATACATCAGCCCCCTGAGGTTGGACCCACAGTCAGTGGCTGGGCTACTCCTTGGTCTTGCTGAGTAGTGGCTCAGAGTCAAATTTGTTTTGATTTATACAAATTAAATAATTATTCTCATATGTTTACACTGCCCATGCCTTATCTCCACTTTGTCTAGGACCTGCCTAACCAAGGAATCTTTTGGGGTGAAATGTGAGGTCATGAGATGCTGACGTCCCCACACCCAGTCCTGCGGCCCCCTTGTCTCCCTCGTCTCTTTGTGTGTCGTTGACCAAGACAGTGGTTCCATAGTCATTGCCAAGAACACTGACCCAAGATTCCTGCCTCATTGAAAGGAATAGTGTCCCCTGATGAAGCTCCCTGATAGCTCAAGGTCAGCTAAAGGATGGAGCTGCTCCTGGTGTGTCTCTGTGGCCTCAGTTCCTGTGCACTGAGATGCGGTTTGGTGAGCTAACTTCAGTCCCCTGTGATAGTTAGAAGAGAATATCAACATTGAAGGTTAAAAACACCAACCACTAGAGGTGGTACTGAACTTCTACTAATGGTGGTTGATGTATTTCTTTCTTACACATAAACTGTAAAATCTCCATCTTCAGATTAATACATGGAGACTAACAATGTCAGGTTTGCTATTTACATTTTAATTAAAATATTTAAGATTTGAAAGTGTTATATTGATTCTAAATGTTTAAAGCTGTTGGAGGGCCTCGCCCTTTGTGTCTTTCCACTGGCATTGGTGTGTGACCAACAATGGAGCCCAGAAGGCCCCCGGGGGGGATACAGACCACCGAGGGGCCCATTTGCTCACATTTGCAACTGGGTGGGAGGGAGGAGAAAGGAGGCTCTCAAATGTCATCCAGAAAGAACCTTATTCCTTTGCTACCTCTTCCTGTGCTTCTCATTAAAACCCAAAGCCTTTTGTTCATCTATTTAAACAAAAAAGTAAAAAGAAAAATCTGGGCTCTGATTATAGCCTGGCTCCACCTTCTTCCAGCCTGCCCATCACTCATTCTCACTTTGGGGTAGATTGGAAGTAAATTAAAGTGTACACACTCACACACACAGAGAAAGGAGGGGGGAATACAACTAAGCACACATGACCCAGCCTTTTTTTCTGAGCTCCCGTTTCTGTCAGTGACAACACAGTAGCAGCCAGGGATGACAGCCACGTGTGTGCTTGACACCTGCTGTAAACTCTTGTCTTCCTTTACTGCTGTTTTTGTAAACACGTATGAATCATAGTTCTCTTGTGCCTTAAGCTGAGCAAGAGTTGCTTTTCTTGGAGCCTGGCCAGCTGCTGATGGAAATCCACTTCCTGTGCAGAGATGTGCTGTTCCTGCCCTCAGCATGGCCTGTGGTTCCATGCAAGGCACTTCTCCCTTGGGCATCCATGGGGGTTCATTTTTCCTCATGAGGGATTGGGAGACTGTCATTAGAAAAGTGGGAAAAATAGCAAATATTGCAATAATCCAGGCTTCCTTATTCATTCAGTAATAATTGAGCACCTGCCATGTGCAATACGATTCCGGAGTCTGGGAACACCTTACAGGATAAATCACACAAAGACTTCCACCTGCCGGAGCTCACATTTCAGGAGTAGAAGGGCAGCTACAATTAATAAACATGATAAGTAAGGTGTATATTATGTCAGAAAGTGAAAAGTAGCATGCAGAGAAGTTCATGTAGAGAAAGATAAGAGAGATCAGGAGTTGATCAGGAAGCGGGAGCGGGTGTTTTAATAGTTGTGTTGAGGATGTAGACCTGATTCTCTCCATCATTCCAGACCCAGAAAGAGCCTCATTTTGTCTAATTCTTCCCAAGTTGTTGATGAGTGTAGTGGGGTGAGGCAAGTTCTCTTGTTCCATCTTGTTCACACTATCATTGGATTTCTCTTTTCTCCATTACTTCAACTTTATAGAATTAAATGCTACTCCCAGAAGGCTAATTGAAAGAGCAAATCTGCCCCAAAACTTAAAATTCTCTTTTTCACACAGATAATCCAGGGAATGGACACAAATGAATCTTGGACATTTCTCTACTAGTATTTGAAATGTGTCCTAATGGAAAAGACCAAGTGTTTTCTCTTGAGAATGAATAAATGTCAGGTCCAAGGAGCTGGAAGTTTATGGGGTTGTTTTTCACGTGGACAGTGCAGAAGTGGTCCAGGAAGTGTCTCTCCAGACAGGCACCATGCAGCCCAATGGGCCATGCTGTGCCTTTGTGGACCTTCTTCCTAGGAAGCATGGTGACTGGGACGACCAGCCAACAGTGACATCTGCTGATGAACAAAGGCTGATTCAAACAATTGGCCGTAAACATTCGAATGAGTTCTATAGATTTAACTCATTCCTGAAAATTTCCACAAGCAGAATTCGGAATGTTTATAGCTTTTTTATTCTATCTTGTTCATTTTGCCATTATATTTTCCTTAAAGTTGATTATTTATTTATGGGAAACTCCAAAGTGCAAATTATTTTTTATCAAACTTTATATGCTTTTTCCTCTCAGTTCTGGTCCTAACCCAGAACTTCATCCCTCACCTCTTGAATTTTGGAAAAGCCTTCTTGAGGAACTATTTAAATTTACCTTCTAGATTCATTTTGCATATTGTTGCAAGACAGTTCATGGGCTTTAAAAAGTATACTTTTCCTCCTTAAATGAGGATCTCTGTCTGCTTTCCTGCTAGTTTTTGTGAAAGACATGTGAAGCCTTTCATAATTGTTCTATTAATTAGTTGCTATTCTTTAGTATACATGTTCTGTTATATTTACTGATCCATCTTAAATATGCCGTAATCATTTTCACTCAATATTTTTTACTACTTCCCTCTTTACTAGAATATGCCTCTTGATCCCCTGAATGTATTTTAATTCTACTCATCATTACAAACCAAATTAAGTCTAACATATTCCATAAAGCTTTCTTCGACAATTGCAAAACCCATTGACTCATTTATGAAACCAATACTCACTGAATGTCTACTAAATGCCAGATACTATTGAGGTACTTGATTTAGGGAATCCAGTAAGCCAAATAGAAACATTTGCCCTCTTGGATAATTTTTAACTTAGAAGAATGTACCATTGTTCACAAATAAAACCATATTTTATATTTTATAAATATTAAACAATTTTTAATAAATATAGGTATGTATTTATAGTTTTGCCTCCATAGCATACAAGTTCTTCAAGTGCAATCATGCTTCCATTTGAAATAAATCGTATGTGTAGCCTACATATTTTCCAAGACAAAAGTTACTAAGTTAATTACTTATTAATTCTAAGCTTTTTGTATGCTCAAGTTTAAAATTGGCTATAGTAGAACTTTCAAGCTCTTAGAAATGTAGAAGAGGAATTTACAATTCTTTTGGTTTACAGATAAGGAAAATAAAATCTTTCAACTTACTTACAATGTCAGCCAGTTTATAGTGTCTACAATGCTAAATGTAAAGTTATGCCATTGAATCATTTTTCTCTGAAATTTAAAGGTAATACCTTTTAAAAATAAAACAAAATGTGTATAGAAGTCGTTTGTAGAAACTGTCGACCCTAACCAATAACTTACAAATGAGGAGCAGGAAATTCTATAATATACAAGTTTCAATAAAGGTGATGATGTCTATTCTTGGGAGATTATTACTACATTGAGAGTGTGTGTGTGCATGCATTTGTGTATGTGGAGTCTGAAAAAGTCAGAAAATTTTATTATACTCACTGTACTCACTCTGAAATGAAAATGTGTTGGTTGATAAAAAATGCTCTGAAAAAAATTACTTCTGGAAAAGAGATTATCAAGAAATTATTTCCCAATGTGTTTCCCACACTATTCAGATAAGAAGGGACCCTGGCCTGGGGACTTTGGAATTTGGTCTCTGACAAGTGCATTCTCAAAGTATAACTGGATACATGGCATCTCTTCTCTCTTTTTTCATTGATCTCTAACTGTATTAGTTATTAGTATAGATATCGAAAACAATGAGATAAAATTACACCATACAGTTTTTAGTGTTTATTTTTTAGTTGTGAGTTTCAGGTAATTTAAATGTTAACTTTTAACTAACTCCATTGTCTATTATGAATATTTATTCCTTTTATAATTATTTAAATATGTTAGTTTAAAAAATATTTATGTAACAAATTTCCTCTTAAAATTTGTTTCAAGCACTGAATTAGCTACTAAGTATACAAAGATTAACATAACAAAATCCCTATTCCACTGACTTCATTATCTAGTAGGGAAAATACAAAAACAGATGTAAACAAAGAGATGTATGGGATTACATAATTCTGTACATAGACACGCAAAGATGGTATGGTAAACTATTGTATTTCAGTGACCAAAAAGCATGAAATAATGTGATATTCTATGCAATAAAATAGTGCACTTAGTGGTCCAACAGTTATTTGTTAAATAAAGCTTTGCAATTATGCCAGTGCATACCATAAGTCTGAAAAATATGGATTTTTAAATAAAAAATCCCACTCATAGAAATTTATCTTAGAGACATAATCAGTGATCTTTAAAAATATATACATATGTATAGAATCACAGCAATATTGAGAAAAATATAAAAACTACAAATCATCTAAGTTGTCTAATTAAGTGGGATTGGTTTACTACATTAATTATAAACTGTTATGCAGTCATTAAAAATCATTTTATAGAAATATGTTGATTGATCTGTGAAAATGTCCCTGATATAATGTATGATTTTAAAAGTTTATAAAGTAATATTTACCAATATTTTTAAAGAAAAAAATAGGTTATTCTTGCACTTTTCTCTTTCTAAGCATGTGTTATTTTTGAGTTTCAAAGTAAAATCACATGATCATATCAATTGATGCACAGAAAGCATTTGAAAAATATCAACATCCATTTGTAATAAAAACTCTCAGAAGGAAGGAATAGAAGGAGAAG
Organism: Gorilla gorilla gorilla; assembly: GCF_029281585.2. Classification (NCBI taxonomy): domain Eukaryota; kingdom Metazoa; phylum Chordata; class Mammalia; order Primates; family Hominidae; genus Gorilla; species Gorilla gorilla. The sequence goes on from NC_073241.2 coordinate 107,156,722, forward strand.
TGATAGACAATGTTTACAAAAAGCCTATAGCTAACACTCTACTTAATCAGAAGTTTCAATGCTCTCCCTTACAACTGGGTAAAGGACAAGAATGTCCACTGTAACCACTGCAATTCAACACAGTGCCAGCAGTTCTATCCATTGCAATAGGACAACAAAAATAAACGTTTTTGCAGTTGTCATGATTGCAACTGCAACTTAAAATTTTTTAAGTTGTCTACTTAAAAAATTCCAAAGCTGTATATTTAAAAAAAAATCCTCTTAGAACCAATAAAGGAGTTTTGTAAGGTTGCAAGATATAAGATAAATATACAAAATTTATTTGCATTTCTATATTTAGCAGTGAGCATGAGGACATAAAGTTAAAAATAAAATAACATTTACAATCAGTCAAAAAAAGAGAACTATGTGGCAATGATGTTTTTCACTTGCAAAAAAACCACAGAATGTTTGGGTTTTCTTTCCTCACCCCACTGCCTGCCCTATCAACCAATTCTCTAATGCTAGCTGGATTTGTCTTAGTCAGTTAAGGTTGCTATACAAAAGTATAGATGAGTGGCTTATAGACAACAGAGACTTATTTCTCACAGTTCTGGAATCTGGAATTCTGAAATCAGGGTGCCAATATAGTTGGTTTCTGTTGAGGGCCCTCTTCAAGGTTGCAAACTGCTGACCTCTTTTTGAATCCTCACATGGCTGAAAGAGAAAGAGCTAGCTCTGGTCCTCTTCTTGTAAGGACACTAATAGCATCACGAGGATACTGCCCTCATGACCTAATCACTTCCCAAAGGCCCTATCTACTAAGCCTCCTTGTTGGGGGTTAGGACTTGAACATATGGATTTTGGGGAGACACAGGCATGCATTCCATGACAGTGGTTTACAATTCAGTTCGGTTCTAACTGCCTCCCTGTAGTTTGCATCAGGTCCCACGATTAAAGGTTCAGCCCTACAAGACTTACTCCGCTGTAAGTCCCAAGCCTCCCATACTTCTGACCAAACATCTATAAATGAAACGTTCCCACAACCTTTCCCCTGGGTTTTATAATTTGCTGGAATGGCCCACAGGCCTCAAGGAAACAGTGTATTTGTGATTACAGATTTATTATAAAGTATAAACTCACAGTCAAATGGAAGAGATGCATAGGCAAGATGTGGGGAGGGCTGAGAAGCTTCCATGCCCTCTCTGGACATGCCACCCTCCAGGCACCTTGATTTGGTCACCACCCTGGAAGCTCTTTGAACCCTGTTGTTCAGTTTTTTAATAGAGGTTCTATTACCTAGGCATGATTAATTAAATCATTGGTTACTGGCAATTAACTCAATCTCCTTTCCCCAGAGATTCAATGTTGGAGCTAAAGTCTCAACCCTGTAATCACAGCTTGGTCTTTTTGGTGACAAGCCCCCATCTTGAAGCTCTCTAGGGGCTCCCAGGCACCAGTAATCTAATTAGCATCCAAAAAAAACCTCTCTTTTATCACTCTAGAGATTCCAAAATTTTAAGAGCTGTATATAGAGAACTGAGTATAAAGAACAAATACTTTAACAAAAGAGGCTTTTATCACTGAGGAAATTATAAGAGTTTTAAGAGCTGTGTACCAGGTACCAGGGAAATAACGAAATATGTATTTTTTTATTATACCACAATATCACAAGTATAAGTACAATAAAATGTACGTATAATTTGTATGCTGAAAACTAAAGAAAATAAATAAATGGAAGAATATTCTGTGTTCACGGATTAGAAAATTCAAAATAGCAAATGTCAATTCTTTCCAAATTGATACACAAATTCAACAAAATTCCTATCAAAATTTTAAAAATGTTTGTAGATGTAAATAATTTTTTGAAGAAAATTTGTACTTAAAGACAGAGAAACTAGAGTAGCTAAAGCAATTTTGAAAAGTTCAGTAAGACCAGACAGATTTAAAAATTGCCATGCAAATAAATAACTGCCATGAAGACAAAGTGTTGGTCAAAGAAGCTCTCTGGAGCAAATCCATCAGCAGAGGTCTTGGAAAGGGAGTGGTGGTCCCTTAGGGGCCACCATCCTAATTGCTACTTTCCATTTCTCTTCCTTTTTAAAAGCTTTTTTCCACTTCCAGTTTGGTTTTATTTGAACTAGCTGTGTGTGGTTTTTGTTTAATTTTCTTTCTCTTGTACTAATTTGGACATTGTGGAATGTATAGTCTATTTTCATTTAGTTATAACCCTAGCACCAAGCCAAAAATCATCATTTTGTTTGAATTGTTATAGTGGTCTCCTGAGTAGATTCTCAGCTTCCCCCTCCTTCCTAACAGTGTTCTCTGGGGAGTGGTTGAAGTCACCCCTGAAAGGCAGGCTTTCTGGTTATTCTGCTCTAGTTTAATGGCCATTTTTCTCTGCGTTATTTCACTGTCTTCTGATTCCAATGCTGCTAACAAGAAGTCGGATTCCAGTGGCATTCGCTCCTTTTCATATCTTTCCTTTACCCTTTTGCACTTGTAGCTTTACTAAGGTTTATCTCATCATGAGTTGTTATTCATTTTTTCTGTTTGAGATCTGTTGGGTTTTGAGGCTTGGTGTCTTTAATTCTAGAAATGTCTGAGTAATTACCTCTTTACCTATTCAATTTTTACCAATCTGCCTTGGTTATTTTGATGGTCTTCAAAAATCATACTTTCTATGTACTCTCTTTCAGAGATGTTTTTAAAAACAAATAAATATATGTTATGGTTGGTACCTCATTAATTGAGGATCTGGTTTTGCTATTTTTCTGCTTGTCTTAACACTCTGAGGCATAATTAGTTTCTGGGTGTGTGTGTGTGTGTGTGTGTGTGTGTGTGTGTGTGTTATTATGAGCTTTTAATCACTGTGACATTACCTGTGGGATCTGTTTAATGTGTGTTCCTCCAGAAGATTTAGGAGAATTCTAAACTATCATGGGATATGGCTTGCAGGTAGACACAGCCTTCTCCTTTCGTTCTTTCCATTCTTCCTTCCTCCTTCCTTCCCTTTTTCTTTTTCTTCTTTCTTTCCTTTATTTTTTCCTTTCCTTCTTTTCTTTCCCTCCTTCCATCTTTCCTTCTTTCTCTCAATCTTTCTTTCTTTTCTTCCTTCTTTCTTTCTTTCCTTCATTCCTTTTCTTTTTCTCTTCCTTCCATTTTTCTTTCCTTTCTTCCCTCCATCTTCCTTTTCTTCCTTCTTTTTCTTTCTTTTCTTCCATCTTTTCTTTCTTCCTTCCCTTTCTTTTTCCTTCCTTCCCTTCCATTTTCCTTCCTTCCCTTCCATTTTCCTTCTTTCCTTTCTTCTTTCCTTCTTTCTTCCTTCTCTCCTTCCTCTTTACTTTTTTTTCATTCTCTTCCCACACCTAGAGACAGGACTAAAACAGGAAAATATATTTCCCTCTTCTTCAGGGCAGTTTTCTTTTCTGCATTCACTGAGGGTTTTGGGTTTTAGGGGCCCTGGTTTTTTAGAAGAGTCTGCAATCTGACCTCTACCCCTGCTTGGGAAAGTAGCATTGGTCCTCATTCTTACAGCTTACGAAGGCACAAAATTAATGCTGCCACCAGGCATGGTTAGAGGCCTCAGGAAGGGCCAGCTTCTGGGCTTTCTCCTTCTTTTTGCATTTCCATTGTTTCTCGCCTTTAAGGATTTCACATTCTAGCCATTGACATACTCTTTTTAATTTCACATATAATTTTTAGGTGTTTCTAGATATATAACTCGCTATAGTGCTGGCAAGGTGAGAGTCTCTCTACAGTCAACTGTATTGCTGGCAAAAAAAAGGTCATATATTTTAACTTCTAGAAATCCAATGAGAAATATAAATAGAGATGCTAGGTAGATAGTTAACTACACAAGTCCAGAGCTCATCAGAGAGACCTGGGTGGTGATAGAAATTTAATGGCCTAGGCCTGAAAGTACTAGGCTGGACTCTGATGGACCAGGTGGTGAATGTCATGTGGACATTAAGGGGAACATAACGGGACCCATATCCTGTGCCTGGGGAAGGCTGGGCTCTGGCAGGGCAGGCGGTGAATGTCATGGAAGTGAATGTAGATGATGAGGATTAAGACACTTTTGAGTTTATTGTGGATTGAAGTGAGAAATTGAATGTGTTCTAGAAAGAAATATGCTTTTTGGGAAGGTTCCTTTTAGAATATAAGAGTTTTTTAAAAGCACTGATGAGAATTTATGGTTCACAGGTTCAAAGACAGAGAATGTAGTGAACACCACAAGGTTCCTGAGTCTTTGGGAATGGATTTCACAGCAGAGGTGGGGGCACTGATTATTTATTTATTTATTTATTTATTTATTTATTTATTTATTTATTTAGAGGGAGTCTCACTTTGTTGCCCAGGCTGGAGCGCAGTGGCACAATCTTGGTTCACTGCAAGCTCCATCTCCCAGGTTCAAGCGATTCTCCTTTCTCAGGCTCCCAAGTAATAAGGATTACAAGTGCCTGCCACCATGCCTGGCTAATTTTTGTATTTTTAGTAGAGATGGAGTTTCACCATGTTGGCCAGGCTGGTCTCCAACTCCTAACCTCAAGTAATTTGCCCACCTTGGCCTCCCAAAGTGCTGGGATTACAGGCGTGAGCCACTGCGCCTGGCCAACTGATCTTGGATTAAGTGGAGTCACCCTCTTCTTATGTAGAGAGGAGAGAAAGGGAGCATTCAGATGGCAGGTGGAGTGTGCAATAGTTCATATATCGCGGCTGCATCTCTCTGTAAATTACACATCCAGTCATTTTCTGAAGTTGAAGAAGTAGAGACAGTAGTGTTCGCTGAAAATTGAGAGGTTTTTAAGTCCTGCAGAGGGCAAGTTACGTAAGTCAGCTGATCATAAGAGCACAAACTTATAGCAGTATCAGTGAATTGCTGGCATCTTGGAGCAACCCAGGTGCAGGTGTGGAGAAGTACACTGTTCTGTTCATCTAGGGTTCAGCATTTTCCACAACAAAATGTACCTCAAGGACAAATAGGCAAAGGAGTTTAGGGTACTGTCATGTGAGTCATCAGAATGACAAGCAGGAATGTGAGCTGCGTGGAGCTGCTGGACAGGGAGACTGGAAAGGCTTATATGGTCAGAGACAGGAGGTGGGGACTCAGCCTCAGGAACTGTGTTTTTCTCATTCTTGTAACAGCCTTTTCAGACAGCCTTTCCTTTCCCAACAGACGGTCGTGTTTTCTGTCCGCAGCACAACCACACAGAGGCTGAGTCCTTCAGGCTCCCGTCAAGGCCCCACTGAGAGGGCAGCCCCGGGAGCTAGCCGGAGTCACTGCACCTGGCCTCCCAGGTTGGTCATCACAGGCTTCCGAGCAGGCACGGCGGGAAGGTAGGCGACAGGCGGCCCAGGAGGCAGGCCTGGCCCAGACGGGGCCACTGGGACTGCAAACCACACTGTCATTTTCTGTAAGGTCTGAATAGGAGATGCAGAAAAAAAGAAAGATGTCAGATGGGGAACTGAAAGGCCACGAGGCTGAGGGTGCATAAGAACGCAAACACGCAGGAAACACGGTGGGCTGTGCAGGGAGAACCAGAGGGGGCATAGGGAGGGAGTGGGGGAAACACAACAGGCTGTGCAGGGAGAGCCAGCAGGGCATGGCGGGGGAGTGGGGGAAATACAACAGGCTGTGCAGGGAGAGCCGGGCGGGGGTGTTGGGGGCGAGTGGGGGAAACACAGCGGGCTGTGCAGAGCGTGGGGGGCGCGGACAGGCGGGAGTGGGGGAAGCTCGGCCGCAGCAGAGGCGGCCTGGTGGGGCATCGCACACCTGGCCCCAGAGTCCTCCCAGTGCCACATGCTGGGGTCCACACACTGGGAGGGTCCTGTTGCTGAGCTCCAGGGACCTCAGAGCTCCTTGCTGAGATTCCCACTTTTCTTGGTTCCATGAGAATTCTATAAATAAAACTATTGTTTTCTTTGAGGTTACCTAAATGGTAATTCTTTTTAAATTCTCTTTAAAAAGAATACAGCTAGATGGTGTTTCTACGTGCTCCCTGGCACACAGCATGCCCTGTGTGCATGTACCCTGCTATGATTTGGAGGTGTCCTTCAAATCTCATGTTGAAACATGATCCACAGTTTTGGAGGTGGGGCCAGGTGGGAGGTATTGGGTCACGGGGTTGCTGGAGGATCCCCCATGAAAGGCTTAACACCTTCCCCTTGGTGATGAATGAGCTCTTGCTCAGTTAGTTCACACAGAGCCTTGCTGTTTAAAAATCCGGGCGCGGTGTGGGGGCTCACAGCTGTAACCCTAACACCTTGGGGGACTGAGGCGGGCAGATCACCTGAGCTCAGGAGTTCAAGAACAGCCTGGGCAACATAGCGAGACCCTGACTCTACCCAAAAATACCAGGCGTGGTGACGTGCGACTGTGATCCTAGCTACTTGGGATTCTGAGGCAGGAGGATTGCCTGAGCCTGGGAGGTGGAGGTTGCAAAGAAAAAAGAAACTTGACCCCCCAACTTCCCCTCTTAGTCGGCTCTCACCATGTGATTCCCTGGCTCCCTGTCACCTTCCACCATGACTGGAAGCTACCTGAGGCCTCCCCAGAAGCCAAGCAGATGCCAGCACCATGCTTCCTGCACAGCCTGCAGAACCCTGAGCCAATGACACCTCTTTTCTCTATAAATTACCCAGACTCAGGCACTTCTTTATAGCAATGCGGTAGACTGATGCACTCCCTCTCTGCAGCTGGGCCCCCAGACCAGGCCAGGGAGGGCTGCGCTGGTGCTTCCTGTTGCACCCAAGTCCCTGTTGGTGTGAGATTTCGTGCTCCAGGAAGATATAGAGAAATGGACACCCTGTGTCCACACAGGCTTTCAGCAAACTCTGGCGCTGTGGCGTGGGAGAAATCTTTGTAGGAAACGTTCCTGTCTGTGGCAGCTTCAGTGACTCCTGCCACCACCACGGCCCCACATTTTCCCGGATCTCTTCTCAAAAGACAGCACCTTCAGAAAATGACTTATGTTCAGAGATTAACTCATGAACTGTCCAGATGCCACACATGGATATTTGATATTTTAGCATGAGATCAAGGCTGTTTAATAATGGGTTATTGCCTTGGAGTGACCTAAGTACGTGTGGATGATGGGCATGAAAGTGCCAAATACTGTGTCTGATGTTTACATATATATGAGTCTGAATTCTGGCTAGGAAAAAATAATACATCTCCTGTACTCTAACAGGGAAGCCTCATTGGTGCCATGCTAAATTTTGGTCCTATGGCACCTGAAAATGTGTGCCTGGGCATCCGTTACTCTTTCATTAATTGAAGCCAAGAAACGCCACTGTCAGGGCTGTGCCAGAGCAGCAGAGACCACAGCAAACACCCCAATGTGGGGCCCACAGAGCTATCGGCTTTTCACTTTTGTGGTTTTACTAGGTAGAAACAGTGTAGGCTGCTTGACCTTTTATTTTATTCTGAGGCAAGACTTTCTAGGTCCCTAGAGAGAGGAGCATTATCTACGCAAAAAGTCAAACAGAATTCAAGCAGGCGGGCAAGACCGGTCCTTCGAAATGCTGATTCATCCACAGGCAGCACCACCTTCCTGTTTAGAAGGGTGGAGGGTGATGGCCAAGGCCGGCCAGATCAGGCCACTGCATTGTGGGCTTTCTCTCACTCGCTGGGAGGCTGGGGGCTCAAGGTCAAGGTCAAGGCAGAGGTCAGGGAGCGGCCGTGCCCGTTCCATCGCACTGCCTTTCAATCTCCCTGGTCGGTGGATAGAGATCTTCAGCTCTTAGCCCCACCGGTCTCTTCACTGCACAATCAACTGACAAGCACAAGTAATTTCCTGCTGTGATCCCTTCAGCGATATCCTGAAAAGAGAAGAAAATAAAAAGGGGGGAAAACTGCAGCAAAGCAAAATATCCCTTAAGTGCACTGCCTAGAAAGAGAGAAGAGATTTTAGTTAACACATGTTAAATGCTTGCAGCTACCATTCCTTTCCAATTGGAAATTATTTATTTATTCTTTCTAATTCTCTAAAGCATTTGCTCCCCCAAATTGCACATGTGTGACCTATTACCTCTTTTCTGCTTTACTTTTGTTGCTCAGAGCAGAAAAATGAATGCATGTTTTCCCTTTTTATTCAACTCAGAAATCTCTAGCCGTTTAATATTGACCGACAAATTAATGAATGAAACTGGATAAATGAGTAAAAGGCCGTTCTCTGTAATGGAGCTTTGAGCTTAGGCTATGTGTTGAGCCACCCATTTTTTTTTTCCCATTAAGTTGTACTTTCAGCTGGGATTTTGAGAGTGTGACATCAGAAGAAACAGTAGCTTGTTTCTGTTTTTCCACCTTCCCCTTGTTACCGTGGGCATTTGGTAGTAGGGAATGAGGTGGCCTCCATATTTAAATTGTGGGTTTATCTAGAAAGCATGAACAATACCAGAGACTATTTTTTTATGTTGCCTCTGATTTTCCCTAACCTTATTGTGTAAGGTGCCACCTTCAAGATAATTTCAACCCTGGTGGTAGCACGAGTTTTTCTGAGTGTGTTGTAGAAAGCGTGCAGTGCAGCTCTGCGTGTTCTTTGGTGACACAATGAAGTAGGTACCTTATCCGTATTTAGTGACAATTAAACTGAGGCTTAGAGAGTTTAGGAGAATTGCTCAACAGCACACTAATTTTGGTTCTAGTCCTCTACAGATATTGAATTCGTGTCTGATTTCATCACGTTCTAACTCTCGCATGGTGAGTGTCCTTGCAGTCAGCCCTCACCCTGAAGTATGGGGTCCTGTAAGGCCAGTTTAACAAGAGACACTGCAGCACCTTACCCCCAGCTACAGCCACCGAAAACCTAAGACAACGAGAACATGAAATAAATACATCATCATGGGGGATTTTCATGCCATGGGCATGGAAAATGAGGGTGACTCCTACAACCTGAGGCTTTTCGGTAATTTACAAAATCACCACCACCACTCCCTGCAGACTGTGTTTATTTGCTGTTTTCTCTTGTTTGCTGTAGGATATCTATGTGTTTGAAGCCTCTGAAATCAATTTTTGCATACAGAAGAAAACAAAAGCAGCCACCCTGTACTGCACAGCTAGTTGGGACATCCTAGGTATGAATAATAACAACAGCAAAGCCCACTGAAACCACAAGGAATGAGAGGAGAAGTGAGAGGCCAGGACTCATGTGCTGGACAAAACCAAGGGTTACACAAGATGAGGGAATCCACTGAGTCAAGTCTACACTACCCAATCCCCTAAAATGCTTTCAAAAATTAGGGCAATTCAGAGAGACAATAAAGACTTTGTGAAAAAAATATCTGTGGCCTAAGTTTGGTAACTCCCAGGAAACTGAAAGAGTTTCCTGGTAACTCCCAGGAAACTCCCAGGAAACTCTAGAAGGAAAAAAAATATGTAGAACATAAAAAATGTCCAGGCTGAGGTGCTTGAAGGATTAGAGACATTTCATCAATTAACACAATAATGAATTTTTATTTTTATGGACCATAAGATCTCATTTTTTTAACCATAATTAAAAAAACTACCATAAAAATGATAATACCATTTAAGAATATATACATATCTCAGAAAATCAAGCCATTATTGTCTGTGGGTTTTAGAAAAAAATACAATTGGTCTTATTTTTTATCTGATAATCACCTCTTTCCACAAGGCATGACTCAATGCAATATCCACGATACAGCGCAGATCTTATGGCCACTTGCTTGAAAGAAAACTAGAATATAATTATAAAAAAGCTAGAGTTGATGTCAAAATTCTATTTTAGTTTGCAGAAAATTTAGAACTTTAAGCCTCTTTCTACATAGAATATATTGAGTGGTTCTTTGAATTAGAATACTCAATTCAGTTAATCAGTTTGCAGAAATTAAGGGGTGAATGTGTGTGCCTCAGAGGACCACTCACCCGCAACAGGCAAGGAAGCTAATGCCTGAATTACTTGTAAGTCCTTGAGGCCAAACAGCCTTTAGGTGGAATTTGAACCAGAGTTCCTGGCTCCCAGTTCAGAGAAATGTTGCCCACCCACCTGCCGTTGGTTTAAAAGTGATTTGATGTGCTGGTTGTCTGCGTTGGATCATTTTCTCGTTTACATGGAGATGGAGGCAGATATTGGTCAGATATTTTTTGGGGTGGAGAAGGACACTTTGATTGCTAACTAGAGAATCGGATTCTACTGCACAAATTAGCAACAAAGAAGGAAAAGTGGCCTAAGAATTCAGCTCTGAAAACAGAATTGAAATGTGGTCAAACAGCAGAGGGTTTTTTTTGCTTTGTTTTGGTTTTGTTTATTTTTAATGAGTCCACTCTGATCTCCCGAATCTAACTGTGTACCTTCTATTTTTGCCTTCATAAACGAGTCAACAATCTTCCCTTGTTTCTGACTAAACCAGATCCTTGACTGACAGTTTCTAAAGAACTTGAAAAGTTCCTTTGTTGAAACCATGTTGGGGGGTTGTGAATATGAATAAAGAAATTTCACAGAAGTAAAAATAGGGTCATTGATATTTCTCAGGAGGGCAGGGTGGTATTTCTGCCAATGGTCCCTGATTAGCGGGCTTCATTGTTACGCGTTTATTAACTCAGATGAAATCAATATATTCACCAAGACCCCAGGGTTTTCTCGGACATTGTTCCTCGAAGCACTATTGTGTTTATATCAGGGCAAAGTGGGGCATCTTCTAATGTAACATTCAGCCATGATGGATCAAATTACCTTTTATTTAAGAAAAATCAAAATTCCCCTTTTGGACATTTAGTGAATGACAGGCTTGACCTTTCCCGGTTTGTTTTTGAGTTCATTGTACTCAGGACCCTGCTGGCAATGGAAAATATATTTCCTTTTTCCTCTCACAACCTAATCTGACCTCCCTAGGATGAAATTGAGACAATACAAGTTCAGAAGGCTTCTGTTGTGCAATCCAGAATTCAGAATCTGTCTTGAACCATACTCATGGGTATGATATCTCATGGGAATTTGTCTTATTATTTGCACCTGAACTTTATCATTCGCATTAAAATTATCATCATGCAAAATTTTCATCATCAAATCATTAAAAACATCAAATGTGTTACAATTGTAATTTTTAGAGTGAGATGAAATGCCTGCTACTTTCATTTTGTTTCTGTTGGCTTTTTACCTTAAAAGACTTACTTTTATAGCGCTTTGACTCTGGTTTGTCATAGTATTACACAGAAGTATGGAAACTCTTTGATACGTACTTCACCTCTTGGTTTTAACATGCATTTGTTTTTACTGAGACTCTAATTTTACACAAGCTTTACTGTGCTCTTCCTCCTCACTCACACACGGTTATTTTTCCCACTAAACTTCCAGCAGGTGTCATTGAGACACAAATTTGTTGGAGCTGTTTCCCCACAGAATACTTTTTTGGAGCTTGATTATAGAGAGATTCTTACAAAAAGATTTTGATGGAAAAAAATACTGAGGACATTATCATTTTGCATATGAATTGGGGATAGTATGCAATAATATATATTTTCAATCTTGGAATGAACTGTAATCAACATAGTATGTACTTCCTTTCAGCTAGGCAATGTGTGACAGTTTCTTATGTAAATTTGTTGACACTATAAATGGTAAATGTCAACAAATTCCAAATAAAGTCAGCTAAGTAAGCTAGTGTAAGCAGTGCAGCATACACAAATCAAAAGGTTGTTATTGCAAGGTTGTGGATATTGACTCACAAACATGCACCTGCTCTTGATGTGCCAGTGGTAGGCAGTGGGGTGGGGGGGGGGGGGGGCGTGTCATCTCCCCAGTTTATCCCAACACTCAAGCCTGGAGAAGCTATTTGAGATCACATAAGTCAACTTCTAATTTTACAGATGAAGACAAAGATTCTGAATGGGATTGTGCCTTAGCTCAGGCTTGACTCATTAGAAATGGGTCTGGAGCCAGAAAGAGCTCTAATGATTCCGAATTCCATGTTTGTTCCAAAGCTCCAACACACTCTTGGTGTGAAAATATAAAAATTAACAATGTAAGAAAGCAAAGTATAAAAACATCATGTGTAATACTAAAAATTGCTTTAACATATGGCAAATTTGTTCATTTTTAGACGACATTTGTGTTAATGTGGATGAGATTTATTTTGTGCAGTTTCCAAGTTGCAATTTTTATTTGAACCAAAATAAAAAACTATCAGAAGAGATTTGCCGCCTCTATGGGGAAGGCTGAGGTGAACAGAGCACACAGGCATGTGGAAACAGCATTCCAAAGGCCTTACAAATGGTAACAGGAATGAATAAAATCTAGAGATATCGATATAACTCAGTGTTTTAAAAAATTATACCTGAAGTAACATTTCCTTGCAAAGCTCTAACTTGGTAAAATAAGGTGTTCAATGTCCATATACATGGATAGAATCATGCTTTGTAGGCATAGCAAATCAAATTTTCAAATATCATTTTTCTCAGAGTCCCAAGAGACAATGCAGCTTCAGCCTGATTCTCTTGGGACACTTGCTATGGACACCTAACCACCATGCTGGAAGGAAGCTCAAGCTTCCCTGAGCAGAAGTTCATGTGGGAAGGAACTGACAGGCAGCACCACCGTGTATCTTAGGGATGGATCTTCCAGCTCCAGTTGAGTAACCACAGGAAGCAGAGACGAACCCTCCCTACAGAGCCCTGTCCACTCTGATTTTAGAGTCATTGGTGAATATACTTTATGTTCCTAGGCCGTGTTTCCATGGTTGGAATACCAAGTATTAGGAATATAAATAATTTAATAATTTAAATAATTTTCATATTAAAATTTTTAATAAAATGATAGAAAAAATATATATTCTTTTTAAACATAAAATTTACTTCAGAAACAACTGGAAAAAAAGAGAAAAAAATTCATACATTTGCAAATTTTGTATTTTTTCCCACCTGTCAATAGCACTAATCATTACTTGTTTTTAACTGTCAGTATACCTATATAGATCCATTTGTAGAGAGAAAAAATGTATATTATGATCCCAAAATTTTGCATGATGAATAACTGAATTCTAATTAAGAGTTAAAGTATAATTACAATTTGAACCAATCAATAATTTAGGGATATTTAATGTTACTAGTTAGCTTGTGCAATCGAATCAACTTCCATATTTTTATGGACTTACTCCTGAAACCATTTCTGTGATTTACAAATTCTAGAGAGAAAGTTTCCATCTCATAAGACTGTTTCAGCCCATCATGACTGTATTCATAATTCCATGTGGTCTCTGTCTGGACTCTTCTTAGGGTTATGATCCCAGTAGTTTGCTACTTGTTGCAAATGTAAATATTTTATGTCCTTTACTTTTAGAAACAACAAAGAGTTCTTCAAATGCAACAGTCTGGCCCGTCCTAAAGACACAGGAGAAGGTGAGGAAACCACAGTTATTGCGCAGTCCTGCTCCTGTGCTCAGTGGATTGGGAAAAAGAAGAAGAAGAGTAAAGTCTGTGTTGACTTGTTTCTGGTCATTTTTATTTACCACCCAATTCCTACGTGAATTGGGTTATGCCATTTGTAATGCAAATCAAATATTACATTCGTTCATGATTTATATGATACTAAATAAAATGAAAATTAGGCATGTAGAATTCCCAAATTCACCCACTCAATAAATATTTATTAAGCACTACTTTTATCAGGCATGTCTCTGATCATCAAGGGTGTCATCCTGTTTTATGTGTTTGTTTTTTCAGAAACTGGGTCTTGCTCTGTTGCTCAGGCCGGTCTCAAACTCCTGGGCTCAGGTGATCCTCCTGTTTCTGCCTCCTGAGTAGTTGGGACTACAGGTGCACATCATCATGCCCAGCTCATAAGGATACCATCTTGAAGAAGGCTGTGAGGTTCCTGCTTTCATGGAACTTACACTGTAGTAATTTTGTTGGGAGGAGTTTTAGCCTTTAGAATTCATGCACAGCAAAGGGATGCTATCCTTGAATGGGAGTTCTAGAATTCGCTCCATTGCCAATTTTCTTCTAATTAATACAAATCTCTCATCAACCGAATTTATCATTTCTTCAATTCCCTCATGTAACAGGGTGGTAGGTTTAATAAAAATAATTACTGTTAATATAGTTTAAGGTTTTCAGATAAGGTCTTAAGATAAGGCTTTCAGGTTTTTCTATCTGACTTTGAGATTCGCTATCTGCTAATTTGCATGAGAGTTTTAAAATAATAATTAAACTCTGAAAATTCATCTTGCAAATAGGAACTATGGGTAATAGGTTTATGAATACAACAACAAATATTTTTAATTGAAGTATTAATTAAAAAGGGCACAACAATGGCAAATATTAGAAATACATGTAGTTTTCCATTTACCTTAGACTCTACCTACTTGCTTTCAACGGTGGTTTATAACTTTCCTTATTGTCTATGAATTAAATGATTTAAACATGGTATCCTTCTTTTCTTTCAAGTTTATGCACTTAGTTAAGCAAGTACCTATGAATATTATAATTCTATTGTCCTGACTTTTTCCACGGTTTTGCATTAGCATGAAGTTGTCTCATTTGTACCTAGGAAACATTTGGGAAATATTTCATTCTCTATCAGGACCCCGTGGGGTTTTTAGATTCAAGTTCTCTTGGACACTTACTCAATTAGCTTGGCAGGTAACATCTCCGATTTCAGGGTTAGAGAAATGTGAGCACTGGGACGCTTTTAGCATGGGATGGAGCAGGAGGGGACATTCCATATCCTCTATACCTGCCCGACTTGGACTGAAATACATAATAATGAGGACTATATCGTACTCATTAATCCACCTTTCCTCCTCATCTCTTGGCATTATTTAACAGCATTTAAAATGATCCAAGCTATTAATATGTTATCCAGGGCTATTTCGAAGATTATGTGCAGAGGGATAGTTCAACAACTCATCGAAAAAGATATATTGTAATTTCCCTACCCACACCTCACTCAAAATGGCTCATGCCCTCACCCTCTTAAAAACTGCGGGGACGGAAAGATTCAGATTCACCGGTGGGATACCAAGTGAAAGCGAGAGAAAGAAAGACGGTTTCCTTAATCATCTCTGACTTTAAAAAGAAATAAATGTTAGTGGTTAAATTTTTTTTTAAGTTAAATTATATATCTGAGCCAGAAGGAGTTGTGATTATTTTTAAGTAATCATTAACAACTGGTAGGGATCAATAGGTTTAGACGACTATAAGCCTTGGTCCATAAATTAGATACATGCTCCTCTACAGTAAGCTTCAATTAGAAATATAACCTTCCCAGAGAAGAAGGTAGGGAGATCAAGAAAGCCAAATGGATTTCAATTTCTAGACTGGCTGAATTTCACTCTCTTTTCTCAACAGTCACACACATGTAAGCAGAATGCTTTAGGATAGCATGCTTCTCTTAGGGAAGAGAAAAGCTCATTTTCTCCACTCTAGGGGAAGCAACATTTTAAAAAATGTTTAAAAAAGGTACAATATGCAACATCTCACCAGGGAATAAGATGAATCTCACTAGGGCAGGCCCAGGCGCCATCTGTGGCAGAGCTACTCAAAGCCTAGACACCCCTAATTCCTACATGTAGTGCCCTTTGACAGTGCTGAATGTTTTCAGGTCTACACACCCCTAATTCTATGTGCAGTGCACACTGACCGTGCTGAATGTCTTCAGGCCTAGACACCCCTAATTCCTACGTGCAGTGCACTTTGACCATGCTGAATGTCAGGCCTAGACACCCCTAATTCTATGTGCAGTGCATGTTGACCATGCTGAATGTCAGGTCTAGACACCCCTAATTGTATGTGCAGTGCACGTTGACCATGCTGAATGTCTTCAGGTCTAGACACCCCTAAT